>NW_004524672.1:3912693-3914120 GCF_000260255.1 Octodon degus
CTTGCTTTCCTTTTACTTGTATTATACCTTTCTATTTGTATTTCTTCTTTAGAGTTCTTATACTAGGGAAACTGTACAATATTTACACATGTGTGTCTGGTTTACTTCACTTATGAATATATCTTCAAGTGGCATCCACTTCAATATAAAGCCTTCGAGTTTATCATTCTTTATAGCTGAGTAATACTCCATTGTATAGTGAGGTTAAGCTTAGCAGCCCTAGGTTGTATGGTAATAACATTAAGCTTCTCTTCTGGAGGGTTAGCAACCTAAGTTAGCAGACCAAAATTAGAGAAAAAGGAGGGCTACAAGGAAAGCCAACATTTTGGCCCTAGCCTTCCAAAGTCAATTAACACTCAGGACATATGAGAACTTGTACTGTAATGTCATGTAACTCAGTAGTGTCCCAAATTTTCTGATCAATGAGATTATGGGGCCAAAGAGGAAAGTGATTGATGATGTAGAGTTGGCCTAAGGAGAGTCACATGGAGAGAAAACATTCTCTCAGCCTTTCACAGAGAGCACATTGGCCAAGCAATGGCCGTGACTCATCCACATGACTGACACTGACAAAGGATCTACAATCTGAGGTACAGGATCTCAGGATAAATCCTGAGGAGATTTCACTGACCTTATCAGACCCAAAAGCTACAACTCTTGTTGCATAGGTCCTGCTTTACCTTGGTCCTAACCATCCAGCAGAAAAGTACAAAAACGAAGCATAAGAAGTAAAGCCACGCTGTTATGTTGAGCTGTAGGGGACTCAAGTCAACAATTTCTGACATTGCCAGTCAAGCGGAAGACCCAATACTATTATGGGCTACTGGACTCTTTTAGAATGTTTTGCTGAGTTAACACACCTATAATATTCAAATAATGGAATTAAACAAAAAAAAGGGATACAAATGGATGTCCATTTTGTATCTGTGCATTCAAAAGAGTTAGGATAGATATATAGTTACATTGTCTTATGAATAGAGGGTTTTGTTCTAATGGTGTTTGTAAATAGGATAGCATGTTCTCATCTTGTACAGCAATTAACCACTAGGAAGAATGTATGCAATGTGTTAATTATTGGAACTGTCCTACCAAAAAAAAGAAAGAAAAAGAAATTCACAAAAAAGAAAAAAATAATGTTTTTGCTTTTGTTTGTTTTTACTCTTTAAAATAAAAGTTAAAAAATAATAAAATAAAAAAGACATTTTTCAATATAGACAGACAGACAGATAGCTCATCAGAACTATAGCTCAGCAGCGTAAGCACCTTCCTGGCAAGTACAAGGTCCCAAGTTCAGACACTAGGACTAGAAAGAAAACAAAGACATAATCTCACCCCACTCTGAATGCTTTTTTTTTCTTTTTTTTTTCTACACTTTTATTGATAAACATATAGCAATGAGACAGTTTCAAATCAAATCGGAAGTACAG
>NW_004524672.1:3921554-3924082 GCF_000260255.1 Octodon degus
GGCAGAAAATCCTACTCGGCGGGCGGGGTGGGGGAGGCACTCTGAATGCTTATTAAGAATACAAAAAGAAAATCAATAAATGGAAACCTTTTTTACACTGCTGATGGGAATGTAAATTGTCACAATCACCATCGAAATAGTAAGTTCCTCAAAAAATTAAAAGTGTTAATGCACTTATACCACGCCCAAAGGAAGTAAAGCCAGCGCGCCGTAGGGTCGCCTGCCCACTCATCCTCAGAGCTGCACAGCGCACAACCGGAAGGTAAGGCACGTGCCTAGGTGCGGGCAACAGTGACAGGATTGCAAATTGTGGTGCACAACATTCAGCTAGAAAAAAGATTGAAATGTTGTCATTTGCGGAAAAAAAGAATGAATGGACTTGAAGATCATTCCCTTAAGCCCAATGAGCCTGACTCAGCAAGACAAACATCACATATTCTCCCTAATAGGACAAGGAAGCAGAAGGGAGGCCATTATGAGAACAGCGGAAGAAAATAAGGGGCAGGACTGAGGATATGGAGGTGGGAGTATCCGGGGATGGACATGATCACAGTGCATTCTACACATTGAAACACCCCAAAATGTGAAAGCATGGTGACAGATGTGTCACGTGTGCCGATGGGCAATGATGAAGTCATGTGCACATGCACATCTGCCAAAATGAAACCATTATTCTGCATAACCAGTGTGCACTAGTAAGCCCGTGAAGGACGAAGAATCTGTTTCCTAAGGAATCCCTCTATTGTAAAGCAATGTTTTGCATGTTATAAACCAGTGTTTTAAAATGCCGTGGCACAGGGACCCCTCACCGGCATAAAGCAGCTCTCACTTTTTACAGGCGCACAGCAGCCAGGTGGAGGCCAGGCTTGTTTGTTTTCTTTTGAGTCAGGGCGAGGTGCAGCTGAGGTGTGGAAGGCGGAGGGCGCCTCCCGAAGACACCCACTTGCTGAGCTGTTTACGCTGTAAAGACTTTGACAGGGAACGTCATGATCTCAGGAGGGTGATGAAGTAGGATACAACCCTGAAAAATAGTAGCAGCAGAAGCACGCAGTAAGATCTAGCCGCCACAACCCATTCATTAACTTCCTTTTCCTCCCACTCGCAGTCATCTAACGCCCATAATTTGTAACCTTGATACTTTCCTGGGGAAACTGTGAAAAAAGCAGAAGAAAATTAGCATCCCCTGGGAACCGTTCCCAAAAGCTGGGCTGGTTGCTTTCCGTGGAGCTTCTGTTGAGCACTCTGATTTTAAATCCCACTTGTCGTAAAATTTGAAATAAATACCTACACCTCAAAAACCCAAGAGTCCATTCCTCCACCTCTAAACAAAACAATTTGAAATCTATTCATACAAACTGAAAATCTGGAAACTTCCACCATGTGAAATTCAGAAGCTCACATAATTCAGGATCTAAATTGTTTATTAATAAATGTAGCATTTGTCTGTTTACTCTCAAATAGTACTCAAATGGTTGATTTTTGTTCTGTTAAAAATCTTAATTTCGATTAAGATTTTAATCTGGATTGCACTACTGGATTTTCCTCTGTACTTTGGAGAAACTGCTTTTATCAGCACTTTCTTTTTGAATGCCAAGAAATTCAAAAGGGATTATTTTTGACTTAAAAAAAAATAAAAGACAACTACAGTTCAGTCTTCCACCTTTCTAGTTTTCATTTATCAATTTATTTAATCAACAATATTTGTTGAGCACTACTACATACCAACAAGCATGACAGGTATTTTAAAAAGCGGGGGTGGGGGAAAGCTAGCCAAATAGCTCAGTGGATCAAAGTGCCTGCAAGTAGGTTCAGGGCCAGGGGTTTGATCCCTGGGCTTGCCTTGCCAGCCCACACCCCTGGGGTGTGCTGAGACAGCAATTGAGACTGGGTGTGGTGTCGTGCGCCTGCAATCCCAGCTCTTAGGAGGCTGTAAACAGGCAGATAACTTTGAGTCTGATCTAGTAGTGAGACCCTGAACACCCTGTAAACCCTTCCCTAAAATATATATAAAAAAAAAAAGAATGAGTACATGAAACATGGTATCCTACCCTCAGCAAAATCCAGTAGAAAGACACTCTCAGACATTGCCAATAACCTATCTATCATGCACTCCTCATGCGACTTTCCTAACAGAACTCCGGTTCATGGGCAAATCTAATCCTAGTGTTACTGATTGGGCAGGTGACAATTTTTGCCAGTGAGTCATGAGTATATGAGGGGCTTCCACCTTGTTCTTCCAAAGTTTTACCTTTCTCTGGATGATATTGTTTATGGACTATGGCTCTGGAGCCTGTGCAAGCCCGAGAGTACACGGGGCTATCTGCTGAAGAGACGCAAGAGCTAGCTCCAAGGGGCACAGGGAAATGGAAAAGCTGTCCTGTCAGGGCTCATTGGGAAGCCAGTGAACTTCTTTGCCACCCACGACTTCACTGGATTTTCTTCTTCTTCTTCTTCTTCTTCTTCTTCTTCTTCTTCTTCTTCTTCTTCTTCTTCTTCTTCTTCTTCTTCTTCTTCTTCCTCTTCTTCTT
>NW_004524672.1:3924452-3950106 GCF_000260255.1 Octodon degus
TCTTCTTCTTCTTCTTCTTCTTCTTCTTCTTCTTCTTCTTTTTTAATATATTTACTATAGTATCTACAGGGTCTCACTATGTAGATCAGACTCAGTGATCTTCCTGTTGTCAGCCTCCCAAGCGCTGAGATTACAGGTGTGCTCCACCATGCTCAGTCTCTTTCGCTATCTCAGTGTGCCACAGTACGTCAGGCCTCAAACCTCAGTCTCTGTGCCTAGATAGCCCTCTAAGCTATCTAGCCAGTCCTTCACTGACTTTTCTTGTACCTGCAAACAAAATTGCTCAGTGTACCTATATCAATACTTATTCCCACCAAGAAACCCAGGATTTGCATGAATTTTTTTTCCAAACATGATAGTGATGTGAGATGCCGCAAACATTTGATGATATTTGAATTAGCTGTGCTTCTGCTTCTCAGCCCACACACCTGATGCTGTTCACTCTTTTTTTTCATCCTTCTCTTTATCCTTGTGGTTTTGTGGTCTTTTCCTTACTTCCACCTAATTAAATTTAAATTACAACATGAGAAACGTAAGTTATGCATGTGAAAGTTTTTCAAAGTCTGAGTATTTTTGTAGTTCATTAAAATTTTTTCTTAGTAAAACGTCTTTAAAATTAGAAGTTGTGGGCATCTGGCATGGCTTTAAATTAGCTGAGATGAAGCCTGAACATAAACAATGAACAGAAAATGGATAAGCTCCCAAGAGGTTCCAGCTCTGACAGCTGCTAGACCATGATTCTCTGTATAGCAAATAAAACAAAAACTGTTAGCTGAATGGTCTAAGAGCCTGCCAGGCGAGTGCAAGGACCCGAGTTCAGTACCCAGTACATGTCATGCTGGTGCTAAGACAGCCACAAAAAACAGGCATTGTGGCACATGCCCGTAATCCTAGCACTGGGGAAGCTGAGACAGGAGGATCACTATGAGTTCCAATAAATAAATTTATTAAATAAATAAGTAAATAAATAAAAGGTTTTTTTCTAAATGTTAGCTGAAATCTATTCATTGCTGTCCACAATTTTTTTAAAAAGGCAAACAGGGACAATAGAGCACATACGGTAGCCCAGCTGAGCACTGACAGCCACCACTCACCACACCTACCCTAACTCTGAGGTTCTGCTGGATTTGGCCTTCTGGCTTTAGTGTTTCACTCATATGAATGCCACAAATACGAAGGATGCCATTCTCTCTGTGCATAAACCATACTGGATTTAAAGGGAGGTAGTGGCAATAGCCACACAACAAAAGAATATTCTGGAACTGGATTTATAAAAATTGTGTCCCCTTCCTGGCCCACAAAACAGGAGAAATCATTGGAAAAAAAAATCCCATCTTACCCGCTATCTCTAACCTTGTTAAAGAAACCATATTCAATATTTCTTACCACTAAAATACTATCTTATACTCCTGTTACTTTTGTGTTTATATTCTGTTACTTTTTGCAAGATTTTTTTTTTTTTTTTTTTTTTTTTTTTGGCAGTACCTGGGATCGAACTCAGGACCTTCCACTTGCCAGGCAGGCACTTACACCACTGAGCTATATCCCCAGCCCCCTTGCATAAAATATAGGATTTTATTTTTTACTTTTCTGTCAAGTAGCCCTTTTTACATTAATATGAAAAGACATAAAGAATGAATGTATAAAAACATACAAACATACTTAGCCAGTTCCAAACCAGAACTTGAACTCAAGTTTTCTAACAACTTGTTTCTATACAAACAAGTTTTTATTCTTGTGCAGGTCAAATACTGACCATGTGCCCTTTGAGGAATTCACCTGAACAATACCAAGTGCACATTCTCTGTCCCTGGTTAAGCTAGATTATTGTTTTAGACTATGATGGATTTAGTATTTCAACTTTGACATGATGACCACAAAAACTTTGAGGGCCATACACACCTGACTTCTCTTTGTCCTGTGTTGTGTATGTTAGTATAAATGCATTAGGGTCTCAGATACAGTTGAGCTTCCCTCCCACACAAATAGGAGTCACAAGAAGCCACAGTCACGGCACCACACGTCTTCTCCAGAGATTCCTAAACATTCAACAGAGGTCACCCAGAAGCATCTTTTCCTGATTTCTTCACCTCCAACAAGATCCAAAGGGAGCCCAAGTTACCCCTTGCTCCCCAACTCCAACATTCAAAGGCTCACCTCCATTGTCCTCAGTCCTCCAAGACAAACCTCACTATATCCCATATCTTCTTTTTAGAGTGTCAGGCACCCTAAAAAGGCCTTGATTCTCAGATCATCTGGAATCTTCCTTATTCTCAGTCCCATAAAACTCTACCCATCTCCTGTCCAGCCTCATCTTCTATTCCCAACTCCTAGAACAGACTTTTTGTCGTACTCTGCACAACTCCTACATGCGCACTGTCTCTAAAGGTTCCCTTCTTTTTCTTGTTCTAAACGTAAACTCTCTTAGCTAAGGACAGTTTCCCCTTCTGCCTCTCAGTCGATGGTCTCAGCCACTGCTGGTGTTTTTCTCCTCCCACAACTCCTACACCACATGGATGTCTGGTGGACATCGCAAAGGTAACATTTCTCAGTGGGCTCCTCATCTCCCCCACCCCAACTCCTTCATCGTAGACAGATGCCCCTATTTTGTTGATGGCAACTCCATCCTTTCTGTTGTTCAAATCAAATCTTGGAATCACCCTTGATTTCTTTTCCTGTACCAGCCTACATTCAACCTATATGAAAATCCTACTGGTTCTACATTATTATTATTATTATTATTATTATTATTATTATTATTGGCTTTGAAGACAAGACCTTACTATGAGGCTCAGGCTCACCTTGAACTCAAGGTGATTCTCCTGTCGCATCCTCCAAGGAGCTGGTACTACAGATCTAGCCACCACATCTGCTTCTACTTTTAAAATCTATCCAGGATCCAACTTCCTCTTGCTCCCCCCACCTTAACCAGTGATGCGCTACCACCTCCTGCCTGGATTCCCGCAGTAGCATCTGTAAAAGTCTCTCTGCTTCTACCCTCGGAGTCTCCTCTCCACACAGCCACAGAGTAAGTTTCAGTTGCCTAAGTCAGATCACGTCACCAGTCTGTGGGAAAATTTCCAAAGCCTGACTGTTCGATGCACAGTAAAAAAGACAGAATCCTTACAATGGCCTGCCAGGTCCTGTGTGATCTCGTCCTCTGGCCCACAGATCCTTGTTCCTATTCTCTCTTGTTACTGCACTCCCCAGTGCTCCCCAGCAGGTATGACATGCACCATCTACTACTATGCTTCTGGCATTTGAACTTCAAACACCCTCTGCTTGGAACACTTTTCACCCTGACACCCCTGTCATGCTGTCCCATGTCCCTCCCCCTGCTTCATGCTTTCCCCTGCTTTCATTCCCTCTAATGTCTCTATGTATTTCTTAAGTGTGATAATTTTGTCCTGTACCCTCTGTGAAAATATAATAGTGTGAGCTTGGCCTGGGTTGCTTTTTTCTCACTGAAGTCTCCCAAGCGTCTGTCTTGAGTACAATGACCATAACCCTGCATCACCAGAGTCCTCATCTCAGTCGATGGCACCCGCACCCTTCTAGGGGCCCAAAGCACTAGAGTATCCTAAAGTTTTAATATGTCACACCACATCCAACCAGCCAGGAAGTACTGTTGCCTCCACCTTCAAAATGATTGCTCAATTTTATGTTGAAGGAAGGACTGATTGATCCTTGGGAATGCAGCCAATAATATGACCCAATCTTACTACCTCTAAGCTTTTTATGTATCTCACACAGTGACAGCCCCTTGATTACATTATGTCTAACTTGGTACCCTTGCTAAATACTGATATTCAATTTACTGTGTCTGGGTTGATGTCTACTTTGTATAGAGTTCATTAACTTTACAAGGCCTGCGACCATGTTCAAGGTGGTTTATAAATCTTATAGGTGCAATTTAATTCTTCTAGCCTGGAGGACTTAATGTCAGTACATGGCAATACAGAGAGTCATCTCATCATCAGGAAAGTAGGACTCAGAGTTCTAGAGATCCTGTTTATAAGTCAAGCCGAATCAACAACATCTTTGTTGCATGACTGTACTAAGAATTCTACTGGGTGTTGGAGGATAACAAAATACAGACGTCATCTAAGACAGAACACAAGTATTTCCATAATGTGATAAACGGAATAAAAATATTGATACAAGGATGAGCCATTGACCCTATAAGTCAGAGAAAGTTAAGCCAGAGGTTAACAGGAATATAACATAGAAGAAAGACATCTCCAGTAGGGAAAAAAAATGAACAAAACTTTTTTTATTTGTTCTTAAGCTTCTCCTCTTCATCATCAGTGGCACTGCTGCTGCCGTAAGAAGGTAAGTGAAAGGAAATATTCATTTCATGAACTAGAATGTGAGCATTGTGTAAGGATTTGGATTAAGCCTTTTCCAAAATCTGCTGTGAAATCTTTCAGTATGATGACTCAAGTGATCAAAAGAGGACTATATTAACTTAGTCAAGATTTTACTCAGAACGTTTTTGGCAAGATTTGCATGAATAATACTATTTCATGTGCCTGATGCCAAAACTGAAATATTAATAGACCATGTTAAGATTTAAATCTAGGCATAAACATGTCTCTAAGATGCATGCTAATCAGGAGAAAAAATAATCCGAAGCCGTTTCTTCCTGTGAAGCGTTAGAATTGGGAGCAGCTACAATCTGTCCTTGCGTTTTCCTTGAAAGTAGAATTGCAAAACAACAAAGAACAAAAATGCCTGTTCCTATGCAACAGGCCAGAGATGATTCTGCTTTAACTCTGTTTTAGGAAATTTTGACCGCTTGTTACGGCAACATTTTGCTTTGGAATCTGTAAATCAGTCTAGACACTGCTTTTATAATAGGCATGGATAAATATATCCACATCTAAACACTAAAACTACACAAATTTCATTTTCTTCAGGAACAGTGCACTCATTTTGATATTCTATAAGCAATTTTAAAAAGTAGACCTGGAAGGCTGGATAGATAGCTTGGTAGTCTAAGCGCCTGCCTGGCAAGAGCAAGGACCCAGGTTCAATCCCCAGTACCGCATGCTGTGCCTGCCCCACACCCAACTGACCACTGAAACTGGGCGTGGTGTTGGGTGCCTGTAATCCCATCATCGGGGAAGCTGAGACAGGAGGATCACTATGAGTCTGAGCTGCGCAGAGAGACCCTGTTCCAAATACATGAATAAATAAAAAGATTTTAAAAAATAAATAAAACTTTAAAAAGTAGAACTGGATGAGAATACTAAGTTTAGCAGGAATTAGGTAATTATCTCTAAAAGCCTCTATTTCCCTTCCTGTAAAATGGAAATAGTTACAATTTATCTTATCTCACAAACTATTTGTGAGGCCTGAGAGATAACATATCTGAAAGTCATCAGAACGCTAAAACACATGCAAATAGAAACTTGTCTACTGGTACTCTTCACAGCATGATTCCTAATAGCCAAAACCAGAGAAATAGTTCAAATGTCCATTAATAGATAAATGGGTAAACAAATGCAATACAGCTATACAGTAAAATATTGTCCAAGCAAAAACAGGGGTGAAGACTAATACAAGTTATTACATGGATGAAACTTGAAAACATTACAGTAAGAAGCTAGACCCCCAAAACTGCATTTATATACAGGGACGCCTCGTTCAACAACTGAGCTCCATTCCTACAGCTAGATCATTAAATTGGTCACTAAGTAAGGAATTGTGTATGACCTATACAAGACTCAGAAGAAAAAAGATGGTCAAGGGCCAGCCAAATAACTCAGCAAATTAAAGCACCTGCAAGTAGGCGCAGGGGCCAGGGGTTCAATCCCTGGGCCTGCCATGCCAGCCCCGCCCCCAGGGCATGCTGAGAGGGCTTTGAGACTGGGCTTGGTGGCATGCCCCTGTAATCCCAGCTCTTGGGAGGCTGTAAACAGACGGATCACTGTGAGTCCGATCTAGTAGTGAGACCCTGAACACCCTGTAGACCTTTCCCTAAAATAAAAAAAAAAAAAAAAAAAAAAAAAAAAAAAGAGGCCAAAACTAACTTACTTGATGACTTTGCTTTTATTTGCATAACAGCACTGCAATGTATAACAGAACATAAATCACAGCACTGTACTATACAATGCAATCAGCAAAAATTACAGTATGCTATAAAAAGGTATACTGCACAAAAACATTGAAGTTCTATCAATAAAATGCATGAACTGTACAAAAAATTAAAAAGATAGGTTGTAAATATGATCAGCAGAGATTTTTAAGAGAATAAAAACCAATTTAAGAACCATCAGAAATACGCAGAATTTCAAAAACCAAGATAATAGGAGTTCAACAACAGTTGTTATTTTGCATATTGTTGTCTTCAAATTAATTGTTCACATTACCAGATATAACCGTGTAGCATCAGTTAAAAAAAAAAAAAAGCATGAACTGTTCCTTTCAATAAACCAATAAAAATTAGTAGTATAATGCTTTCAAGTCCAAAGAGTGTGCCTGGGTTCTGAGTCTGAACAGTGATTTAAATGGGTAGGTATCACCACGAGTTCAAGGCCAGCCGGGGCTTATACGGAGATCCTGTCTCAAGCCCCCACCTCCACCAACAACAAAATTCCAGTGAAAGAAAGTAAGTCTCCGGTTGTCAGAAGTTGAAGAAAGGAGACCGAGGAGTCTCTGCTAATGGGCACACGGGTCAGGAGAAGTCTGGAAATTAGTGGCACAGCTATGCAACTCCATGCATGTGCTTGACCCCGCTGAATTGTGCACTTCACAGAATAAATGGATGGTACCTAACTATACACTGAGTTTTTAAATTATGCAATACATACACAAAATATGAATCTTTAATTATTGTTTTATTATGTGTGAGTCTGTTGAGTTTCAGGTTAGAGCTCTTTCACCCAAAAGATGATACAGCTCTTCTTTATCCAAAAAGACAAGACTCTCTTAAAAACTTAGAGCTGCATGTGAGTCTCTAGAAAGTAGAGGAGGAGAAAATTGGTGCTTGAAAAACAGCAGAAGTGGGCCAAGTGTTGGGCTTCATAAACACAACCAATGTAACAGGAATTCCTTCATTTATAGGGCAAGCATTATGTAGAGATGGAATCTCCTTTCCTCGGGACTGGTTAGGTTTTCACACCACTTTTCACTCAGAGTTGTTCTTAGTATTTACCTGAGCTAACTCCACCTCGGTGGAAGTGTGTGTGTGTGTGTGTGAGTGTGTGCGTGTGTGCGCATGTGTGCTTTCAACAGAGGGAAGCAGTACAGATCACGTACAATTTCACCCGCTCTACCACTGAAGTGCCTAAGGTTCTTACCATTTCACATGTTTTAAAACATTTTCTTAAGTTTTAGAAATTCTAAGTAATTACGTTTAAAAATATCAATCTGAAAAAAAAAAAAAAAATCACAGGGGGCCAGGGAGATGGCTCAGTGGAATAAGCGCTTCCCTGGCAAGTGCAAGGGTCTGAGTCCAATCCCCGGTTCCACAAAAATAAAAATAAAATAAAATAAAATAAAATAAAATAAAATAAAATAAAATATAAATAAATAAAAATATGGATCTGCTGAAGATGACCAAAAATATAATGTTGAGATGTGTAGTCAAATTACAGCACACTGTCACCTAAAACCTGCCACAATATTTATTTCCTAGCCACCAGCCATTGCCAAACAAAAAGAAATGTAATTTCCTTTAGTTTGGTCATTTTATAAAAACAAATAGGGACTGGAGATAAGACCAAAAATATATATGGTATAAATTGTGATGGTACTGATTTTTATCTTTTACCACCTAAAGGAATAGTCCAGGGCAATAAATGAATAAAGAATTTTTTAAATAATTGAAGCACATGAAAGAATAGATGTGAAAGTAAACCAGGTTAAAAACAGCAAGCACCCCTTGTTTTTAGTGTGAAGTTAGGAACAGAAGAAGCCACAGAGAGCTGGCAGTCAGTGTCTCTGAGAGGACTTGTAACCTGAAGGACGGGCTCAGCTGCTTTTAGCTCATGGGTATTTTGCTACTTTCTTGCAATAAAATGGTATAAGTTTACAATATGAGAAACGAAGTGCAAATAAAAACACTGACATTGTTTTAATTCACTTTTATAAAAAGTTGTCCCCCTTCAGTAAGGCCAGCTTCTTTATGATTTTAGAAAGATTGATATAAGCAAACATAAAACAGGACAGTTCAAAACTCCCTTACAAGACAGAAATATGTTAAGCCATTTATGTTGTTTCACAAGATTTTTCCTTTTTCAGCTTTTTGGTGGTCACTAGGGACTCAGCCTGAATTGCAGAATGCTTTTAGAGAAATGCTTTCTTTTCATTTTATAATGAGATTTTAAAAATAATTTGTAATTAGGACATTGCATGCAAACAGCAGATGACTTCCAGGTTTTTTTTTTTTTCTTAAGAAAAAAAAGTAGAGTATTTTTGTTTACACAGTTATTTGTATCAGCAAAATCTATTTTCATGGAAAGCATAAAAGTAAAGTTCATATTGTCACGTGTGCAAATATAGTATCTGCATCTGATTCTCACCTACAAAAAGGTTGATCTGCCCTGGAATAAGAGAAAACTCCTGTCTCCCTTGGAACTGGAACATCAGATTTCTTCCTGCTTTTGGACACAAACTGAGCCCTCAGTTCTTGGGTATCCAGTCTACCGGGCTTTGGACTGAAACAGCAACGTTGTGTCTTCCAGATCCAGCCTCCAGGCTCATCCTACAGATCTTGGGACTTGTCGATCTTCAACACCACGTGAGCCTATTCCTTACTGTGGATTTCTAGAAATGATATGTGCATGCGTGTGTGTGTGTGTGTGTGTGTGTGTGTGTAAGTCTAACTGGTTTTACTCCTCTAAAAAACCCTAGCACACATAGGATTCAAGGAAATGTGATGCCAGATGAGGCTAAAAACATCAGGTGATGATATTTTGAAAATCTTAGAAGCAGTGCCTCCTGACATCAGTGTCTCAAGATGGGGAAAAGGGCTTAGAAATACACTTTAAGTATTATTGCAGAAATATATGCTAGCTTCTCTTTTCTATTTGTTTCATGTATTCTTAAATGAACCTTCAATTTGTCATATAAACTAGCAGCTGGTGTTTACTCCGTCTCCTTCCATCTGGTATATGCAGACACATATAAATGGTATCTAAAGGTTTGCTGAGAAATATGGATTTTCTACACCACGTGAAGAGACAGACTTGTAATGCATAGCGTTCCAGCTACGGCACCTACCTGCAACCATGATGAATGACCAATGCATTCTTCCAAGGGAGTTGTAGATTACAATAGCAGCCAGGTGGTATTTGTGGCCGACGCATCAGGCCTAGGAGTTGTTTGGATCCATTCAATTGCAATTGACAAAGGAAAGTTTTTATTAGACCTCAGAAAGTATAGCCATCGCTGGCATTGAAATAGAAGGCTAAAAGGAACTTTTCAAAAGGAATTAACCTTACCAGGCATAAGGGCAGTCAAAGGCAGCAGAAAATACCTGAAAAATAAGCAACTTTTGAGGGAGAGATTAAGAACTAAACTTTAACTATCAAGAAAAGGGACAATTTGGTGATAAAATCTAGTGGGGGGAAATACACAAAGAGTGAAAACAAAAGCAAGCAGATGGACGGGGAACTTTTTCAGTCATAGCAATATTTTCCTAACGCAGCTTCATCTCACACGTGCGTCTCCCTGAGGCAGTGGTAAGGGTTCTAGTCTACAAACAACAATGTACGGGATTTGAGTTTCAGTATCTTGCAAACCTAAGACTTCAAATCAAGGGAATACACCTCTTTCTATCCAGGGTTCTGTTTTGCTTTTCTTGGCTATTCCACTTATTGAGGTCACTACTACCTTTCACACAGACCCAAGACAATAGTAACTGCAGTTTTCCAAATATCTGCGAGTTGTTATGGAGCGCAAGGGGTAGACTAATTCCCTTTTCTGTCCCTCTGAGGTATTCATAGTCTTCTGTTGGACCTCAGTAGCCCATGGGGACATCTCCAAGTGAAAAAGCAGTGACCAGGGACAGAATTGAGAGCTGCGTCCTTTAGAAAGAGTGACTTGGAAACTTCCGCTGAAGTTGGCATTCAAAGGACCATTTGAAGGGTTAATCTAAAGCTTGCAGAACAAGCCAAAGCCATGCAGAATCAACCATTTGGTAATGGAGGCAGCTTTTTAAAAAATATATGTTTGAAGTTATTGAGGGTCACATACTTGGCTGCCTCTTACATCTGAGATAGTTCTATGACCCCAAATTCAAATGTGACTCTCTCCTTTGAATCTGTATCTTATAAGCAGATCTTTACCACCAAAGGCTCCAAATTTATTCCAAAGCTGCAATGAATAAGAAGTGTGAGGTAAAGGGGTAGAAACAGACATTGAACTCTAATATAGGGATTCAGTTTCCATAAACTTGACTATAGCTCAGATTTCATGCCTCACTTTTATAGGAAGGAGAATTTGCCTCCCAAGTAAGCATCTGAAATCTTCAAAGGATACCCTGTGTGGATCTCTCTAGTTTTTTGTCCTGTCTCTCATTCACTTTAACCCCGTGGTCTCCATTATCCCAATCCCTAACCTTGTCCCAAGACATTTCACTCCCTCCAAGAAACAGCCAAGTAAATACCACAGTCCTAGTCACTAAGTATCAGTGACAATGACAATAGTTACCATGTATAGGGTTTTGCTTATGTGCCAGGCACTATATGCTGAGTGGTTTAGTACCTTACATGATTCTCAAGGGAATTATTCATTATATGTTATGAGGAAGCTGAATCTCCCAGCACAGAATGCCTCAAGACTATGGGATTCCAATCCAGACATCTTGCCCCAGACTTCTGGCCAAGGTACTTCCTCTCTTTTCTCCCCTAGTCACCCACAATCTCCTTTTCTAAAGAGGAGAGAGCTGGACTCTGACTCAAGCTACCAAAGTCTGCACCTGGGAAGGAAAGACTGGGAAGGAAGAGAGGCAGAGAAAGGGAAAATCAGAGTCCTCTGTCCAGGCTGTAAGTCCTCCAACCACTTCCTAGGATCCCCTCTGCAGAACCAAACATCCAACAAGACTCATTTCCTTCTCAAATTTTGTCTGGGGATCCAGCAGAGATATTCTTATTTTTTTATTTAAAAAGTGTGACTTTCATTCTTTCTTTTTCTCTTTCTTTCTTTTCTTCTTTCCTCTCTCTCTCTCTCTCTCTCTCTCTCTCTCTCTCTCTCTCTCTCTCTCTCTCTCGTATTTGTGTTTGTAGTATTGCAAATTCAACCCAACAAATACTAAGTTACAGCCCTGGCTTTTATTTTCATCATCTTCTGTTATCATCATGGTCATTATCATCATTATTATTTTATGACATGATCTTGCTAAGTTACTCAGGGTCATCTTAAACTTATGCTCTTCCTGCAGCTGCTGGTAGGCTGGCATTACAGGCATGTGCTGTCATGTTCAGCTTATTTCCTATAAAATAATATCCTGGTCTTACTATGCCTTGAACGAGTTGCCCTGACTTTTCCCTAGAGCACATCATTGGGTCCTCTGTAATACAAGGCTCAAGTCACCTTTCTCAATGAAAGACACAGGAGAAGAAAAGAGAAGGAACAGAAGAGTCACAATGTTTTCTTTCATAGTTTTAATATACGATACATTTTGATGATTTACAATAAAATGTCTTAAAATTCCATATAAAAAAATACCCCTGGAAAATGCATCCTGATACACAGTCCTAGGAATCTGGAACTGTCTAGAGGTCTGGAGCTCCACACTGACACATTCCCAGAAGCTGATCCTTGTCCCCGGGGATGGACATAGGTAGAGGGTGCTGTGAGCCACTACTGACCCAAGCCTCCTGTGCTCTGGAAGCCATCCATGGGAAAGTAACCGCAGTGACTTATAAATACTACATAAAGAAATAGGAAAATAAACAAGGTGTACATGCATTTACACAATTGTAATATATTCAGGGTAGAAATCCATTCGACACTAATTGCTAAGCAAATTAACAGACTAACTGAATTACCCAAAAATTGTTATTTAGTTATGGGTAACATAAAGCAGTATGTTCAATACAAACTATTACTGACCCTAGAGGAACTTTTACTTAAGATTAGGGAGAAATTATGGCTTAGAGCATTCATTTTGGATGCTTTCTGCCATCTGTTTGGGTGAACAAATAAAGGCTGGAAATCACCACTATCACTAATTATCTGTAGCTAGCAATCTATTTCAGCTTACCATCAGCATTCAATTTGAAGCAAGAAACAGGCTCATTAAATCTTAAAGTAAATTTTGATTATTCACAGAGACGTGCAGTTTACATGTGCTTTGATATTCTAACATGGAGTCTAAGGCCAAGCATACTTTGTATCCAAGCTGATTATGTCTCCATGTGTGGGCTTGCAGTCCAGACCTCAGACCTGTACAGTCTGGAATGTGTTAGGGTCTAGGCAGATGCGCAGCTACCAAGCAGACTCTGTTAACTCTTACGGGAAGCTAACAATTAAGTTTAGAGAGCCTGCCCCTAGCACAGAGTCCAACGCCTTTGCAACTCTAAGATCCAGTGGTTGTGGGCCCTGAAATAAAGAGGTAATATGATTAATCAACAGTGAACAAAACACTCCTTTACTTTATCTCTCTCTTTTGTCTTCTTGAATTTTTCACCTAACCAGTATATAGTGGCCTTCTTTATTTCATTTGATCATTCTTGGTTTGAAGTTGAGACTGTCTGAGAACAGGATTGTTACCCCTGCTTTTTTCTGAGGTGCTGGGGCATGTAGTATTGTTCCCCATCCTTTGACTTTCAGCCTATGAATTTCTTTATGAGTCAAGTGCGTTTCTGGTATACAGCAGATTGCTGGATTTTGTTTCCTAATCCACTGTGCCAGTCTATTTCTTTTAATTGGTGAATTGAGTCAATTTATATTGATGGTTATAATTGAGATGTATTGACTTATGATTTTTTTTTCAGAACTGGAGATTGAACTCAGGCCCTTGTGCTTGCCAGGCAAGCACTTGTTCTACTGAGCCATCTCCCTGGCCCTCTGACTTATGATTGACACATTATTTACCTGCTATTGTTTACTCCTTTTTCTCCTGTGTTTAATTGTTTGCCCTATTTAGAGGGTTCTTTCTGTTCTCATTCATGAAGTTCTGATGATTTTGGTCCCTCTCTAGGACATCTTTTGTAGTCTGTCTTCTTATATTTCTGTTTTTCATTTTTACTTTGTAATAAAATTGTTTTATTAGTAGGTGTGTGCAGTCCGTGATGCCATGCAGCTCTGGCGTGGAGTTGTTGCATACACGTAATGCATCTTCATTCCCTTGTCCGTCATCTTTCCTCCCCTTTCTCCCAGTCCCCACATCTCTTGATCCCCCTCTTGTTTGAGAAATATCTGTCTCCCTACTTCCTAGTATCATCCTTTATTTTGGTCCTCATTCATATTTTGGGTTTCTCATGTAAGAGAAAACACATCTAAGCTTATGTATGCGGTGTGCTGATCTTTGCCTGTCTCCGCTGGGCAGCTGAGCTGGTTGTAGTCTTGCTTTGCTGTCTCCTCGGACTTGCCTACCTATCCTCAGGGTCTTCCAGTCACCACTGCACAGAGATGCTTAGACCTAGCAACCTGTTGCTGTTAAGAGTGGTGGCTTTTAATTTGGCATGATTTTGCTCCCAAGGCAAATTTGGCAGTATCTCTCACCACAGCCTGATAGAAGAGAGGCAGTACTAACCTGAAGTGGAAATCAGGTATGCTGGGAAATGTCCTATAATGCATAACAAAGAATTAGTCAGCTCAGAATGTCAATAATGCAGAAGTTCAGAAATCCTAAGGAACAGCGGCTATGCCATTTCATATTCATACCTGAAACGCAGAAGGATTTCAGTTTTCTCACATTGTTTCCAACAGTTGTTATTTTCTGTTTCATTTGTTTGTTTATAGCAGCCATCCTAATGTGTATCAGATGGTATCTACCTGTGGTTTGAATTGGCAGCTCCAAAAAGATTGATGTTTAGCATATTTTCATGCACTTATTGACTATTGGTATATCTTCTCTGGAGAAATGTCTATTCAAATCCTTTGCCCATTTTTGTCTTAGGTCACTTTTGTTGTTTTTGTTATTGTTGCTCCTTAGCTTTAGGAGTATTCCCTATATTTTGGTTATTAATCCTTTATTTAGCTATATGAACAGTGAATATTTTCTACCATTCTATGTGTTATCTTTTATTCTTTTGAAAGGGGTTGCTGATGCAGAAAGTTTTAAACTTTTCATATATTTCAGTTTGTCTTTTTATCAGTCTTTGGTGTCATATCCAGGAATTTATCACCAAGTCAGAATTAAGAAGGTCTTATACTTTTATGAGAGTTTTCTAAATTATTCATATTTTTCTTTGTTTTTTGTTAGAGTTTTATTTTTCCAGGTACAGTCTGTAGCCTAAACATGCCTTAGAAAAAATATATACAGATGTATTATATGTTGACAATACTCAAAGGTAATTGTGTATTGTGAGTATACATACATTGTACTTGCTATTAGGTCTCACTTGCTATTAGAAATGGAAAAAGCTTTCAACAGCAGAATGGAGGAATATGTTAAATTGGATAGACCAACAGCTAAACATATAAACCACCAAAATAGAGCTCAAACAAAAACTAAATTACTTCTTGCCCAACACAGAAAATAAACAGCAGGCTACTCAAAGCAACATTTCAGAGATATATGTCCTTTTTCTCATGTCAAATGTAATGCATGGCTTGAAGGCTGCCATGTCCTTTCACACGAAGCTAGCAGGAGAGGACAGAGAGTAGAAAGCCATGCCTGATTCCTAAACACCTAGTTTTGGAAGTGGCATAGTAGATTCCCATATGCAAGACAGTTGGGAAATGTAGTCTCTGATAGAGCATTTTCTAGTGACTGTTCCATTTCTAGACTGCACTGTGGCAGCAACTAGCCACATGTGGCTATCAGGCACTTGGAGTGTAGCTTGTACAAACTGAAATGTGTTGTAAATGTAGAATATAGGACACACCAGCATTTGATGACTTGGCAAAAAAAATAAGAATGTAAATATATCATTGATAATGTTTGTGTTGATTGCATGTTGAAATAGCAATATGATGAATATATTGAACTGAACAAAAATATATTATTAAGTTGATTATTTTTAATAAGGTTACTAGAAAAATTTCCATTGCACATGTGGCTTGCATTCTATATTTGATTATGCTGTTAGGTAACTCAACCTTTTTTATTATACAGATTATCTATTGCATAGGTAGGAGGTACATCTGGGCCATTCACAGAACTAAAGAAAGGAACTGAGAGGCTCTCTGGAATAAAAACATTGAATGTGTCTGTCCTTGCTCGTTTGCTTACTTCCTTCTCTTCTTTTCTTCCTTACTTCCTTTTCTCCTTCCTTCCTTCCTTCTTTCCTGCCTGCCTTCCTGCCTTTTTTTCTTCTCTTCCTGCTCCTCGCCCACTAGAATCTTACAGTCACTGGTTTATGTCTTACCACCTACTGGCTTTATTTAGCTCTTTCTCTGCCTACCTCTTTCATCAGAGTCCAAGCAGTTTGATCAGGAGGGTAGGATCACATGGCCCACTGCCCACTCACCAGAAACAATGAAAACAGATTCTCAAGGGAGCACAGGTATGTCATCAAACTGACTGACATATTTGCTTAGCATGTAAAATGTGCAAACATTACATGGGCTTGGCAGCTGTCAACATTTTCTAGCTTCTATACTTAATAAACTGTATTTGCTTTGAGGTCTTTTGTAAGAACTCTGTGTTGAATAGGTGACAAATTTAATATGAGGTTGTATTACTTCACTCATGTCATCACTAAAGAAAACATGTAACTAATCTTTCTTTCTGGGGCTTGTACCAGTGCCCAGGAACAGTCAACATCACTGACAACCTTGAATTTCCAACAATGTACTGTGAGCTCAATGCAATCTATATAATAGCACAATTAGCTGATAAGACCAGGGGCATCAAACCATATATATTAATTATTATTCAATAGCACAAAATAAATAAATGGTAATAGACTGCCCCCAAACGTAACTCTTCTATCAGCTTGGAACTTTAAAGTTAATGCCAGTCTCTGCCATTTAAGAAATGTGTCGATGTAGCCCCTCTGTAGAACACAAGTGTCCTTGAGAGATTCCTAAATGTTTTATATTCTCAGGAAACATTCAGATGGCAGATATTGTGATAAACACATTATCACCATTAGTGATTGATCCGAAATAGATGTTTTCAGTGTTATCTTTCACTCATTAAAAATAATGGAGCCTAGAAAAAATGGAATACAAGGTGGTAACACCTAATACCCACAATTTAAAGGAAAGGTTTGATTTGGTTCACAGTTTCAGGCATTCAGTCCATGGTCTTCTAACTCCAGACCAGAAACATGCTGAAAGAGTGTGACAAAGCAACATGCTTAGTTCATGGCAGCTGCTAAAAGCAGAGGAATAGCAGCAGAGAGGAAGCGTGAGGGGCCAGGTAGGGAGCCCTGTATCACGTCTCTTTGATTCTCCCCCACAAACCCGTAAGGTTGCTCCACTAATCACCAAGAGTAGATCCCAAAGATAATCAAGTTCACACTCCACTTTACTTGTCACACCTGTTGAAGATAGAAACATTTGATTCATAATGTGTATAACACATTTGTAACCTACATATAAAATATATTTTATCAAACCGACATTGAGCAGGGAGAGGAACAGTTTGGAAATTTTAAGAAATAAAAACAATCTCTTAGAATATATGGGTTAAATTTGTAAGGAGGTATCTCATCTTTTACTTGGAAAAATTAGATTTTCTAATAAGACACGAGTGTTTCAAAAATGTTGACTAATTGAAAAAAAGAAAGTTTATAGGATTTTCCAGCTTTTTTTTAGTCCATAATTAAACTAAGTATGAATTAATTCAGTTCAATTGTAAGATATTTAGTGTCAAAATAGTAGCTAGAAAAAAATTGTTGCTTTTTCACAATGTTTGCCCTGAGAACACAGGTGTAGTGAAAACCACCACTAAATCAAAGCCAACATGGGAAAGGAAAAGACTCACATTAAAATCATCATCCTCAGACACGTGGACTCTGGCAAGTCTACGACCATTGGCCATCTGATCTACAAATGTAGTGGTGTCAACAAAAGAACCATTGAAAAATTTGAGAAGGAGGCTGCTGAGATGGGGAAGGGTTCCTTCAAGTATGCCTGGGTATTGGACAAGCTGAAAGCCAAGCGTGAGCGTGGTATCACCATTGATATCTCCCTGTGGAAATCTGAGACCAGCAAGTATTATGTGACCATCATTGATGCCCCTGGACACAGAGACTTCATCAAAAACATGATTACAGGCACATCTCAGGCTGACTGTGCTGTCCTGATTGTTGCTGCTGATGTTGGTGAATTTGAAGCTGGTATCTCCAAGAATGGTCAGACCCATGAGCATGCCCTTCTGGCTTACACGCTGGGTGTGAAACAACTAATCGTTGGTGTTAACAAAATGAATTCCACGGAGCCACCCTACAGCCAGAAGAGATACGAGGAAATTGTTAAGGAAGTCAACACCCACATTAAGAAAATCGGCTACAATCCCGACACTATAGCTTTTGTGCCAATTTCTGGTTGCAGTGGTGACAACATGCTGGAGCCAAGTGCTAATATACCTTGGTCCAAAGGATGGAAGGTCACTCATAAAGATGGCAATGCCAGCAGAGTCACACTGCTTCAAGCTTTGGATTGCATCCTTCTATCCACTTGCCAACTGACAAACCTTTGTGGCTGCCCCTCCAGGATGTCTACAAAATTGGTGGTATTGGTGCTGTCCCTGTGGGCTGAGTGGAAACTGGTGTTCTCAAAGCCAGCATGGTGGTCACTTTTGCTCCAGTCATTGTCACAACTGAAGTCAAGTCTGTTGAAATGCAACATGAAGCTTTGAGTGAAGCTCTTCCTGGGGACAAGGTGGGCTTACTTGTCTGTCAAAGATGTCTGGCGTGGCAATGTCACTGGTGACAACAAAAAGGACCCATCAATGGAAGAAGCTGGTTTCACTGCTCAGGTGATTATCCTAACCATCCTGGGCAGATCAGTGCTGGCTATGCCCCTGTCCGGGATTGTCACACAGCTCACATTGCTTTCAAGTTTGCTGAGCTGAAAGAAAAGATTGATCCCTGGTCTGGTAAGAAGCTGGAAGATGGGCCCAAGTTTTTGAAATCTGGTGATGCTGCCATTGGTGACATGGTTCCAGGCAAGTCCATGTGTGTCGAGAGCTCCTCTGACTACACTCCTCTGGGTCATTTCGCTGTTCACAATATAAGACAGACAGTTGTTGTGGGTGTCATCAAAGCTGTGGACAAGAAGGCTGCTGGAGCTGGCAAGGTCACCAAGTCTTCCCAAGAGCTTGGAAAGCTAAATGAATATTGTCCCTAACACCTTCCAGCCCCGTCTTAATCAGTGGTGGAAGACTGGGCCCAGGACTGTTTCTCCCAATTGGCCATGTAAGCTTACTAGTAAAAGACTGGCTAATGATAACAATGCATCATAAAACCTTCAGAAGGAAAGAATGGTTTTTGTACCTTTTTGTGTGTGTGTGGCAGTTTTTAAGTTATTAGTTTTTAAAATCAATACTTTTTAATAGACACAACTTGACCAAAAATCTGTCACAGAATTTTGAGACCAATTAAAACAAATTTTAATGGGAAAAAATTGTTAAAATAGTCAAATTTTTTATGTATAAAATTAATTTATTTCAGCCTAAACTCTGATCAAATATAGGAATATTGCACTGTACTTTTAATATTTATGTGTATATTGTACTAAAATATCCTTAGATAAAAAATACATATAAATGAGCAACTGCAAAAAATAAATGAACAACTGCAAAAAGTAAAGGAGGATTTTGGAGAGAATTCTTTTGCTGATATCTGTAACACAGAGAATTGGACATTTGAAAATAAATGAAATCTTTAACAGGTCAAGAATGAAGGCAGAGTAAGCCAAGAGGACCACTGCCTTATTAAAATATAAAATAATAATAAAAAAGAGAGGAAATCAGGGAAGTTATCAGGTACAACATAGGTCTGTCTATAGACCGCTGTAGAGCTGGTTTCCATACATATGGGTTGCTCTAACAAGATGTAATTTCATACCGCTGCTGTTAATAATAGACTTTTACCTTCACCAAAAGTTAAATAAGCTTCTGAAAATTTCTGAGGTCTTTTTAAAGAATTCCACAGTTACTATGATTTTAATTCATAGGCACCTGACGTAAATGATACATAATGCTAGAAACTGGAGTCTAAAGCACACTTTTATATTCTCATTTTCATTATAGAAGAACAAAAACCTGAGTCTAACGCTGCTGTGTTACTGACACTTCAAATAAGATTTAATTAGTTTCTCTGACAGAGCAGTAAATCTTTAAATTAAAGAGTTCAGGAGTGCTTAGCCCCATAAATTCTCTAAGGAAATTTAAATAGGAGTAAGTTTTAAACACATCTTTCGTGGTGCTCCTATGTGGCAGCCTATGTTGCCACTTGACAAACATGAATACACTTTGAATCTAGATGAGACCATCAAGAACATTTAGTAAAATAGGGAGCCAGGGAGATAGCTTGGTGGTCTATCTGCCTGCCTGGAAAGTGCAAGGACCTGGGTTCAATTCCTGGTATGATTTGCAGCGCCAGCCCCGCACCAAGCTGGCCACTGAAATGGGGCAATGGTGGCGCATGCCTATAATCCCAGCACTGGCGAGGCTGAGACAGGAGGATCACTATGAATCCAGGCTGCATAGCCAGACCCTTTATCAAATAAATGCATAATGATTTTTTTTAAAAAAAGAATATTTAGTAAAATAAAACTTCAGTGTGTTCAGGAATTAGAAGTTATCCTGCACACTGTCAGAGAGTGACACAAAGTATCAATCAATGCATACGTGTTACATTTTTCTATAACAATAGTCAATAGTTACTAAGTGCTTATGAAATGCTAGCACCTGATTTAAGACTTTTACAGGAACTTCCAGTTTTTGTGTGCATGGCACAGAGTTTTGAACTAAGGGAGCCCTGAGTTATATCCCCAGCCCACCTACCCCCTTATTTACACTTTATTTTGGAAAAAAAGACCTTGCTAAATTGTCCAGACTGGCCTCAACTGTGCAATCCCCTTGCCTTAGCCTCCTAAATATGTAAGATTATAAATGTGCACCAAAATCCATGGAATGTGGATTACATCTTTACTCTTGAATCAGTCCTCTGGGATTGGTACCAATACCATCTCCGTTTCACAGACGTGGAAAGAGAAGTATAAACAGATACGAGTAATTTCATAAGAACATAATGCCAGAGGGCGTCTGTAGCAAAGGCCATGGGTGTGCCAACTACATTCCCTTGGGCCTTAGTGCTCACTTCCAACTGCCCAAGCCTGCTGCAGCTCACTTCTTGCTATACAGGACAGGCTAGAAAAAGCACCGAGCCCATCCCAGGAGCCCTCAGCCAATGACAGATGGGATTGGTGTGCATATGCTAGCTCCCTCAACCCTCAGGTAGGGTGACTCCAAGCTTCACATTCTCTACCATCTACAGATTGCTCCTATGAAGGATTATTAAATACTGAAGCAATAACCACTTGAACATTCATCATCTATTGTCTAACTTCCTCCTCTTTCTTAACTCCTTATTGACTACCAATGATTCTGAAGATCGCTCACATCTTTGTCTCAGGGTCTGTTTATTGCGTGGGGTGAGCAGGGTTTCAAACACAAAGAGCCATGAGTAGAACCCAGACAGCCTGCCTAGAGTCTATGTGCTTTATTGCTGTGATGTATTGCCCATTCTCCCAAATAACTTTTGCATATTTAGCTAAAAATATCTCAAGAAATGATAGGAAGATGTGTCCTCTTATTCCCTGGAAGTGAACTTCTTGTCAAAAACTGAGCAAAGTAAGATTTTTCTGTTTGTTGGTTTATGAATCAGTGTGCCACAGTTTGAGGATGGCTGTTGGAAGGCATGAAACTTCTGGGCCAGAGACAATGGGCTTTATCATTCTCTGTAGCCAAAGGATCAGCATTTTCACAGGTGACCCGGTGGCTGGTTCCCACATGTTAATACAGCCAAGTCCAAAGATACACATGGATTTAATTATGTTACAGAAGAGAAATCTTGAAGTTAGAGAGCCCCTATCTTTTATTTGGACAACAAGAAAATCTGCTCTTTGTTCCAGAAAGAGATTATCTCTGTCTTTCAAGTCTGTTATATAAAAGTTCTTAAAAAGATAACCTGTTGTGAAGGAAATTCTTGCAAGATAAAGAGCTTGTAGAAACTATCTTCCAACTAGTGTATGTTCTGATATCAAGAAAGACGCCATCAGACATTAAAACCATATAATTGTACTTGATAGAAGAGCAAAAATGGGGCAAATGTTTAAAATATTTTATTTCTAAGTTTTTATACTTTTGCTTTTTTGTCTTTAAACATAGAAAGTTTCCTTTGATGCTCACAATAGAACTACTACTAACTATGCTATTAAGATAATATCTTGGGGCTGGTGAGATGGCTCAGTGGTCTAAAGCACCTACTTAGAACAAGGACTGCAGTTCAGTCCGCAGCACCACATGCCAGCCAGCCCCGCCCCCTGGTGGGCTGAGTTGGTCATGTGCGCGCGTGCACACACACACACACACACACACACAAATAAAATTAAAAAAAAAAAAAGATAATATCTTAGGGGCTGGTATAGTGGAGCATGTCCGTAATCCCAGTACTTGGGAGGCTGAGGCAGGAGGATTGCTGAGTCCAAGCCAATCTTGCACTACATAGTGAGACCCTGCCTCAAAAAAAAAAAAAGGAAGTCTTTTATAGGTCATGAGAAAATGCCTCAGAAATGAATTTTCTGCTTTTTTAAAATAGTTTCCTTTTCCATTGTACATACTTTTAAAGGCGTTTTGCAACATGTTTTGCTTCTGAGTACACTGTAGCATCAGGATGCCCCCATTTATGCCACATTTGATACCGAAAAAAAAGATACAGATCACATTCTACTGTATGAAAGTAGAGTTAAAATGCATTATAGACTTTTTTTTATTTAAAGGAATCCCAAGGTGAATCCATTTTGTAAAAAACCACTGCACTGAAGCACAACATAAGGGGAAAAAATGAACAAAGACTAGAAATTTTGGAATTCAAGTGCTGCTGAACGTTTGTGTTACTGGCAACAAGCAGTGGGAAAATTGAACTAGTCTCTGAAGGTCTCTAATTCAGTTCTCTCCCTTTCAGAGTGTTAGTGGCTGGCAGCACTAGCTGTAGACTGAGACTGCAGTCAGTTGTACAATGGTTCGGGTTGTCAGCTGCTCCTCCTATTGCAAGTTACTTAACCTCTATGTGTCTATTTCCTAACTTGTAAAATAGAGGGAAAAGTGAACATTTCAGATGATACTGCATTAGAAAACACTTAATAACCACAGGGTACAGTTCCTGGCGCATGCTGGACACTTGCTAACTTGTAACTTATGTTATTATTCTCAATTTTCATGTACTGGCTTTTTATAATAGAAGCATATTAAGTCTGACTACTAATGTAATGCACACACTCATGTTTTTCCCTGCCTACTAATTAAAATTTTCAAACCTACTACGTTTTGCTATATTGGCATTGTCATGTGTCTATATACTCATTTCTGTATCCAGAGAGGCAATTCTAAGGCAATTGAAATTTAATTAAAAATATTAATATACTTTATTGCTAAACATGTCATCCTGTGTACTGCTAAGTTGGTTTCGCAATTTGCTTCTGGCTCCTGTTTATTCCTTTTGAGGTGAAATTTAACATTCAATAAAATTATGTGTTTATTTTATGTTTTTAAAAAGTTTAAATATTCAAAATTGAATCAAAAATTTATTTGTTGTAACAATGCATCAAGAAACCTTGAAATTTCTGCTGTTGCAGGGCAACTATAATTACTGAAAGACATTAAGCTTAGCTGGGCTACTCAGGCATATCTAAATTTTCTGGTGCATTAAGGAAATTAATTTGCTCCAAAACTTCTCTTGAAATTTTGTTTCCTTCAGTCAGTATTGTAAGGAGAATATACTGAACAAAACCAAATATTTCCTTCCTTATTGACATCTTAAAGTACACAGCAATCACCTTCATGAACAAATATAGTAGCACTGTAGGTAGAAATAGAGAAACTGAGGGTGGTATGAAAACTGACCAACTGTATGATCTGTCCTCTCAATCAAGTCCATAGGATTGCTTGTTTTATTTTCTAATGTGTTGTTTCATTGTTATGGCATGATTACTTTCATGTCACTTAACTCACCAAAGCACACAAAGAGCCTGGGTCTTAAATTCTATTTAAAGGCTGTGCCTTATTTTGTACTAAATTCATTCCAGATACGCTAAGAGGTTTTATTGAGTCTAGGGTTGATCCAGTACCAAAGTACAAGGTTGGTGAAAGCTGCACACACTTCCCACCAGGGCTCTGCCACCTGGGAGTTACATGATCCTGGGCAAACTGATTCACGTCATTAAGCTATGGGACTATTACATTTTTGACCCGTCACTCAAAATTGCCACAAGATACTGTAGTTTGTCAGGGTCTTGGGAACATTCTCCATTTGTTTCTTTTGATTCTTCTATTTTATTTTAAAGAGGAAAAAGAGAAACAAAAGCAAAAACAAACAGCAAAGACTAAGGGAAACACAGTAGTATACAATACTTATGGCACGGAATTTCAAAAGAAGAATAAAAGTTAACAGTGGTTGTTATATTATGTATTGTTCTCATTGTTGTTGATGTGGCAGCATCCACTTAGTGAGAAAATAATACATTTTCCACTCCTGGAAGTTTAGGAGCATCATTCCATTATCCCATGTATTTGCCGTACAGTGCGCATCCCAGGCACTTTGTTAGCCTCCAAGACACAGTTCCTCAGCATCACCAACTTATGGGAGGACAGCTGTATAGTGTCTGATGTTTTTAGAAGCTTCAGTCCAAGACCAGCAGGCTCCACAGAGAAACAGCAGGTGGAGGGAGGTATGCTAACCATACCACCACAGCCAGGGAACAAGAAAGCAGGGAGCAGCCAGGGAGGGACGCACACCCTCACAGGTCACCCCCTGGCCCATCTCCATGCAGACTCCTCTTCCTGCCAGCAAGGTCAGCTCTCAACTCCGCTGTGGACTCATCAAGAGTCATACTATAACAGGCTTAAGCCCCAGATCTAAACTATAACAGTGCCTGAAATCGATGATTCAATTGAAAAATTACATCGTTGTGAAACATACAGATTGTAGAATTGGACAAACCCCAAAGGTGTGAATCACCTCTCGTGAGTTACATAAGTGGAGACCTTAAGTAAGATACTTAGCCTGTCTGAAATAAGACTGTTACGTAATCTCTACGAGATGATTTTCTTAGCTGGAAAATGAAGATAACTGTGAAATAAAAGGAGACATTTGCTAAGTACTCGCTGTTTACAAGGTGCTGGGCTAAGTACCTGGTGTTTGCAAGGTGCTGGGCTAAGAACACGTTTCATACCTCATTCAAGTTTTACAACTGCTACATAAGGTAGGAATTGTTGTTATTCCTTTTTAATACAGCAGCAGCTAGGGTCATTCAGTAGTTGTCTCAGAGCCTGGGGTTGAACCCAGTGTACCTTTTCATTATGCTAGCGTTAATCAACTGCACTGGATGTAACTCACTGAACCAAGTCCTGAAACAGGCACGGGGAAGATGCTTGATCAGTGGCACCCTCCCTGCCCTTGCCAAGGGAACCCAAAGAAATACACCAGAAACTGCACTTTAGATGTTATCTCACTTTGAGGAAGTTAGTGAATGCCCCCTCAACAGAAATATAAGTCTGACCCCAAATACTAACTTTTGCTCCCCAATGATAGTTTCTTCTCTCCTCAGCTCTTCTCACACACACCAAAAAGTAAATACAGAATCAAGGGTTCCAAGCCTTCACCATGATTGGTAAAAATTTATGCATTGGTTGAGTATGAATATTTCTGAGCTAGATAACCTAACACAGGGTTCTCACAGGCACTCCCTGTGGGACTGAACCCAGGGTATTCAAGAAGTTGCCCCAACAGGGCTCGAATTTGTGTTCCTGCTGCCTCAGCCTCCCAAAGGGGTGAGATTACCATCCTGCACCACTAAGCCTGGCTCTGGATTTGTTTCCATGGTGACAGAACCACCTCTGGTCCACAAGCAGGAAGTGAAGAACAGGACCCCCAGAATCTAATCTGTGACCCAGGCCAGAAGATCTCTCTCTCCCAGGGTAACAGCTGGACCCCTTTACTAAAGCATCTTACACCTATGGTTTCTTCCCCACATACTAGTTTAAGTAAAGCACATCCTCTACTCTTTCTGTCACTTGAATCTCTTTCCTGTGTGTTTTATGCAAATGTGTGTGTCTCACTGGACCTCTGGGCAAAGTGATGAAGAGGATGATTTTTCCTTTTTTTTTAAGTTTTATTGATAAACAGCAATGAGACAGTTTCAAATAAAATCGGAAGTACAGTTTCAACAAATAATACACTGCATATATTCTTCTTAGTGGTGAATTGCTGTACAAGATGCGGACTTGTGATCCTATTTACAAACACCATTAGAACAAATCATTCTATTCATTAAGAGAATGCATCTATATATCTATCCC
>NW_004524672.1:3951846-3962444 GCF_000260255.1 Octodon degus
ATCTCAATGTGGTTTTAATTTGCATTTCATGAATGGCCAGCGATGTGGAGCATTTTTTCATATATTTATTCGCTTCTTTAATTTCTTCCTCTGAGAAGCGTGTGTTCATCTTGGATGCCCATTTCTGGATTGGGTCTTTAAATTTTGGGGCCCTGGTGTTTTTTAGTTCTTTATAGATTCTAGGATTTTTCCTTTTAAAGACCTTGCTCAATTAAGGAATTTACTTCTTTCCAGGTGCACTTAGCTTCTGTGATGTACTAATCATGACGGCTTCTCTGCCACAATCGTTTACTTTAGTAAAGAACTTAGAAGGAGCCTATTCATTTAACCCAGGATGAAACTTCTGGCTTTGTGGCATAAAGTGGGCTACTATGGGTCTAGAAGGCAGCACAGCACACCATATCCCACAGCTGTCCAGTCCGTGAGACCTAGTGCTAGTTTGGTGACTTTGTGATTTTGTGTGATTGGTTTGCTGTGTTTGGCTCTTAGAGGAGAAAGTTCCAGAATGTGAAGGGGCTCTTCCGCATCAGCCAAATTACAGTAAATGGGAAACGACTTTGGCCTCATTTCCTTGGGGCTACCCTTGTCCACAGGTCACATGAAAACAGGAAATAGTTTCTTCTCCTATCTCTGAAAAGAGAAACCTATAATCTCTGCAAGGAGAGCACAGATGCCTGTGTAAATAAGGATGCTGGTGGCTTCTTTTTGTGACAAGCTTCACCCTTCCATGATGTGCTTCTCTTTGATTTCATCATATGTGTATGATAGCAATTCTTTCAGTGTAGTCTGGGGCTTGAGATAATGCGCTCTTCCTTACCAGAAACTCCATTACACACACACACACACACACACTGGTTGAATATGAATACTCCCTACTCACTACTGTTTATGTAAAATCTCTTCAAACAGAAACAAGTAAATGTTTGTTTCCCTGTAATACCAGATAATAGTGGTTAGCACTTAAGACATATTCTTCCCCAGTGAGTAGTATTAACCATACCCATTTCCTTGCTACAGAACGAGTTAAATCAGGCATGCAACCTATTCTTGGCCAATGAGCCATGACCGTCTCCTTGGATTGCCTTGGGGAATGGTCTCCTAGCCCATACCACATGGCCCTCAGGAAGAGACTTTTTACCTCTGCTCTTGACTTTGTTGTGCAATACCTACAGTGGGTACAGCCACTTTGCCATTAGCCCAGCAGAGAAGACAAGGCCAAGAACCATCCACAAATTGGACTAGAGCCTAAGTGTACCAGGCCTGTGTGCCCTGCTCCTAACTCAGGGCTTCTTGTTATGTGAGCGAACAGATTTGATTTTTGCTTATGCCAGTTGGAGTTGGGTTTTCTGTTACTTGCAATGGAAAGCAATTTAGCTGATTCTTATGCACTCTAATTTTCCTGGGCAAGCCTAATTGTTAACAGTCTAATTTTATTATTTCTCCAGTTACTCATCTACTCTATTGCTTTGAAATAATGTATGATAATTGCTAACATTCTTTAAGCTCAAAGAATGCTAGGTATTCTTATAGAGTTTGCTGGCTTGTTTTAAAACATACATTGCTTGTATTCATTGAATTTGTAATCCTTCCCTACCCCCATCCATGGTGACTTGTCACCAAGTAGCAATGGTTGGTGTAAACTTAGTTGGTAGTTTGTGTCAAACCATCAAAAACAACAGTAATTTTATTATTCAGAGCCACGAGGACCATTCTATTTTTCATTAATTTTATTGAAAAACAAATAGCAATTAGACAGTTTCAAAACTGATTAATAGGACAGCTGCAATAATTAATACATTGCATATTGTTGTCTTTGTAGTAGTTATTTGTAGTACAAAATGCAGACATGATATCCTGTCCTGTCCAAACACTATTAGTACAAATCTTTCTTCTCACTGAATTAAGAGAAGGTAGTTGTATATTGATCCTATTTTGTATATATATAGATACAAAATGGTCCTTCATTTGTATCCCCTTTGTTTAGTTTTGTCCGAGATGGGTATACCGTTTCCATTTAAATATTGTAGATGTGTGAATTCAGCAAAGTAATCCAATATACTCCAGTAGTCCATAACAGTAGTGGGTTATCCATAGGACTGGCAATGTCAGAAGTTGTTGACTTGAGCCTTTTACAGCTCAGCCTATTAATATGACTTTACTTTTTATACCTCATTTTTATACTTTTTGTCTGGATAGTTATGATCAAGATAAAAGACCTATATAACAAGAAATGTAACTTTTGTATCTGACAAGATCAGTCAAATTCCCTCAGGATTTACCCTGAAGCCCTGTACCACAGTTTGCAGATCCTTTGTTAGTGTCAGACATTTGGATGAGTCATGGTCATTGCTTGACCAATTTTCTCACTGTGAAAGCCTGAGAGAATGTCTTCTCTCCATGTGACTCTCCTTAGGCACACTCTACATCATAAATCACATTCCTCTTTGGCCCCATAATCTCCTTGATCAGAAAATTTGAGACCCAACTGAGTTACATGATGTTACAGTACAGTTTCTCTTATGTCCTGAGACCTCACTGACCTTAAAAGGCTAGAGTCAAAATATTGGCTGTCCTCATAGCTCTTCTTTTTCTCTAATTTTTGGTCTGCAAACTTAGGTTGTTAACCTTCCAGAAAAAAAGCTTAATGACATTATTATAGGCAGTTGAGCTCAACCTCACTATCTGTCTGAATATCAAACATCTTAGACATAGCATGGAACAGGTATTTTCCATCAAGTATTGATATATAAAACTTTAAATCCCTACAGAATGTGAAGAAAAAAATAAAAAAAAATTTAAAAATTTGAATAAGCCATTACATATTTTTACACAGAAATTTAGAAATCTAACCATATACACCATTGTAGCAGGACAAGAGGACCATTCTATTACCTCTAAAAGTCTTCACATAATCACAGCAAGAACTACCTTCTTCTTAATAGAGATAAAAAGTATTTCCAGTAGAGTAGAACATGCTTTTGATTGAATTCTTTTTTTTTTTTTTTTTCTTTTAATTGCAGCACTGGGGATTGAACTCAGCACCTTGTGCTTGCCGAACAAGCACTTATTCTACTGAGCTATCTATCTCCTTGGCCCTTGATCGAATTCTTAAGGCACTTATTTTGTCATGTACTTAACATTGACATGAAACTTACAATTTTTCTGTCATTGTCAGAATGTCAGGTCCAGCCTTGCTGTTCTTGTGTGTGACAAAAGCGCTAACAACTTAATGCTCATGAAAGCATTCATGCTGACCATGCTGCAAAGTCAAAGCTGAGTTCCCAACCCTCATTTTCTGACTGATTGGGGGTCTCTCTGTTCCTGAGTTTCTCTAGGACAGATATCCTGTTACCAACCTGCACAGATCAGAGACAGCTACTGAACAGGCCCAGGGAAGCAGAACTTGCAGGGAAGATGAATGTTGCCTGGAAACTGATGTGATTGAAAGAGATGAAGTATATTTATCAGACACGAGAAGTCGCTGTGTAAGTGGCAGTGAGAATAGAGAAATAGAGGTTGTCCTTATTCCGTGAATGCTACAACCATTAAATGCTTATTTGTTGTTTATCAAATCCAGAGAATGAGGACAGAAGTAGGCTTAGAAACTAAGTGTAAAATAACTGCTTATATTGAGTTCAAACCATGTGCTTGCTGTTTTGCTAAATACATTATCTACATTATTTCATCTAATCCTCAAACTGGTTTTGTATAGTTGGTACTATCATTAACCTAATTTCAGTAATAAGTAGAGTTCATTTGATACACTGAAGAATCCGAGTGGAACCCAAGCGACTATAGAGTCAGCCCTCCAAACCACAGTGCAATATTATCTCACAGCTTAAGACCTTAGCATGCTGGGAATGCACAACCACTGCTGGTCTGTACCGTGGCTGTCGGCAAATGAGAAAAGGCTAAGAGGCCCAGCCACCATGCAAACAAGGGCAGCATCACAGCTTCACTGTTTGGCTGCAGTTGGGACCTATGATCAATGCTCCTTACGCTGGGTGAGGATGGCATCTGGACACTAGCCTTCATTCACCTGGACATCTCATGAGACACTCTTCCAGTGCATGGACTCCACAACTCTAGGAGGGTTTCTAGATCATTTACATAGTTTTAGCAGTCAAAGGTCTTGTTCATAAGCACTCTTGATGGATATTTCTTGTCGGCCTCTCAGGATCTAGTCGGTACCATTCTTCACCTGCTGCCACGGCTGACTTTTTTGGATCTCTATCAATGGCTCCTTGGCCTGAGGTTCATCCAGTGAGAGGTGCCACCACAAGTCCAAAAGGAGGAGAGGCCAAGATGTTTTGTTCCCTGGCAGCCTCTTTATGGTGCCAGAGATGTCAGTAACTTTGGTCTTTCCTAAAGTTTCAGCTTGACAAGTAGCGCTTTTTCAGGGCTATCAATAAGGATTTGGTGTCCGCTTTTCTCTGTAGAGCATGGAGCTTAGGTGTGGGTGCTGGGCTCCCTGCTACTGCTAGCTGCGCAATGCTGCATCACCCCCTGCCATTCCCTGCCCTGCCCCTACTCTGGAAATAGTCCCTTCATTCAACTGGCCTCATTTCCCTGCTAGTGAACCATCTGTTTCCTGTCAGGACCCTTGACTGGTACAGAGGAAACAAACTTTTGCCTATTTTAAGCAAAAGTGGAATTTGTGGGAGGGACAATGCAAGTCCTAGAAACAGGGGGATGTGGGAAGACTGGGGTTGGAAAACAAGCAGGAATCAGAGGAGAGTGAGAAGGCTAAGGAAAGCAACAATGGCGAAAGCCTTTCAGTGGAAATCCAGCCCAGGCCATCCAATGCCACTGCCCCCAAATGCCTGGCCCGGGGCCTTGGGCATTTACTCAAGTCATATTTCTGGAAGAGGACTGGATTGCTTGTGTGTTCACTGTACCTCCTCACAGCATGACCTGGGAGTAGAGAGGGAAGTTCAGGCGCTTTTGACCATACTGAATGGAAATGGGCACCATTGTCTAGCAAGACCTTACCCAGGGGGTGATCCCTTCACAACCTGAGCAAGCTGGTGCTTGCCTGTAATCCAAGATTCAGGAGGCCGAGACTGTGAGTTTGAAGCAAGCCTGGGCTAGAGGTCAAGGGCAGGCTGCACTGTATATTGAGATCTCATTTCAAAATAAACACACATGTGCACATGTGCACGCACACACACACACACACACACACACACACACACACTTCTCTCTCCAAAAGCACAATCACCACAGTAATAATTAATAAAAGAATTCAAACTGCTCTAAGTCTCTGAAATAGTTGTTCTAAAGAAGAAAGTTCACAGAGACGCACTTGTCAGTGAGCATTTTAGTAACATTTCAGCATCAGTAACAGAGAAGTACCATTTCTGAGTCTTGTAAATGAGACCGTAAGTTCTGCAAAGTGTTTTCAGCTGTTAAGCATCAAGTGACCAGTTTCACCTGAACAAAGCGGCAATGGTGCTACTGTCTTTGCCTGCCCCATTCAGTGAGTCCTTCACTCAATAACCAGGAGCAAGAATTAGAGGATTTGGAAAGCAATGGCTTAGAATCAGTTTATCACTAGGACTTACTTAATTACATCTATTTGGGGCTGGAAATAGGCCTCAAGAATTTTTATGACATTTAGTCTCTTAAAAGCTATTCTCTTCTTTTTAGGTTTCCTTCAACTTACTCAGATTTTGGTATCTTCTGGTTCAAGTTGTAATGATTAAGTTTTCATCATGAACTCAGGGCAAATAACTTATGGAAGAAGGTGAAGGTTAATGTTATTTTATTACATTTGTTGATGGCTAGAGTCATAATTCATATTTACTAAATTTATCATAAGATTTAGAGTATGTACTTATATGGCTCTATGGTTTCATGCTTTTATCCAGTTTCCAAATTCACTTGCCTCACAAGGACAGAGATGATGAGTTATAAATTTCAACATATACTTTACTTGTCACAAATGAAAGCAGTACATATTCATAATTGTCCCCTGGAGGCTTTTTGATACTGCTACTGTTATAACACTATCAGCAACAGATTATTTTCCTTTGAAATAAAATTATATGGTTGCAATGCCCATAAATTTTTTTGAGAATTTATATTCTGTTAAATTTAGTTGGTTATATTCACTTTTATTTCCAAAATATTAATTTATTGAGTAAATCTGGGATAAACACAACACTTTCAACTAGAAACTTTCCAGAGCCATCAGTGATATGTTATTTTGCCTGATGGTGTGATGAAACACTGAGATGGGTTTTTTTTTTTATGATATAATCAGACAGTGAAGATTTTTCTTTACTTCAGGATATAATGTCTGATTTGTTCCTGTCTTGCATGCATATCTCAATGACATAATGAAAATGGCCAGTACAAAGTAGAAAGAAGTGCATCAGGGAGCATACGGTTTTCATATAGTTCAGTGCCAATGGTGAAGCCCTCAATGACTGCATTTCATGTCCAGGCTGTCTTGGAACGTACCACTGCCTTTTTCATGGTGGGGACAAGGAAGGAAGGACATCCAGCCCTTCCATGCAACAAGTCCATGATAGCGCCACATCTTTGTCTTCCAATCTGAAAACCACGTATCTTTCCCTTTCAGTCTTGATCTACCCAAAATCACTGAGTTAGGGCCAGCCAAGTAGCTCAGGGGATTAAAGCGCCTGCAAGAAGTTGCAGGGGCCAGGACTTCGATTCCCAGCGTGCCGTGCTGGCCCCACCCCCGGGGGCAGACTGAGTTGGCAATTGAGACTGGGCATTTACAGCTCTTGGGAGGCTGTAAACAGGCGGATCATGAGTCTGATCTAGTAGTGAGACCCTGAACACCCTGTAGACCTTCCCAAACACACACACACACACACACACATACACACACACACACACACACACACACACACACACCACTGACCTAAATGAATTGGCAGACTGTGAATTGATTTAATAACCAATATCCTTACACTCAAATCAGCAGGTCTGAAACAGGGATAAAAGTGCTGCAGTATTCTGGAGAACTACAAACTTGAGGCAAGAAGAGTCTGATAAATTATGGGCTCCTCACATCCCACAGTGCCCTTTTGCATATCAAAATGTACTGCAGACAGGGCTGACTACTACTGAGCCACTCGACCTGTCAGCTGCTGGCGCTCCATATGGATAAGCAGAAATGTGGGTCCCTGTTTTCCTGTGCCAGGACACTGTCAGCATGAGTGGGAATACTAACCATCAAGCATGTGGTTATCTATCTATTTATTTTATTGAGAAAGAAACAGCAATGAGAGGGTTTCAAAACAGGTTAATAGGACAGTTACAATAATTAATACATTGTATACTATTGCCTTCATAGTAGTTATTCAAAGTACAAGATGCAGACATATCTTGTCTAAACACTATCAGTATAAATTTCATTGAACTAAGAGAAAGTAGCTGTATATCTATCCTATTTTGTATATACAGATATATATTTTTTCTCACTTCAAAATGGACCTTCATTTATATCCTCTTTTTGTTTAGTTTTGTCAGAGATGGGTGTTCCATTGCCATTCAAATATTGTAGATGCGTGAATTCAGCAAAATAACCCAATATAATCCAATATATTTATTTGGTACAGGGTCTCGCTATGCAGCTTGGATTCATAGTGATCCTCCTGTCTCAGCCTGCCCAGCTCTGGGATTATAGGTGTGGGCTACTACGCTGGGTTTTAGTGGCTGGCACTGCGTGCCCGCCCAGGCACCCCCAGGGTTGCTACAGCATGTGGTACTGGGGATTAAACTTGGGTCCTCGTGTTGCCAGGCAGGCACTTAGACCACCGAGCTATCTGCCCAGCCCCTTGAGTGTATTTCATATACATCTTGAGGCTGCTGCTTTCCTACAAAGGAAAATCTTTGATTTCTGGACTGAGGTAGATCAGAAGCCATTGCTAAATCTACTTTGGGTCTGTGGTTTCCAAATGCTGAGATGTATACAAGGATTGTTTGTTTTGCAGTGGCAGGTCTCACTGGTCATATTTACCCTAGTGCCCCTCATATATTGTAGCCATTCAAAAAGTATTTCTTAAATAAATGAAAATATAATGAAATTTATTATTTTATGTCCACATTTCTAGGGAAGAGCTATACTATTAAGCTACATGTTTAACAGGAGATTTGTTCACGACAAATTCATTTTTAAGCAATTTTCTATTTGATGGTTAACACTAAACAAAAAAACGGCTGATAGTCATTCTTTTAAAGGCACATCACATTTTGCTTGAGTAACACAAGAAAACTTGGGCTCACAAAAACATAAACCATGACTATACTGTTTTTTAATTAAAAAGGACTGTGCCTCAATACGGTGGGTTCCTAAATGCTGACCCGTGGTGTTTTCCTGGAGCTCATAATGAAATGAGAAAAATCAGTGTAACGTATTGCTTAGAAGACTTATAAAAGAACTGTTTTAATAAAAAATTAACCTTCCATTTCTAGACTAAAATACTTCCTCTTTAATAAAATGACTGGGACAGTCTGCGATGGTTGTGCTTTTCCAATGCCCTTATTGGCCAAAATAAAAATGCCTGCGCTGTACTGGCTCCTCAGCTTACTGAAAACTATTTTTTTTTTTTTTTTTTTAGATAAAATTCAAGTTGGAATTGGCCTTGTCTTAAGATATATCTTATAAAAACTTAAAAGTATTTCTCATAGAAATGTACATTTATTGACATGAGAAAGTAGCAGCCAAGAAATATTGAATGGCTGCTCTCTGCAGAGCTCTGCTTTTAGGGCTTTTAAGAAGTACTTACTGCTTTAAATTTCACTTTAAGGAGAAAGTATTGTCTCCATTTTACAGATGAGGAACTTCAGGCACAAATATGCAAGTCTTTGCCCCAAAAGATGTGTTACAGTACATACATTGTTTATGTTACAAGGAAACTGGGCCGTCTGATAGGATAACCAAAAGAAAAAAAATGCCATTGTATTCTAATAATGATGGAAATGGAATTCAATTAGTGTAGACTGTAAACTCCTGTTCCAGTCTCACTTTGAATACAGTTCCTCCTAATTTTTTCTTGAAAATCCACTTTGAGCTTCAATATTTACAGATACTCCCTTGAAAAACATTTTCCTTAAGCCTCTTCCATTCTGAGTAGCAAATACGAAAACCAAACAAACAAACATCCCAAAAAATAACCCCCACAAAACAACTCCCAAGAAAATATATTTCCAAAAAAAAGAAAATGTATTTCCCATGGGAAAATTCAACTAATTAGGGACTGAAAGCACCTAAGTTTTAACATCATGATGAAGTTAATTTAGAAAAAATTCAACGTTACAATTAATACAGTTCATTTTACTTAAATTTTTTTCCAAAAACTATTAAAATCCCAGCTTTTAAACGTATTCATCAGTAACAGTTTATTTAAAATGGGTGCATCAGAAACTTTAATAGAAATTCGTATTTTCTTGAAGAACTGTAAAGTCTAGTGTCACAGGAATTGAGCAAGTTGGGAAAACCAGGAAGCAGGTTCATAATAAACAGCCAAACAAGTCAAGCTAGACACACAATGACAAAATAAAAACCCACCCCCAAAACAACAAAAAATTCTTCCAATTATGTGTATTACAAACGGACAGTAAATTTCGTTTTGGATAACGGCAAAAAATGATTTATTCGCCTAAACGTAGGAGTTTTTTCTATTAAATGCCATTTACCAAAACACCAGTACACTCAGGGAGTCGGCACACTGTGTCAGCGACAACGCCAACCGGATTCCAGCATGAACCAACCCTGGGTGCCCCGCAGTCGAGCGGCGCCTCCACTCGCGCGCAGCAGAGGCGTGCGGCCCCTCGTCAGGCCCGCGGGACGCGAACTCCGGCTCCGCAGGTGCGGCTCGCGCTAACTCTTCTCTGAAGTTCCTGGATCCTGCTCAAGTACCCACCCCTAGTCCACGCGCCCTAGAAAAACAGGAAGCAGGTCTAGTAAGTATTTAGGCTTCTCGCACCCCACGCCCGCTCCCGCCGACCGCCTCCACGCCGCCTCGACACAGCGGAGGCTGGCCGGGCCCCAGAATCCAGCCAGGGCCCTCCGAATTTCCCCCGCCCACTGCTCACGTGACTAGGACCCCAACCGCGCCGAGCTCCACCAATCAGCAGCCTCTTCTTTCAAAAAGACAGCCGGCCGCTCCCGCCCCTGTCGGCCCCGCCCCTTCTCGCCTCCCGCCCCACCCCTTCACCCAACTCTCTCTCCCCCTCCTCTCCCCTTTCGCGGCACCCTCCCGCTCCCGGGCTTCGCCCCTCCCTGCCCGGGCAGAGCGCTCGCCCTCTTCTCGCGAGATCCGAGCGCCCCTCCGCGGCAGCCCGCCTCCCCTCCGTCCTCCCACCCCCTCCCCCAATCTCGCCACTCTCGGCTCTCCTCCCTCCCTCCTCCCCCCTCCACCCTCTGGGCCGGATCTCGTCTCGCTGAGGCGGAGGAGGAGAAGGAGGAGGAGGAGGACGTTCGGCCTGCGCAGTGAGATGTTTGTCCGTCGCCGCCGCCGCCGCCATCGCGGAGGAGCGCGATAAAGGGATCCGAGCCGGGCGTGAGAGGGACCCCGCGGAGCCGCCGCGCCAGCGCAGCCCCCAGCCGCGGCCGAGCCGCC
>NW_004524672.1:3963027-4019825 GCF_000260255.1 Octodon degus
ACCGCGGCGTCGGTGGCACCGGGCGGGCGACGCGACACCGGGCGGGCGTGTGCAGAGCGCCAGCCTCCACCCGCGGCGGAGCCCTTCACGAGCTGCTCCGGAGTCGCCGGGCCACTCGCGGCGGAGCCGGGACGCGGGCGGAACTGCAGGCGCGGCGCTCGCAGAGCTGCCCCGCTGTGTCTGCTCTGTGACAGCGGACACACTGCTGAGAAACTTTCTTTTTGGCATTATGTGGAGTCCTAGGCTTGCAGCGTTCAGTGCGGAGGGTCCAGCTTGGCACGCCAGACCTGTTTCGGATAGCCAGTGGCAAGCAGTTGAAATGCACTGCTGTAACAGGGACAGTGGACGTGCTCGCTGCGTCGCCGTAGTAACAGGTAGTAAGGCAAGTGGAGAACTAGCGGTTCATAAGCAGTGCTAAAGTAGAAGGAGAGGAAGATCTTGGTTTACTCTTCTTGGACTGAAACACATCCTGTAGAAGGGAAGAGGATTGATACTCACTTTCTTAAGCATGCTTTTTCTGGAAAAAAGTAAAATTGACCCGACTGAGTAAATAACTTGGTACTAGAGAATATGAGAATGTTTATGAATTCTTAACATTTGAAAAAATATATCCAACGAAGAACTATGAAATATAAGAACGTATGTATTAACGTCAATATGCGCAAACTTCCAGCTTTTGTGCAAATACGATAGGTGGGGTGTACTTAGAAGAATTAGGTGGCTGTGATACTACTTACTGAGGTTTGAATGTTTGAAAAATTTTTTCTAAGTAAATGTGAGGAACAACATCAGAAAAGTAAATGTTGACAAAGAGGACTTAGGAAATTCTCAAATATGTTTCTGTGTGTGATTGGAAAGGGGCTGGATTTACAAATTTGTAATGTCAATTTTCCTACTACATCAACGCACTCATCAAGTCTGACTATTTCTTAGCAGAATTAGGATTATTTAAATTTTTGTGACTTTTTCCAGGAAAACAGGGTTTCTAGGAAATGTTTTGTTAGGCTGTTCATTCTTGAAGTTTTGGCTTGTAATTCACATTTTTTGCTAAAGTGTGGATTAACTCTGATCTCTTCAGGTTTGGCAACTCTTACTGTTTTCTTTGTCCATCCTTTCATTGGTACAAGAGGTACTGAGTACAAACCTTGTACCAGTCACTGTTCCAGGGGTTAGGGATTTATCACTATAGTTTAAAGACTGCTTTCTGGAGCTATTTTTTGGGGGGAAGAAGCTAGGCAGACCTTATTCCCAGAGGGAATACTGGGATGATCTGTGTAAAGTCAACACATGGTCCTGGAACTCTTTGTTGTTTTTAATGACATTTTTTAAGGTAATTTGGATTTTTTTTTGTTTATAACTTGTTGCTCTGTAATTTCTCTGAAATCTTTAATGAAGTCTGCGAGTAGCTGGGGTTTGATATTACAATGGTGAATAGCTGCAAGTGCAAGGTCTTGAGTTCAATCCTCCGTGCCCCCCAAAAAGAAAACTTTATTGCTGTCTCACAAAAGTTAAATACATATTCCCATTGAAATAACTGTTATGTATTTAATAGATAAATGTTTAACTCAGTTGTTTGAGCTTTCATTAAGGATGTATACCTCGGTGATACATTTTTCTAACTTTTTATCCTTTGCTAAATGTCTGAGTACTGAGACATCCAAAATGCCTTTCTTTTTTCAGATTAGCAGTCTTGTACCTGACTACAGTCTGCATGGGTTGCTAGTCAAAAGCTGTAAATCCATAGTATTTCATAAAGAAACATATATGCTTATATCTGTGTACTTAAAACTGTTTATCTTACATATACCGTTTGGATAAGTAGTTACTATAATTTATGAGGAATTGTAATTTAATAAAAAGTCAGAAGTACTTATTTTAGATTGCTATGGAAAAATTGTTATGGAAAAGTATAACAATATGTTTTGGTATTCTTTTGTTTTCACGGCAAAAGGGTAGTAAGAGCATAGAATATTTTATAAATATCTTAAGAGATAAGTCCCATCAGTAAAATCAGATTCTTTTGACTGAATATTTTGACTGAGTATCAGTGTTTGACTGAATATTTTAAGCTTATTTCTATCATTGTTCACAGAAGTGAAAATTATGCCAGGCAACTAACAGAAGGAAAGTCTGTATTTTCAACTTGTCGGCTTTCCTGTAAGGCACAAAATGTCTCATTTTGTATCTTTTTGTGGATTTTTAATTAACTTTTTACTTATATACAAAGTAGAAACAAAGGCCACAATAAAGCTGCAACAAAGCCTCCTTTTAGGAAAGAGGATGTAGTGAAACCCTGGAAATCAGATGGGTTTGGACGAATCATTTCCCTCCAAGAAGTTTCCTCCTTGCTGTGTCTTAATCCTGAGCTTTTGTTCCACTCTCTAGGATTTACTGCTGTAGGTAAACTTAGCTTTGAAAAGCCATTCCCATCATTTGTATTCTTGGGGCTTTTTCTCTGTGGGTTTGACAGCTTGGTTGGAATTGGAGGGGTAGTATTTGAATGAAATACTGTTTGTCTCCTGCCTTTCATGGTTTAGCATTCAGAACTTAGGAGCCAGGTGAAAGTGATGTCCCCTAGAGGGTGATTTGTTTAAGACTTCTACTTTGAGATCCCTGAAATAAGTTATTTATGAAGCTTATTAGATGCGACAGAAATGAATCTCTGGATGTCAGGTTTACTCTAATTCTTGATGAACTCCACCAGTGTAGCATGTAGCCTGGATGAGGAATGATGTGTACAAGTTTAGGTGGAACCTGCAAACTGGTGTTAGTGAAAGATGAGTTTTAAGATCATTTGTGTTGTACTTAATAGCACAATGAGTAAGGACAAATGGTACACTAAAATTGATTTTTCTAGCTACAGTATTATTTGCCATAGTTGGGAAAACCGCTTTGATCCTCTGAAAATGTTTCTTTTTTTCTTTTTCTTTCTTTCTTTCTTTTTTTTTTTTTTTTTGGAACCAGGGATTGAACTCAGGCCCTTGCACTTGCCAAGGAAGTGCTTATTCCATTGAGCCATCTCCCCGGCTCCTCTGAAAATGTTTCTTACAGAAGGTAATTGCTTCATAGAGCTGGCTGGAGCTATCATAGAGCTTTGTAAACAGAGAGGAAAGAATTAATGTTTGTCATTCTCTTTCCTTACAGAGAAATAAGGTGTAACAAGTTCTTGAGAGTGTTGTTTACACCCTTAGATAGATTCTAATAGTTTTGGGACAGCCAGCTGTGTTAATAGCTGTCAGTACACCCTTAGCTTTACAAATAGAAAGGGAGAAGGATCATTTAAAGTGTTTTAATTTTCATTATCTGCTTAAGTAGCATTTCAGAAGAGCCTGGAAAATGATATGTACCAATATTGAATGGGAAACTTTTAAATGTGTAGATTATAAGGTGAAAATTTGGCCTTTTAAATACTGTAGTTCTTTAATTACGAAGTCAATTTGAGCAAAACAGTTTAGTGTTTCATCCATTTATTAAATATTGCTAACTAGTAACAGCATTTCTCTAGTTCATGAAGACTGCATAATTAAGACTAGACAAGTAGTATGTTCACATTATAAATTGGGAGACCTTAGAGGTGACTTTTTGTTATTTTTATTCAAGATTGTAAGGATGATCTTTAGCAGTTTGGCTAGAGTTTACATTGAGTATTTTGTTGTTCTTTGTCCATTGCAAAGTCAGCCAAAAATTAAAGGTGTTACTCATAAGAACAAATCAGAGATCAAATACAAATTGCCATCAGTGTTATTCTTTTGGTGTGTGATGAGAAGTATTATAGTTTGTCAAAACAAAGAATTATTCTAGTAGCCTTTCTAATTGTAAAAGTGATGCATATTGATGATCACCAACCTGATAAGTAAAGTTATAAAGTAAAAATCCCTTGTAATTCTGTCATTTGGAAATAAAACAATATTGACATTCTGAAATATTTGCATTTAATTTTTCATATGCTTGTAAATTTCATATGCTCAGTAACACTGAGATTCTATATTATTTAAATACCTTTTTAAAAGCTTTTATTGCACTTAAATTTTCATGCTAGTATTTTTGGAAATGTTTTTATGAACTGTATGATACTTTATGGACTGTATGAAGTTTGTGTTACACAGAATGCAACTGTGATTTTTTTAGGTACATAAGAATCTGAGCCCATCTATGATCATGGAATTACTGTGCTAAACAGTCAATACAGTCACGGTCCAGAAAAGTTGAAATAATGGCTAACACTCACTGAGTGCTTCTCATGTGCCAGGCGTTGTTATCTGTGGTTTACATGTCCAAACTTTTTAAAATTCATGCAGCTGTCTCATTTTTTTCCAATGTGGCTTTGAGCAGCTAAGTAATTTGTTTATGCTTCCTGTGAGTGGTAGAAGTAGAACTCTAACCCAAGCAGTCTGGCCATAAAGTGAGTGCTCTTAAGAAAATAATGGATAGTCCAAAGAGACGTTTCATTTGGTTTTGCACTAGTGTTTTCAACGTGTATGTTAGGGATATGACTAAAAAGAAGGGAGACATAAATCCGAGACTTTTAAGTGTGGATTCATGTGTGCCGTGGTTTTACTATCAGCCGTACCTCTTTGTAGCTGTGCTGTCTGCCTCAGCCCTTAGTGTTGTCCTCTATAAGTGAGAATACTAAAAGGACGAACCTTAAAGAGCGTTTTTATAAGGTAAAGAAAACAAAGGCTTCAAACTACCTAACATAGTGTTAACTATTGATGTGTCAAACTTGGAGACGTGATTCAGCCCCAAATACTGCTTTTCTAGGTAGTTACACTGAAATGTAATACATTAGTGTTAGTGTTGCTTTTCTTTTTGGTACAGATTCTAGAACCTAACATTTTGAAAAGCCTGCAGACCTAATTTGTGAACTAATCACTCCAATAAATCATCCCCAAAGGATATAGACTTGGTACTTGTGGGGCTCCATGGAGGTATTCTGCTGGTTCTTGGGTAGCTTCTAGAGAGAATTTCTAGTGAAATTTACACAAAGGCGTAGCCTCTCCAGGTAACTGAAATATACATTCATCTGCTATCTATATTCTAGTCTGCACATAAAATGTTCATCTAACATCTTGGCTTGTTTCCTCTTTTTCCTCCCTTTCTTTTCTGTTCCCTTAATTATACCAAACTCTTTCCTGAACTAAGTTTTGGTTTCTTCCAAAGCTTATCCCAGGCATCCTTTTACCCTTGAACTACAAAACACTTAGCATATTGTGGGTGGTTAGTGAATGATTGATTTTTTTTCCATAGAAGAGGGGTGTAGTCTCTTAGACTTTTTTGAACTAGTAATGAATTGAAAGGAAAGGTAATATGATGTATTGGCATTCACCTTGGATCACATATTGAAGACTTAAATCTCTGATCCACTCTTTTCTGTACAGTAAATGGACTCTACATTTCACTTACGGTGTGGAGACTGCACTCAGCCCTTTCTCTGAACTTGTTACAAAATATCCTGTCTTTTGCTACTCCCTTTGCAGATAAATTAATTCCTCTCTAGACTCAGAATTCTCTGCTTTGTAACCATCTGAAACCCAACTGCTGCCCTGAGGATATAGACTTAAATTCTTGAAGTACCTATTTTCTTTATAGTCCTTCAATCATGGGGTCCAAATCGTGTTTATCGCCACATCCATCATCACCCCCTCCCCCTTGGGGTAGGGGATTCAGGCTCTTGAGAAACTGTCTTTATGATCCAACTTTTTAATGTACACCCCCTTGGTCATAGAAGATTTTAATACTTTCTTCACAGACAGTTTTCTAGTCCAGATCTTATCTATCACATGTGAACATAGATACTCATTTATTCAATTTAAAATATATTTATTTTGTCTTTGCCCTGTGAGTCAGACATGAGTCTACGGTAATGATCAAATAGCTCTGGCCTCTGCTGTATTACAATGATCTTCAATTTAATAAGCCTTGGAGCTTGTTATCTCATTACTTTAGCAACTGTAAAACTCCAATATTGCAATCTGTCTTAGTTCCTTCATTTATTAGTTATGTGACTTGGAACAAATCACTCCTGCCTGTTTCAGGTTTTGTATAGTACTTCCTTTATGAGGCTGATTGATTGATTGATTGATTGATTGATTTTTGGGATATGAGGGAGCAAACTCAGGAACTTGCTCTTGCCAGGCAGGTGCTTTGGCCCCTGAGCTATCCCCTACACCCTATGAGGCTGTTTTAAAGATAGTGTTCCCTAACATGTTTGAGATATTGCCTAGCACATAGTAAGCATTGTAAATAAATGCATTTATTTGTATGTTTGTTAGCACTCCTTGATATTTACCAACCCAGTGTCTTCGTACTGATCTACATTCTCAGCTCTTTTTTAATTTTTCATTTTGAGTTAGTCTTGACAAGTCAGTAAGTTGTCCAGATTGGGCTGAAACTCAGGAATCTTCCTATCTCAGCCTTCCAGAGTGCAGGGATTACCAGCATCTGCTGTCACTCCTAGTTATTATGTTGTCCTCATTGCTTGTTCCTTCCTCACATTAGTGTGTCCTTTCTCCCACATTCTAGTGCTATTACTGCCTCTTAACCAGTTGCCTGCTATCAGTGGAAAGCATTTTGGAACTCTGTACTGTCTGCCTTTACTGCACAAATTTTCTAGGCCATGGTGCACTATTGGAGAAAGTTGCAAAATAGTCTCTAATTTATTTGTACTGACCATTGACCATGCTTCAGGGTAGGGTGTTTGTTGGTTTGTTTAGTATTCTTGTTGGTTGGTTTGTTTAGTATTCTTGATTCTTTCTTGCTGCTGAGATACTAAAAATATAATCACTGTTCTTAAGCTGTTTATTGAGAATTCTCCAAGAAATCTAACTACTGCTTTATTACTACGAAAGCTGTTAATAGATTAAAGTTCTTCTCTACTCTTTCCTTTCACTTACAGTCTTTAAAGTATGTCTTTACTCACTGTCAGCTCTTCTCTCATTTCAGAGAAGGAAGATATTCTTACCTTCCTCATCATAGCCCTTTCTCATTACTCTAGTCTCTCTTTGTAGCTAAGAATATTGAGAGAAATATAGTATGTGTATTATTTTTAAGAACTTTTTTTTTTTTGTGTGTGTGTGTGTGTGTGTGTTTGTAGGGTCTCACTATGCAGCTTGGACTTCCTAGTGATCCTCTGATTTTTTTTCCATCTCTAATAAAGGTAGATTGCTTTATAAAGATTTATAAGTACAACTTGTTGAGTATCTGTCTGCCTTTTATTAGGTTCTGTTTAGGTATTTTGAATTAAATATCTTAAACTTTCAAAACTTTTAAGTTGAGATATTACTTGAAATAGCTGGGGCTCATGAGAGTATCACACCTCTACCTAGGAAAGGACAGAGCTGAGATTGAAGTCCCAGATACAATAAACAGACTCAGAGGTCTTACCATTTGCCATATCGCCTATTAAACTATTAGAACATTTTCTAGATTATGAAATGCTTTCTTAATAGGAATGTACTGGAAAATCAATTCTCTGGTCACTGTTTAAGTACAGCTAGGTACAGATCCACAGTCCCTAAAGCTTATGCAGTGTAATACAGTGCTCCTTTTCCAAAAAGAATTCAAAGTCATGTTCCAGAACTTGGGAACTTCTGCAGACTTATTAGGGTTTTTTTTTTTTTTTTTTTTTTTTTTTTTTTTTTTTTTTTTCATTAGTCACATTCATTTCTTACAAAGGAATGAAAGTTAATAAAACTTTGAATCAGTTGAAATATAGTTATACCTAGAGTGTATTGACTTGAGTGAAGCAGTCAGAATCATAACACAAAGACATTTATTTGACATTTATAAAGTAACTAATCTACTTTAAAGTGTAAGGCTGAAAGTTAACTTGCTTAAATATTTAATCTTTTTTTTTTTTTCTTTTTGGCCTTTAGGAATATGCCAAGGTAGCAAATTAAATAAACCATAGACTGGGTACTGGATTAGAAGTAATTTATTTTTCATGATAAATGTAAATGAGCTGTAAAAGAAGTATACTTTTTTTTCTTTTTTTGGTAGAGAATTGTCAAATAGAAATGATTTGTTTCTAGTTTTCAGAAACTAAATGACCTGTAGAAGTCTGTACTTGTAGAACAGAAGAACACCACACAGATCCAGCATTAATTTTCTCATGCCTCTAAAGGCAGAAAAGGCAAGGTGAAGGTGTTTGCAGGTGCACCTGTCTGGTCAGGGTGCTCTCTGCTTCCAGGGTGGAGCTGTGAATGTAGCCTGCACTAGAGAGGAAGCCGCTCCTCTTCTCCAGCCCTTTATATGGTCACCTCATCCTGTTCAGGAGGGCTCCACCTTCATGATTTAATCACTACCTGAAGGCAAGACCACTTAATACTGTTAGGTTGATGATAGTTTCAGAGTGAGTTTTAAAAGGCACTCAGGTACTATTCAAACCAAAACCAGAGGAGAATTTGCTCTTTTTCAATAAAAGAAAAAGCTCAACAAGACAGATTTAGCCAAGGGATATATATACTCTCCTAATTTAAATTTGACTAAACCTTACTTACTCACTTCTCTCCCTTCCCCTCCTCGCTCCTTGGGAATTGAACACAGAGCCCTGCATATGCTAGTCCATTGGGCACTGGAGTATATCCTCAGCCCTTTTTATTATTAATTCTTGAGGCACTAAGTCACCCAGGCTCGCCTCATACTTGTCTCATGCCTTGTCTCCCCAGTAGCTGGGATTGCAGGCATGTGCTGCCACACTTGGCTGCAAGCCTAATTTCTTGTTAAAAAAAAAAAAAAAAAATTACCAGATTAAGATAAGCATATAGATAAAGTGACTCGGTGTTTATACTGGCTTACTTTACTATAAAATACAGTATATTTTCAGTATTGAGCATCTTGATTTAAGTTACTGTGGTACAATGGAAGGACTCAGCCTGGGACATTTGGACTTCTTCATTGCTCTAACTAGGTGTGTGCTCTTTGATAAGCCACTGGGCCGTGGTTTTCTCTTTGTAAAATGAGAGGTTTCAATTTTGTCTACCTTAGGCTCATTCTTGTTCTAAAAATTTAAGTGAAGGGCAGTATGTTATATGTTCCCATGGCTTTTCTGTAAAATATTTTGGGAGCGGTTGCAAAAGTTAGTAGATTTTCAACCTTAGGTTGTTCTGTAAAATATTAATGATGTGCAGTACTTCAGTGATGCCAGTTAAGTCCTCATAGGAAGTAATGGGAAAGTTAGCTTTGTTCTTGCATATTTCTTTTTTTGTGTAAGTTGATACTATTACACAAGTTTTAAGGAGATCTGATACCATACCTTTGCAATAATTTTACATGGTGGACTTGGCTGTTATCACATTTGATTATATAGTGTTCTTTAGAGCTAAAACTAAGCATGGCACAGGATACAGTTTCACATGTTTTTTCAACTTCAGGTTATGTGCAGTTGGTTCGAGTGTAAATACAATTTGATACTAGCTTTTATAGTTCAGAATTTTTTTTAAAGTGAGGCTGATGAACATATTCATATAAAAACATCTTCAAAAAAAATCTTCAGCTAAAGACAATAGTATAATTTTTGATTAAAATTAATAATTTGGCTTGTAGGATAGAATCTACAAAGTTCAATCAAGCACTTATGTATCAAGTCTTTTTCTCTATAATGCTACACTTTGAGACTGCACGCAAAGTCCATGATTTGTGCCTTTTCATTATTTCTGTGTGATAAATGCTTGAATAGTAATTTCATATATATGGTGAGCTTACTGTTTGGGATTTGAGTGTATTTTTAATACAAAAATTTTAAAGTATTGATTTTATGGATGTAATGGATAATTTTCTCAATAGGAAGTATCTGTAAGTATAATGTTTGAAAAATTCCAGTCGCAATAAATATTATGTTTTCTGATACATTATATTTCAGTGAGCCCACTAACATCTCTTTTGCTCATCAGCACCAGTAGTAGGACAGTGACCAACTTTGTGTCTCAGTGGAAATTCAGTCCATCCAACTAATAGCTATCAAAAATATCTGGGGAAAATTATATCTGTACTGAGCATGTAGAGAATATGGGGGTGACTAGTAAGTAATGTAATAGTGACTTATGTAATACTTAATCTAGAGATGAATAAACTATATGGGAGGGTGTGGTGGGTTATATGCAAATACTGTACTGCAACTGCAGTATTTTATATAAGCGACCTGAGCATCCTTAAAGTTTGTCTGCTGGGATCCTGAAACCAGTCCTTGCAGATGCCAAGGGATGGTTGTACTTGTGTGACTGCCTCTTATTAGAGTTATCAGATTATGAAATGTTATACATACATCTTTTTCATGTATCTAAAACTCATTCAGAGAATGTAGTTCAGATTTATCTAAGTCAGTTATTTTACATTGAATGCACTGTAATAGGTCTAGAAGCTAAACCTTGTGTGTTTGAAAAAAAAATTGTTCATATTTTGCCAGAGAAATTTTCAGATTGATATTTGGATATCTTGGTCATATTGAGGGCTGAAATGCAGATCATAATTGAGCGTCCTGTCAGTGACTTAGCTCATGTTACTGTCCTATACTGTAATAATATTAGAGGCCAATTGAATGTACATCAGGTGTACTTTGAACTTTCATGGATTGCTTTTCTTTTTCCTGTTTCTCTCTTGCTCTTTTTTTCTTTTAACTGAACCCAAGGATTGCTGATCTATATCCCCCAGTCCCTTTTTAATTTTTTTTTTTAAATTTTCAGACAGCGTCTCACCAAGGTGCCCGGGCTGGCTTCAACTTGTGGTCCTTCTTCTTCTTTTTTTTTTTTTTTTTTTTTGGCGGAACTGGGGATTGAACTCAGACCCCTGCGCCTGCTAGGGAAGCGCTTATTCCACTGAGCCATCTCCCACTTGTCGTCCTTCTGCCTCAGTATCCTGAAGAGCTAGAATTAAGGTGTTTACCATGCCTGATAGCTACTTTGCTTTTCCAGTTAATAATCTTTTTCTTTTCTTGATCCCAATTAACTCTTTTGGCAGCACACTTCCATTCCCTTCTTGTAGCTTCTGTGACTGAAGAGAAACTAGTTTATCAAACTGTAGTAGTCTGTGTTTTAAATCACAAAACAGTGGCTGGAGAGATGCCTAAGTAGAATAAATGCTTCCCTGGCAAGTGCAAAGGCCTGAGTTTAATCCCTGGTTCAGCAAAAAAACCAAAAACAACAACAACAACAACACTAAGCAGTGCTGTTAATAGAGGACATAGACTTGTATTTATTCAACAAATGCTGTGTCCGACACTTTCATAAAGATACATAATTAGTTATTTGCCACATAATTCACCATCTTTCTTTTGTCCAGCAGTGGGCAGGTGAAGTGAGGTTTGGAAAGTTTAGTAACCTGTTCAGCGAATGTTTGAATGTGCCCTATTGGAGGTTTGCCTCTAAGTTGGATCTTTGGATCTTTTTGATGGTTGATGACATTGCTTAAGGAGTTACTGATAGAAAAATAGGATTGTTACAGATGTTATACATCATTGCATAATCATTCATCCTTACTAACCATAAGTGGACTGCATTCAAATAATTTTTTGAATGTCATCTACATATGGTACCATTTATACAAGGGATCCAGTAACCTAAAGGAAGAGAGCTTCCTTATTCTGAAATGCTAACAGTCTGGAAGGAAGCCTCCTTACATAATGAGAGCTTTTAGTTGTATCTGATTAGAGCATTGCCATTCCTCAGATACTTGTAGCAAGGAGGCTGAAGTTTGAAGTTAAGATCAAGCATTTTTCCCTCCCCCCCCCCAGCTGTGTCATTCTGAATTGCTTGGAATTTCAAATTCTCACCCTTTTCCCCACCCACCCTGTTCCACATATTTTCTTGTAGATGGTTATTCACAAGGGACTAAAAGACTTCTTGTCCTTTGTATGTAGTTGATGTGAAGAATGCAGTTTTATTTTAGTTTTGTTTCATGATGTAGTTCTAACTTCTAATAATTACAGAGCCTTCAAGATGTGTAAGTATATAAAAAGACTGATACCCTTCCAAATTTAGGCATTTTTGAAGACTTTATGATCATTTGAAGTAGTGTTGAAGAACAGATGTTTTTGAAAGAAAACAGACTGTTAAGAGTTATTTTTGTTATTGATAATTACTAGTGAGGAAATTATGATCTTGGATGGATAAGGTAAGGAGGCAAAGGTAACTTCTAAAACATAAAAACTTTTTTGTTTTGTTTTTTTTTTTTTGTACTGGAAATAGAGCTCAGGACCTTGTGCTTGCCAGGCAGGTATGTGCCACTGAGCTATATCCCCAGCCCTCTGAGAGTTCAACTCTTGATTGTTAAAAGTCTTACTAAACTTTAAGACTAATTGTATCTTCCCTTTAAGAAAGGTTTTGTTTCTTTTCCAGTTAAATGAATTTGTTTTCTGATCAGTTTTACTTGATCTTCTTAGGTGGGAAGGATACTGTTTGTGCCTTCTAATTAGATAACACACGTTAAACATTCAGAGTGTGTGTGTGTGTGTGTGTGAGAGAGAGAGAGAGAGAGAGAGAGAGAGAGAGAGAGAGAGAGAGAACGCCAGCACCTTTTACAGCACTTTATTATTTTATTTTCCTAAAGGCTTGGTTACCACCTCTTGAGTAGTTTTGTATGTAGCTACTGCAAATAATTCAGGTTCATCAATGGAATTAAATCTTTCAATAATTTAGACTAATTTAGTTTTTTAAATATAATTGCTGTTTTTAAATGTTTTACATAAAGCCTTTAAATTTCATCACTTCTATGTATAAACTAATATTTTTATGATTAATATACTCACAAGAGTTGAATATCAGAAGGAAATTTCATTGGCAGTTAATGTTGTATCTGGCATATATGAGTGAGAGTGTTCATTGGTAACAGTTACATTGCCAGTGTTGACATGTTTGATACCAAGAACAAGTCATTAAAGAAAAACAAAACAAAACAAGTCATGTGTATAGTATATGTAGGAATCTGTACTGGTGGCCTGTTTTCATAGTTGTTTGTTTAGGGTAATAAAGGTTGAGCTTATTGATCTCCTTAAGTGTCTGTGCTACCCACTATTTTCTTCCCAGTTAACCTTTAAAAAAAAAATAAATAAAATTAATGATTAAGTGGCCTTTTGAGGCCTTTAGTGTAAGGTAGATAGGAAAATCTTAAAATACTACCTGATAAGAAATTTGAGTCTTACATTTACTTTTCTATACTGTATTTTTGTTTGGAAAGGACATTTGATTATTTTAAAAAATGATAAATTGCTGTAGTGTGTGTGTTTTCAAAATTTCCTTGGTATAAAATAGGCAAAGTAGTGCTCATTCAGTAGACATTGGTTTACTACTGTCTAAATGGCATTAAAGAAAAACTGTTAATCCTTTAAGAATCTCATGGGCTAGTGAAAGACAACACACAGATGTGATGATTTTGAAATAATATGGGAGTGTAATGATAAATGTTATATATTTTTGAAGAGATAAGAATTCCTGGAGGGTAGAACACTTGAGCTGTGTTCAGAAAATGTGTAAATAATGATAAAAGTACCAGCAGAGGAAGGGACAGAAAAAAAGACATTGGTGGGGAGGGGTTGGGTGTTTTGGGGAGGGGCTGTGATGGTAATGGAAATCCAGTGAAAAACACAACTAGATCTTGAACTGTGTGTTAAGACTTCCCTTGCTCAAGAAGGTTTTTGACAAAGGAAAGATAAAATAGGGCTTATGTTTCTAGGCAGTTTGTATCACCAAGACAGGACCAGTGAACGCAGGAGGAAGATTTAAGCCCATTTGAGTAAGGAGTCTGCCAGGAATTTGGACAGATAGGTTTGATCCTGACTGGAGCATTTGGTTAGAGACATGTAGTAGGTAGTTGGATACAGGAGTAAGTGAAGGGTTAAGGTTCAGAGGATTTAAATCACCTGCTCAGGGTCCTATGGCTTATAACAAAGTGATGACACAAACCCAGACCTGACTGTAAAACCTATACATTCTCTGCTAACCCTATGCTGTGTTTACCCAGGTAATCAGTGACTCACAATCTGATTCTACTGTATTGTATTAGTATAGTGAAATGTAAAGTGAATCCATTATTCTGGATTTTGGAATATTTGAGTTTTAATTACAGCTCTGTGAATTTGATAAATCATTTGATCTCTTTGGATTTTTTTTTTCATTTATTTGAAAATATTTTTAGTAATTACCAGAATAAACATGCAGTAGTTCCTTGTGACTCCACCATTATTTGTAAGGATTGAACACTAAAAAAAAATTAACATATGGTCTTGTATGGTAAAACAACTTGTAATATATGTAAATTGTACAGATAGTTTTATAATGTGAGAATACTTTTACAACATTTGAAGCCTCTTGACATATTTTACAATTAAGTAGTTTTTTTTCTTTATGAGTTTAGGACAGGCTGTACAAGGTGTTCAGGGTCTCACTATGGAGATCAGACTCAGTGATTCTCCTGTTTTCAGCCTCCCAAGTACTGGGATTGCAACCGCACGCTTCCATCCTGACCCCCACCCACCCACCCCCTGCCCTAGGGGTGGGGTCCACATGGTGCAGGTGCACTGAGATCAAACCCTGGCCACTGCGCTCTTCCAAAGCAGGCACTTTAGTCCACTGAGCTATCTGGCTGGCCCTTACAACTTAGTAGTTTAAGGTAGAAACTTCAGTAATTTACATTGCGTAGACATTTTTATACTTCTTCAGCTTATGTTGAATTTCATAAAGCTTAAAATGATCATTTGACATTTTGCTCAAATATTAGCAATATAGTTTATCTCGAGTTGTTTCTCCACATCAACTCTTCTGTTGAAATTTTTCTGAATATTTTGCCTAATACGTTCATTATTTAATGCCAAAAGTGTCTTAGTGTGTCTTACTATAACCACAAAATACGCTGTCATCAAACTAAAACCATGTGGCACATATATGGAGTGTTTGAGGCCATAATTATGGGCTGTATCTTTTGTGAAAAACTATGCAGATAATCACATCTTTGCATTCTATATGAATGACATTGTGTGTAGTAGGATATTTGGTAATTATTGGCAACAGTTTAGGTGTTCGCAATTTCTTCTGAAGTCATTTTTAAGTCTCTGGTAGACCTAAGATTTTAGTAGAATTTCACTAAAAGGAAAAGTTGCTCTCTTAAATCATTCCTTTTTAAAAGCTTTTTGGAAAAGATTCAGACAACTTAATTTGATTCATCTGCTTTAAGATCCTCTTGATTTAGAGTTAAGTGGGTATTTTAGAGCTAGGATGAATGAAATTATTGCTTATTGCTTCATCTGTCATAGCCATCTATTTCATTTACGGCTTGGAAAGGACTCCACAAAATCAGTAATTTTTACCAGTTCAGGTAGCATTCACCAAAATGTAGGACTCGCAAAACTTTTTGTGATATAAGAAGGGTTCCTTCGTCATGAAATAGTGAAAGTCATTCATGCAGCAACTGTGCTTATATGTTGTACGGAGATTTTGTTGTTGTAGAGGCTGAGGAATCCAATATTTTTCATTTATTTTATTTTACTTTATTTTATTTGGTACTGGGAGTCAGACTCAGGACCTTGCACGTGCCAGGGAGGCACTGTGCCACTCACTGAGCCATATCCCTGGTCTGAGTAATAAAAAAAAAAAAAAAAAAAAAGAAAGAAAGAGAAGAGAAGAGAAAAGGCCCTGCCTTCATGGAACTGATACTTGGCTTATTGAAGAGAGACCCAAAAAGCAATAAAGACTGTGGGGCTTGATTTCTAAGTTGGCAGTGTGGGTTTGAAAAGGCTGCTATTGGCATTTAGAGTGGGCATTTAAAACTTCATTTTAAGTTGACAGTTGAGTGGAGATTTGAGCTACACAGACACCTGAGGGGACAACATACCAGACAGAATCAGATACGAAGACCTAAGCTAAGCTTGCTTACCTTTCCAAGGAATAGCCAAGAGGCTGGTATGCGAGGAGTGAGAGAACAGGTGAGGGATGAAGGTGATTATGAGATTAAGTAAGACTTGAATGACAGTGTAAGAACCTTTAACTTGAAGAGAAATAAAAGGATTGTGAGAAGATGATTGACATTTGATTTTTGTTTTCAGAAGGTCAGCGACTGCCTAATAATAATAAATCTGAGAAATAGATGATGGCAGTTTGGGCCATGGTGGTAGTATTGGAAGTAGTGAAAAGGAGTTGCATTCGGATGTATTTTGAAGAGACAACAGGATTTCCTGTGGGGTTGGAAGGTGAGAATAAATTTTTTGGACTTAGTACCTGGAATGGTGACGTGCACATTTGCTCAGTAGGGAAAAACTGTAAGGGAAGCAGGCCCAGGGAAAAGATTAGAAATGTTTTAAACTTGGTAAACTGCAGGTGCTTACTAAACATTTAAGTAGAAACATCAGGTAGCTGGATGTGTGAGGTTGATATGCAGGGGAGAGAGCCAAACAGGATGTATAAATTTTGAAATTGACTTGGAGCCATGAGAGTAGGTGAGATCAACTCCATCTAGAAACTAAGGATGGAAAAGACAGAAAAGATGCCTACCACCTGAGCCATAGGAATGGAGATTATGGTGATGAATTAGAATTAGTAAAGCAGACTAACAAGTAGAAACCAGTAAAATACAGAGACAAATGAGGTAACAATGCTTGGAAGCTAAGTGAGCAGTCTTTTTTGAGGACCAAGAGTGATCAGCTCTGTCAGATGTTACTGGATGGGTCAAGTAAGATGGGATCTGAGAATTTGACTACAGTGTAAGACTCAGCAATGTAGAAATAACTGATGCCCTTCTCAAAAAGTTCCAGTATCATGGTAGAGATGAAAGCCTCGATGATTCAAGACATACTGACTGAGACAGTGAAATTTAGTCAGTGATGGTAGAATTCTCCCTCACTCACTATGTTTCCACTGGGAACAAAGGAAGAAATCAGATGGTACTGGTACAGTAGAGGTGTTTGTTAAGTTTTTAAGATGGGAAACTTGACAATTTTGAATGCAAATAGAAACTGTTTGGCAGAAAAGAAAATTACTGATGGTGCTGAGATTGATGGTGTGATTGCCAAAAGATGTCTTTGAATAGATGATTTGGGATGGAAATACTTTGTCAGACTTCCTCTTTCTCCCTCCTCCCCTCTGTGTGTGTGTGTGTGTGTGTGTGTGTGTGCCGCGCGCATGCAAGATCACCTAGGGTTTCAGTTTAAATGCAATTCTGTTTTGGTAATTCTGAAATGTGGCCTGAAAATTTTGCATTTCTAATAAGTTCATGTGTAATATCTGTGTTTCTGGTCCTTACAAAACCTTGGCACTTTGAGCACAAAAACTAACATTTTGGCATAAAATCTCATGCTGTAGTGGAAATGGCTGGTTTGTACAGTGCCTTTTCAAGTTTTGTTTTTCAGTGCAACAGGAAGCAGCAGTCAGGCAAAAAATATAGGAGCTGGTCTGATTTCATCTAGGAAAGTAGAATCAGACTATAAAAGCTAGGTTGTAGACTTTCAGGAAGGGCATATTGGGTTAGTGTTTATGAATTTAAACTGAGATGGATGAAATATAGATGTTTATTTTCAATTAGTAGGAGTAGGTAGGGTATTGGGATTTAGTGTTTTGGAAGGAGCAGAGGGATAGAGCAGGTTAAGTGATTCATGGATATACAAATTGATTTCAAGTGAAGAGTTCTATAGGTAAGAATGAGCCGTCTTAGATTAGAAAAGTTGTAGGCTCTGCAAACTTTAAATGTATCTTTTTATTTCTATTAAAAGAATTTAGCATCCTTTCAAATGGTACAGATTTATGAGTTACATAGTCAAAATATTTACTATATGGATAAATGTACAAAGATTTTTCACCTCTTTTTTTTTTTCTTTCTTTTTTTCTTCTCTTTTCTCTTGGCTATTACAGATGACCATGGATGAAAAATACGTGAACAGCATTTGGGACCTTCTGAAAAATGCAATTCAAGAAATCCAGCGTAAGAATAACAGTGGTCTTAGTTTTGAGGAGCTCTATAGAAATGCATATACAATGGTTTTACATAAACATGGAGAAAAACTCTACACTGGACTAAGAGAAGTTGTAACAGAACATCTCATAAATAAGGTATCCAACTTTAAAGGACTGTTGCTGATACAATATCAAATGTAGAAAATCCTTTACATATTGTGTTGTATTTTGACCAGAAGCCTACAGGAATTACTGTAGTTCATGACTGTATTATAAAACCTCACTCAAAATTTAGAATCAACTAAATCATGATTTCTGTTGAAGGATAAAGTTTGTGATCTGTGTGAAATACATTCTCTATAATGGCAATTAATGAAGCAAATATTCAGTCATTAATAAATGTTTACTAATTACAGGTAATTCTTAAGATGCTTTAATCAGTCCATGTTAGCTTTTTCTGTACATTTGAAAGTAATGAATTAACTTATGTGGTAAACAATTCTATTTTAAAATACAAAGTAGTGGTATGATAACTATAAAATAGCTCTATGATCTCAAAAAGGTATATTTTTTAGTAACAAGTTTTTATAGAACAAACTGCAATTTAAATTTATTTGAGATTGCTACAATATCTTGCTTTGATTATAAAAAGGAGAATTACAGCTCTTGTATGGTATTAGGGTATTCATTTTTAAAATTTTACTTTTAAAAAGTTTTATGGATATATTGAACTCTTATGTACCTTTCGCCTAAATATACCAGTTACTAATTGTGCCTCACAGTCTTTCTACTGGTAATTGTTATTTACTATTATCATCAGTATATTTTTACTGAGCAAGTAGAGAATAACTTTTAGATTTTATTTCTCCTAAAATACCTGGTAACACTTTTCTTTAAGAAGGACATTCTTAAAAAAAAAAGGACATTCTTTTATGTAACCAGAAAACTATAATCTTAATTAGGCAACTTTATAATGTTACACAGTACATACTCAAATTTCACCAATTGTTCTGTGTAGCCTCTATGGTAATTTGTTTTCTGATCCAGGATCGGATCCAGGATCATGTACTGTACTCAGATCTTCAGCCTTTCTTTGTCTTTCAGCCCATTGACATTTTTGAAGAGTATAGTCTAGTTGTTTTGTAGATTGTCCCTCAGTTTTTGGTTTGTCTGATTGTTTCCTCATGACTAGTTTCAGGTTATGCATTTTTGGCAGGAATAATACATAAGTGATGTTGTGTCCTCAGTGCATCACATCAGGAGGCACATGATGTCAGTTTATCCCATTATTGGTGATGTTAACTTTGATCACTTGGTGTCCGCCAGATTTCTCCACTGTGAAGGTACCATTTTTCCCTTTGTAATTCATAAGTAATCTGTTCAGTTTTATTTTGAGACTGTATGAATATCCTGTACCCCCAGAAACTTCCATGTGATGGTTTCACCATTCATTGATGATTCTTGCATGAATCATTAGTACTGTGGTGGTTGCAAGATAGCAACTTTGTATTTCTATTCTTCCTTCTATAATTCCTTTCTCTCAAAGGAATGAGCCAAGGAATCTAGTATTTCATGAAGCACAGTGATTGTATTCTTCATTCAGTCAGCAGTCTTGTTAAGTGCCTGCTGTACACAGCTTTAAATAAAAATATAGTGAATTCAGGGATATTATACTGGGGTTGTTTTTACTGTAATGTCAGAAATGCTGCACATTTTAACTGTGAAGCATTATAGAGTTAAGTGATACATGATTTGGTGATAGATAACTTAGGGATTGAAATGGAGAGATTACTGTGGGAGGTAAGATTTTGTGAGAAAGAATGAAATAACTTGAGAGCCTTTAAATATTGGGGGATAGAAATGAATAATGTGGAAGACATTAGGAGAGCAGATTGTAGATAGCATATGATTATATGGAGATGAATTGGTTACGTGTAGGCGGCAAATGGGGTTTGATTGAGGTATCTAATAATTAAGAGGTTTAGTGCATTACAGTGTTAACAAAGGTGGTATGGAAACAGATTGTAGAAAAATGTGAATGTTTGACTAAGTAATTTGGAGTAAACAATGGAGATTTTTTTGTATTTTTAAAGTGTGTAATGTGACAACATTTGAAGATGATGACAATGATAAAGATGTAGACTAGGGAGGACATTCACTAGAAAAAGGTAAGGGTAGAAATTAATGAATGTTGGTAGAAATTCTGAAGTAAGATTAGGTGGAATTTGATTACTGTACAATTGTGGTGCCACCAGTGGAAATACTGTGAAGTTGTAGCAGCCACCTGATTTGAGATGAGTGGAGGAAATAACCAAGTTTTGTTTCAGATTATATTGAAAGATTTTATGGTTGGAAAATACTGTAGAAATAATTTCACATGTGAGGAAAATTGAGTATGAAACCCAAAAAATACTCAAGTTTTAGAGTTAGAGTAGGAACTAAGAGCTAAATACGGAGAGTTAGCATTTGGTAACTTTTACTAAGGACTGTGTTAGATTTTAGAGAATGGAAAATACAGAGCCAAAGGAGTAATATATGGCAAATAGTTGGAGAAATAAAAAAAGACATTTTAAAAATGAGGCACTAAAAGTGAGAGGAAGAGAGTAGAATAGTTTTCTTTAAAGCTACTGAAGGGTAGATTGGGGCACCAGAGTCTTTAAATACAGAAAGAATATGGGATTAAGAGCAACAGAAATAATTTAGAAGAGGATGTCCTCACCTTTGCTAGAGGTTGGATAGGGAATCATAATATGAGCATAACTAAGACTTACATAAGGTTTACTGTTTTCATATAAAGTTCTCCTGTTTTCATATAAACTAATTTCACTAGAGTCACAACCCAGTGCTCTTGGTACAGAGGAAGAAACTGAGGCACAGATAATCATTTTGTTCAGATGCACGTAGTTACCTGCCAAGGTGGAATTATCCAGGCAGTGTCTGCACAGGCTGAGCCCTTGACTTCTCTATAGATCTGCTCCTGGAACAGAATGAGTTGATCACCCTGCAGCGCATACACAGAAACTGGGGTGAGAAAGGAGTTTCAAGATGATTTACTGTTTATAAAGCTGTAGACAATTCTGAATTTCATGTATATAGAAAAGAGTTGAAAATAATATCTGAAATATTTTCTTTCTAAAACTTGTATGAATCTGATAAATGGTCCATCTTCTAGGATATGAGTTGAAGAGACTTCAAGTAACCCTTGTGGGAAATAGCCTAAGAAACTGACAAGTGAGCAAAGAGATTTTAGTAGGAGTTGGCCAGCATGTCACTCTACCCACCTTTTTAAAGAACTGCTTTGCAATTTGGGCATAAGTGTAGAAGCTCATGTAAGAAGTGAGGCCAGAGCTTGAGGTCAGCATTTAACTGTATGATTTTTAGACTTGAGACATGGTCTAGTAGATATTAAAGTCATGTAAACAGTAATTCCATGAAAATTTTAAGAGTTTAGTAAGTTGCTTTAGTAAAGAATCCAGTGTCTAAGTTTAACTGTTGACTTAGTTTGGGTGATTATAACATATATCGTAGACTAAATAGTTTAAATACCATACAGTTATTTCTCACAGTTCTGAAGGCTGGGAACACCAAGCTCAAGGTGTCTGCAGGCTCAGTTCCTGGTGAGGGCCCTTTGCTTGGTTTGCGGTTGCACTTTTCCTCACTGTATCTTCACACGGCAGTGTGCTTCTAAAGGCTTTCCCTGCGCTGATGATCAGGCTTCAGCGTATGAATTTGAGGGGGACACAAACATTCAGTAGTCCATAACAACTAAATCGATGGAGTTCCTCACAGTATATTCTTTAAGAGATGCATTTTATTTTTGAAACCTCTGCTGGTGTCCATGCTTTCATATTAGTTTTCCCATTTATTTGATTTTTATTTATGTAAAAATGTTAATAAGCACCAGTACAAACACAGTACTGCTTTAAAGTGGAGACTGCCAAAAAAGAAATTAACTGTCAGGCAGGGGCAATGAATAGTAGCTCAGAATGTGTGACATAGGAAGCATCAGTTTGTTCTATCTGGGGGACTCTGGTGCTTAAGTGGAATCAGTACCTCTTGTCTCTACATTTTACCTTTTGAATAGGAAGTAAGAAAATGGTTCAGGATTCTCTGGTATAAAATACCTGCCTACTCTAGCAGAATATACACATTTTTGTGATTTGAAAGCGACAATGTCTGATCTGTTCATCAGTTTTTGTTTTTGTTTTTGTTTTTTTACTTTGGCTGGCTCAGCCTGCGTTAAGGGTGGGTCTGGTAAGGCACGTGGAGGTGGGGTTTGAACCACAGTATCCTGCCCCGACTGCATTTACCTGAGCAGGCACTTAACAACTGAGCTAACTGGCAGACCCCCTTTTGAGTGGTTTTGTTTTGTTTTCTTGTTCACTATTTTTGAAAGTTGAACTGGCCAACTGACTTAAATATGTGAACTTTTAGTGCTGTGCTATAGATAGTCAGGACATGTATACCTTTTCACATTCAAGAATTAGTAAGTATCATTTTATATAGAATCAGGACTGGTTTTTAAATATGGTTTGTTGGGACTTTAATTTTGGAGTGAGAATAGTGAATATTCCTTTCCTCCCCCCTTTTTGGCAAAACAGGAGTACAAACAAACAAGGCAGATGAAGGGGTTATTTCAGAAAGGATACTTCTTGAGAGTTGAAGTTGTCTATTATTGAATTTGGAAGTAAGTTCCCAAAATTGAGGCAGAGCACAGAAAATTCAAGTGTTGTTTCTCTGAGTTAACTTCTGGTTATCCTTCTTGTTTCTAGAAGAAAGTCTCCTTTTGGGAAATTCAGACCCAAAGGAACTCGGTGAACTTCTCAAGGCCTTAAGGAAAACAGGGAATATGCCTTGCCATACGAGCAGATTTGTCTTACTTTGCTAAACATGAATACACTTCGGTTTTCAAGGGGACTTTTTCATTGGTTTTGCTTTTCATTCTAAGTTAACTTAAAGAAAATGACTTGGAAAGTATGGTCGTATTGGATGGGAAAAGTTTAGAAACTTTCTAGATTTTTCAGACCTTTACATCATTTTATCAGAGCCTCAAACATCTTTGTGAGCCTCATCACAGAATTTAGTATTCAAAAACGTTTATGTCAGGCTCTTGAGTTAGAGATTATATTGGTAAATAGAACACATCTGATCTCTCCAGTCATGGAGTAGGTAATGTTTAGTTATAAAATAATAATAAAAACAGGATACAGTATTAGGGGAAAATGATGAGTAAATAGGTCAATGAGAGGTTGCTCGCAAGGAAGGGAGTTGTAGAGCAGCGCAGACCCAGGAGCAGCTGCTTTCTGTGAAGACTCAGGCAGCCACACATTTTCCTTTACTCAGCTCCTTAGTTTTTCTGTAGTATTTTGGAAGCAGCAATAGAGCATACAAACAAAGAATTGCAGTAAAATTTTATTTTTTAAAAAAAGGCAGCACAGCAGTCTTTGTCCATTCTTGGAGTAGAAATGTTGGGGGAAAAAGCCTTTTGTGAGTGAAGAGTTAAAAGTTGGTAGTGGGCAAGAAAGGGTACTGTGATGCTGGAGAAGCAGAAACCCTCAAGCCAGACCTTGCAGCCATGGGAGAAGTGCTTGGTACTCAGTTAAGTGTACGGTAAATTTTCATGCAAAGTTTTAAGCAAGTCAAATGGCATGCTGCAGTGTAGGTTTTTAATTAAAATATTTCCCTGGCTGCTATGTGAAAAATAAAGTTAGAAGACTCAGGAGTTAAATGAGGGACCAGGAAGGGGTTAAGTGGAACTCCAGTGTTTTGATACTGGTGATGGAGAAAAGTTTTCTGATTCAAGAAATATTTCGCATGTAGAAAAAAACATTACCTGTTGATTGATTTATAGAGAAGAAGAAAAAGGAAGGAATCCCTTTTCTAGACTTTTGACCATTGGACAGCCAGCTAGGTGATTCCATTTAGTGGTAGTGCCAGGACCTATTGCCAGGTGTGGACCATTTTTCAAAGAAAGATTCTTGCCAGGCATGCTGGCACACTTGGGAGGCTGAGGCAGGAGGATCATTGCAAGTTCAAGATCAGCCTGGGCTACAAAGTGAGCTCAAGGGCAGCCTGAACTATATAGTGAGACCCTGTCTCAAAGAGGAAACAAATAAAAAAAAAAAGATTGTTGCTTCAGGTGCATGTGTAGGAAATGAGTGAGTTAGACAGATTTTTGAAAAGCATCCTATTGAAAGGAATTTGGGTCTTAGTCTGTTGGTTGAAGGTGCAGTTGTTTTTAATCTTAAAAAAAGATTGAGATAGAGAAGATAGAGTGAAATGTTTTGTTTTCCTACTGTCTTAAAATTTTTCCTCAGTTACAGTTGTTGGGAGAAACTGAGATCCTCTCTGTGTTGAATAAGTGTGTTACAATTATGTGTGGTTACAGGAGTCAGAAGGGGACAACAAGGGCTGTGAGCTCAGTACGAAATCCCTTCATGAATGTTACGTGAGGAAAGCGGCCTGAGTAGTAAAAGGTTCTTGCAAAAGAAATAGAGACAACTTTGGGATAGGATAGGGAGAATAAAGACAAGAATATAGTCATCATGAGATATGAGCAACATAGAAAGTTGAGTGACTTCTACTTTGAAAGGATTGAGAGAGAGGTTGGGAAAATGCACTGTAGGGGTGGTTATCCATCCCTGTTTTGTTTTTATTGTAATTGTTAGTGATACTGTTAATATTAAAGAGGCAAATAAATGAGCTAGGGATTTTTTTTATCTTCATCTCTTGGGCCTTGTATGTAATCTGAATTTAGCTGTCTGTTGAAACGAATCTCTGAGAATAATCAGCTAAAATTGTCTATTTTTTTCATGTGGGGGTAATACCCTTACCTGTCAGTGTTACTTTCTTACCACTTAAAAGCAGTGTGCTTTGGGGGGCTGTATACCTCTGTTTTGTTTTTTCTTCTTTTCTTATCCATCTTTTGCCCCTTTGTTTAGTTTTGAGATTAGAATGTGTCAGTCTTCTGGAACCAAATTGTGATTTTTGTGAAATAAGTGATACTTTAGCTTGTTTTCATGGTATTCAAGAAAACAAAGACACTAGTTGCCATATTGCCATACTTTACATATTTTACTGCTGGGTTGTCAGTTTCCTTGTATTAAGTAGTACTAGTGATGTAATAGCTTTTAACATATATTCCTCTTATTTTTACTATTGGGAATGGAGTATTCAAAAAAATGCTAATTCATAGCAGGGTTGTCCTGTGGCATATTTCCAGTTTTTCTTACTGCATTCCTTCTCAACCAATAAGAAGCTACTATTTTTCATGGTACTGTATTCCACTGAGAGAAATCCTGATTTTTTAAGAAGTTTTATCTCATTTTTTATTTATTTGTTTTGTATTTTTTTTAGGGAGGGGTCTACAGGGTGTTCAGGGTCTCACTACTAGATCGGACTTTGAGTGATTCTCCTGTTTACAGCCTCCCAAATGCTGGGTTTACAGGTGCACACCCAGTCTCAATTGCAGTTTCCATTGTCTTTCCCCCCACCCCACACCCTGGGGGAGGGGGCGGGGCCAGCACAGCAGGCCTAACCCCCAGCCCCTGTGTCTTGCAAGCACTTTAATCTGCCGAGCTATTTGACTGGCCCTAAGAAGTTTTACATTTGTACTAAGATTGCATTTTTTAAAAAATACCACATTTAGATCATTTTCTCTTAATATGTAGTAGATTATCTTTATTTATGAAATTATGACAATACATTGTCTTAACCTCTTTTCTTTGCCTTTACTTTGAGTCTCATGACATCTTTTGAGGTTATATGAATGCTAATACTGTTAGGCTTCCCTGTTTCACCCACAGAGTTAGATGAAGTGGACAAATGCATTGTGTGTCCCATAATGCTTTGCACCTTTGCTTTTTTGGAGGCAGTTAAAAATATGTCAGTTTGTGGAAAGATTTTCATGTAGTCTCTTAAACAAGAGAATAAATGACTGATATTAAGACTTCATCTTTAAGAGCTTTATTTTGGATATTTAATGCAAAGAGGGAGGATGCAAACATTTAATTTAGAAATTTACAATAATAAGTACTTTGTGAAGTTGTTAAAATTATGTTATTGTGTAGATTCATAAAATTGCTTCTAGAAAGATCATCTTATAGCCATCAGTTTTTTTTTTTTTAAACTGAAGTGGCTATTTAGTTCAATCCCCAGTACTGCCCCCCCCAAAAAAAAATGAAGTGGCTATCATATTGTTGCATTAAGGATTCTAATAGTTTTTTTGTTGTTGTTTTTTTTTTTGTTTTTTTTTTTGGTGAAACCGGGGATTGAACTCAGGCCCTTGCACTTGTCAGGGAAGCGCTTATTCCACTGAGCCATCTCCCCGGCCCTCTAATAGTATTTTTTGATTGAGACCTTTGTTCTTAAAATTAGAGAAAAATGAGTGATACTGTCAGTTTGACAAATAGAAATGAATTTCATTCATATATCTTATCATTAGTTTTGGGGACCTTTAAAAAGGCTACAGAGTGTAAAATTAATTTTCCTAGCCTTACTAAAAGTTCACTTTGAAATACAGAAATCAAAAGATGGTACAGATGCAGGGACCAGGATTTGATGCTTGGCGTGCTGTGCTGGCCCCAGTCCTGAGGCACACTGAGATGGTGATTGAGACTGTGGCACACACCTGTAATCCCAGTGCTTGGGAGGCTTGAAAACAGGAGAGTCACTGTGAGTCCAGTCTGTATAATGAGACCCTGTAGACCCTGTACTAAATACATTTTTTTTAAAAAAAGATTATTAATAGTGTTACGAAAGACAGCATCTTTCACCAAGTTTATATTGAATATACAAATTTGTGATTGTAGTTTAACTACATTAAACACTAAAGTATGAGATAAAGAGTTCCTTTCAGTCATGTAGAATTTTTGTTCTTTACAGGAGTGATAAGTGTCTGTAATCCTTTGCCATTGCTTCATGCCATATGATTATTATAATTAGGGGTTTTATCTAAAAATGGCAAAACATGTTTAACACTTTAAAGTCAGAAATTCTCAGGGCTAGGAAAAGAGCTATGAAGTTGTTTTAAAATTCTTTGTGTTGGGCTAAGGAGATAGTTCAGCAGTCTAAGCACCTGCCTGCGGAGCACAAGGACCCGAGTTCAGTCCTTGGTACCGCATGGTGTACTGGCCTTGTGCTGAGTAGGCCACTGAAACCGGGCATGGTGGTAATCGGAGCACTGGGCATCACCATGAGTCTGAGCTGCATGGTGAGGCCCTGTGGCAAATAGATAAATAAATGATTAAAAAAAAGTCTTTGTGGTGTATTGGGACAGATGGATTTGTTTGTACCTCATAGCTTTGTTCCTGTTGAGTCACTTTTGTGGTCAACCACTTTTATTGTGAGGTTTGTGGCATTACTCTGTGATAGATGGAACATTTTTTGAGATCTTACTTGGCATTCCTTGAAAAAATAACATTTATATAACTGGCAAAATTAGTAAACTGACATAGCCCCTGACAACATGATTATTGTAGCACTCAAATTTAAATGGGGGGGCATGTAGGTTATTTTTATAGATAATGGAAGATACTGCATGTTTATGTGTCATACTGGCTTCATAAGGTGAAACAAAGTGACTTGATCAAAGTCCTCATTAGTAACCATCCTAGCCACAGTTTTTCCACAAATACTAGTTTATTATTTTAGCTTCTAGATGGTTATTTTAGATTCCTAGAAGGATACATCTTTTCAGTTGTCATAACTCTTACATGCTTTTTTTTTCTTTTAACACACCCCAATCCTCTTGTATTGTGGTTTTACTAGATGGTTTTTCAGTGTAGTATTATGCTGTTTAAAAATTTCTGCACTTTACAGATTAGTGTATATTTTTATCAAATATTGTCCTCTAAGTTCTCAATTTTTAGTATTGATATTATCACGAATTATATGGCTCTATACTAGTTCCTTCACTGAACTTATACTTCATTTTAAAAGTGATGATTTCTTCATCTTACCTAGACATTTAATTAGGACTGACTGTCTGGGATTTTGCTCCAGACATTGAAATTTAAAGACAAAATAATTGAGTTAATGGTTAAAATTGTATGTGTTGAAGGTTGTGGGTTACTAGGCAGAATAGCATGTTCTTCAGCTCTGCATCTAGCCCAGGAGCTGTGGGCTCAGGCTGCTTCCTTATCTCAGCCCACAGAGAGTTCTGGAAATGAAGAGCTGCGGGCAGAGACAGCCTCCGCTTCTGGCCTTGCTCCTGCCTGCTGGCTGTCGTCCTTGCCTGAGCCTCTTGCCTTCTCCTTAACAGTAGTTGTTATGTCTCATAGTATGAATTATCAGGGAACAGTATTTATTATATCATTAAAAGTAATTTCCTTTTAACTTAATAATTACAGTTTAATCTTTCTTAAGGATATAGTTCAAAGTATAAAAAATCCTATTCCCATAAATAAAGAATGTAGTATGCAAATTTTAATTATTGAAGAGTGGTTTATGGTTTGATACATTCAAGTTACTGGTCATTGTTAGGTATCTAAATTGTTCGTATGAATAAAGCTTATGGTGTTATAGTTTATGCTATATTTTTAAAAGGGCTTTTTTTTTTTAATGAAGGACCCCCCCCCCCTTTTTTTTTTTTCCTTTTGGCCCATTTAACCTGCTCTGGAGGCAGGGCTGGTATGGCATGTGGTGCCAGGGATTGAACCACAGACCCCTGCTCCTGCCTAAGCTTGCTTAAACAGGTGCTTTAGACTGCTGAGCTATCTCACCACCCCTGTGGACCCATATATTTTTAAGAGGACTTAACCTTACAATCGTTTTTTTTTTAATCATTTTAATTTTTAAATGCGAATTTTAAAAATTATATAAGTTTAATATGTATGAACTTTTTCATTTGTAGGCCTTCGAATTTTAGTATGTATCAATTTGGGTAGCCACTGTCGCATTGAATATAGAACTGTTGCTTCACCCTAGAAGACTGCTTGTAGTCACATCCGTATTGTAGATTCCTTATAGTAGTCTTTTCAGACTCACATCCTCCTCATACCCCAGTTCCTGATCCTGTCTTTGTTATTTAGTCTAGTTTTGTATTTCTCAGAATACCATGTGTATAGAAACATGATTGAACTTTTATTATTAGTTTGTTCTTTTATGGCTAAGTGATGTTTTACCACAACCAGTGGCTCTAACATTGGAAAACTAAAAAAAAAAAACAAAACGCATACAACTAATATCATGTAATCAAGAGTTGGATCATATGATTATGCTGCAGTTTGCTCATCTGTTTACCCATGTACTTGTTGAAAGACACTGTTTGGCTTTTTGTGATTTTTTTCTAAGTAGAGCTGAGTGAACATCTGTATACAGATCTTTTTGTGTGAATGTGTTGTTGGGTCATACGGTAAATGCATATTTAAATTCATAAACACTGACAGACTTACTGTAAGGCTGTACTAGTTTGTGTTCCTATCAGCAGGTGGTAGTTGTAGAAGCTTGTAATTTGTCAGCACTTGATACTGTTAGCATATTTAAGCCATTCTGATGAGTGTGTAATAGTATCTCACCGTGTTTTTAGTTTGCTTTTCTCTGGTGGCTAATGTTGAACCTTCTGTTCAGATGTAAAATTACTTTCTGAAAATCCTTTTGCTTGAGGTGTTTCTGTGCAAGTCTATTACCCATTTAAAAGTTGAGCTGTCTGCTTTTTTTTTTTTTTGGTGGAACCGGGGATTGAGCTCAGGCCCTTGAACTTGCTAGGCAAGTACTTATTCTACTGAGTTAGCTCCCCAGTCTCTTGTTTGCTTTCTTTCCTGAATTTTAAGCTTTTTATGCTGGAAACAATTTATTTAGGTTATCTTCCCTTACTTTCCTTCTCATTTCCTTTCCCTTTCTCTTTTCCTTTTTCAAGTGTCTATAAAACAGTTGTTTTTATTTTATTGTTGTTTTTTGTTTTGTGGTACCAGGGATTGAACTCTGGACCTTGCCCTTGCCAGGCAGGTGCTTGCGCCCCTGAGCTATATCTCTGGCCCAGTTGTTTTATTTTATAAATTATGTTTTTCAAGCTAGGTTGGAAATTGCTTATCATTCTCAGATGATACGTTATAATGTAAACATTTCCTTTATTATGGTTCTTTGGAAATATGGTATGACTAGATATTATCCTTCTAAAGCAAAGGTTAGTGTTAGGGTTTAATCAGTGGTTTAACAAAAATCAGCATTTAGAATTACATAAATACTACTAAAACAGTTCAAAAATACTTATGTTGAAGAACCTATAAAAAGAGAAGGACTGGAAATGGCACCTGTAGCTCTTTTATCATGCGATTATGATTCACTACAGGACGTGGATGTCAGACTGCATTTGCCTTAATGACCTTAAATGGCCTTTTTTTAACACACAAAGATTATCTTTGCATTTTGTGTGGCCCCAAGTAGACTCTTTCAGATCAGTTTTATATTTACATCAAAACTGAATAGAGAATGTACAGAGGCTACACACACACATACACACAATTTATGTGTTTGTGGCATGTACAGTCAGTACACCTACGTGGACATACTGTTGCCACTTAGAGTTCAGAGTTCACTTAACTTTTGCTGTGAACCCATTTGTGGGTTGAGACAAATGTATATTGACAGTTTGGCTTTTCATTAATTTTAAGAATATTTTGGATAATAGTACCCTATCAGGTATGTCTTTTGCAAGTGTTTTCTGTTAGCCTATAACTTGTCTTCCAGTTTTGGCTAAAATCTATTTTTAAAGGCTCACATGATTGTGATTCACTACAGCACGACCCATCATCAGATGCTACCTCTTTTGCAAGGCTGTGCATAGCCACCAGTTCTTGGCTGCTCATTTCCTTTCATTCTAGTTTTTTGGCATTGTCACTTTTTTCATGTTTCAACTTGTCTCCACCTTCAAATTACAACTCTTCGTGTTCACAGCCTTATTATATTTTCTTTCATAATAGTAATAATGCAAATAGCATTTAATCTGTAGGCTCATTTGGTTCTGGTCCCACTTCTGTGGTAGGGTTTACCCTTTGCATTGCTGGTCCAAAAAGTAACAGTGATTTTATTAGAGGATGATATTAACAATATATTACCCCCTACATACACCTGTTGTGTCACCTTTTCAGTGCTTTTTGGTGATATTTTTTAAAAATAAGGTTAATTTTTTAAATTTATATTTTACATGCCAACTGAACATCTTTTACATAGCACATTTTAATCTTTATCAAGGTTTAAGTTTCATGTTATTCTTGCTGTTACACTCTGTATGTTTGAAAAAGTACTCATTTTTCTGTGGTAATGTTAAAGGAATTTTTTGCACAGTCCTCTTGATCACTAACAAGACATTGCAACAAGTGTATATAAGGCTTTTATTTTGTTTTTACTCACATGTTTGTATGTATATGCACATTAAAAATTAAATTCAAAATTCACCCTGGATAATACTTATTTTCTAATTATTAGTGAATTATCAGGATAATTTTGAAGTATGGTACAAGTAATATAATCATTTATAATGCCTGCTAGTTGATCTCATTTTTATTTTGCTGAAAGGCATGTATAAATTATAAATACTACCCCAGATACTTGATATATTTCATTCTAAAGTATATAATCAGTGATGTTAGAAAATGAGTTTCATAATATTAATTTTTTATTTAATTGATTAGTTTTTCATTCATTTTGCAAATGTGCCAAGTGCTTTTGGAAATCATTTCGTGATTGGAAACATGTTCCAGAATCAGAATGATTTTAATACAATTTACATTCAGCCTGATTTTTTAACAGTTATACACAGGTTTACTTACATCCTTAACAATCACTACTTGACTAGCTGTTTGGAATAATAGCTTTATTTTGTATGTACTGTTTTCTCTAGCCTTGTTACAATTTTAATTTAATTACTCACACCTATAATATTCAAATAATGGAACTTAACAAGAAAAGGGGATACAGATGAATGTCCATTTTGTATCTGTGTATTCAAAGTGGTTAGGATAGATATATAGTTACATTCTCTCAATAAATACAGGGATTTGTTCTAATGGTGTTTGTAAATAGGATATCATGTCCGCATCTTGTATAGCAATTAACCATTAGGAAGAATGTATGCAATGTGTTAATTATTGAAGCTGTCTTACCAATTTGGTTTGAGACTGTCTCATTGCTGTTTGTTTCTCAATAAAATTATTGAAAAAAAATGTTAAAAAAATTTAATTGTTGCTCAAACTTTACTGATTCACTGAAAGTCTGAAGCTTGGAGAAGAATTTTGTAAAAAGACGCATTTTTAACTTACTGTCTTTTAGTTTTAGCTAAATATATGATTTACATCATACAATTCCCATAGTTAATAATTTGAAACTAATTATCTATTTGCATATAAGTATTTAACACAGTACTGTCAGCTGTGCAGAATGGATGTTCATCATTTTTAATATAATTAAATATTTATGATGTAATATGTATTAAGTTACAGAGAGCTTAGGTTATTCTTCTGAACAAAAGATTACATAAATGTGTAGTATTTCAACCTAGGAAGTATAATGGTTTTTATACCATACATTTACTATTAGGTATATTATTTCATCAATAAAATCTAGTGACCTTTTACTCTAACATGTAAGAAAAAAATTAGGTGTGGCTTTTTCAGTTTTAATTTTCTCATAAGGAAGTATATGTTCTTCAGATCTTTGACACTTCTAACCACTGCTCATTCTTTATCTCCGCTGAAAGGGCATTTTATTCACATGAATTTATAAGTCAGATGTTTAGTTATGTGTGTATCTCAGTACACATTTGAAATAGTTCATATTTTCCAGAAAGCCTAGTGACTTCAGATTCTCCCTAACCTAGGAAGGTTTAACAATTAGTACAGATTGTCATAAAGAATGGAGATAACATGGTGTCTCTTCAGACTGGAGTTATTGAGAGTTGAGCTTGGCCATGGTTGGATTTGAGTAACTGGAGAGGTTGGCGATATAGTATAGTATCTGTCCCTTCACTCCAAGACCCTGTGGGTACCATAATCTGTGGATGCTCTGTTCTCTGTGTAAAATGGTATATTTGTATGTACTTTATATCTTCTGTATACTTTGAGTCATCTCCAAATGACTTATCTAAAACAATGTAAATAGCTGTTCCATTATTTGGGGGAATAGTGAGAATGATTGAAGATCTGTACATGGCTCGATACAGACACATCTTGTTCACCAGATATTTTCACTGCATAGTTAAATCTGGTTGTAGAACTCATGGACACAGAGGCTCAACTGAAATGTTTGGAACTTGGGGAAGGCTTAGGGGAACTTAAGGACTGCTTCATAAAAGTAAAACCAATGTCTGGATTCTGCTGTTAAGGCAGCTAGTCTTTCCATTGGGCTGATAGGAATGTTCAGTACTAAGTAAGTAGCCTCTTTGTTAAAGAAGAGGGTAATTCAGCTTGTGGGTTGTGGAAAGGAATTCTTGAAGTTTGAGTAGTCTTTTATTAGTACTGGATTATTAGTAGGGAATTTCATACTCAAGAGTATTTTGTGTACAAAAGCAGGTGTCCTGAAAGTCCTTACCAAAGTGAATCACACTATCAGAAGATTGGGGTGAAAGAAATGGCCTTCAGTACAGTAGGCATGATTTGAGTGGGAGGAACATACGGAAAAGATAAAAATGCTGCCACATAGAGGCATTTACAGTTGGCATAGGGTAAAGAAGTAGAGAGTTTATTGTAATACAGTGGTCAGCAAAAGACCACTGTAGAGATGAAATTTGAATAAAACAGAGTGAGGAAGAAAGCACTACAAATTGAGAAGGAGATATGGCATAGCACAAGTATTTGTAGTTCATGTTCATTGAGTGGTTTTCAAGTGCTAGGCATTGTCTTATGTGCACTACTAGTGTGCATTCCTACAAAAATGATACTATTTCACATGTAAGAAAACTGTGGCCCAGAGATTTAATAATTTGTTCAAAGTCACAGTGCATCAAGGAGCTAGAATTAGTTTAGGTGGTATTATTTGGAGACAGGAGAAGAGGAAAGTAGGAAGCTCTGTTGAAGCAGAAGCTTAGGGTAGGTTATAGGGCTATGAAGTTAAGTATAAGAATCTAGGATTTTATGCTAAACATAATGTTAGGTGATTGGAGGGTTTAGTAATGCCCAGTAGGTGGCTTTATAATTCTAAAAGTCAAGAAAGAAATCTGGACTCTACATGCACATTTGATTCGTCTGTGTATATAGGTTATAGCTGAAACAGTTTCTACTGGCCTGTAACATACTTGTTCGATTTAAAATTAAGGATTCTTTTTACTGAACAGATATGTATGCATGTATATATATTTTATGTGTAAACAAACTAATGAACTGTTCTGTTAATAGGTGAGAGAAGATGTACTAAATTCATTGAATAACAACTTTCTTCAAACACTAAATCAAGCTTGGAATGATCATCAGACAGCTATGGTCATGATTAGAGACATACTAATGTACATGGTAAGTGGAGGGTTTTTTTGTAGTTTTCATTTCTTTAAGAAATTAAGCACTTAAAAACAAAGGCTGTCAAATTTAGTTATATGACACATCTGAGTGTGAAATGCTGCTTTTATTTTTGTGTCTTCAATAGTATTTCCTCTATTACCAGTCTTTTTTTATTATTAAAACAGAAAAATTACAAGTGATACATAACTTCACTTAACATGATATGAATTTCACAATATTTGTTGTAATGCATAGTGTTGTCTTCCAACTAGTTTTTCGTATTACCAGGTATATGCATGCAAATTGGAAGAAAGAAAAATATATAAGAAATTAAGAGAAAAAGATCAAAGAATTTTAAAAAAAAAAAGATCAAAGAATTGAAAAGAGGAGACAAAACAAATTAAGCATTAAGTGCTCTTTTCCATAGACAAGCAGAAATTCACAGTGCAGTTGTCTTAAACCATCCAGCTTACATACATAAATACATCTCTTTCTTCCAAGCCTCTCTTGTTAAGGTCCAGTCTTAGCCTATGGAAGTAAAACTCTTGTTCACATAATTATAGAATGATTAGGATGGAAAAATTAAAGAGAATGACTTATTTATTTATTTTTTAATATTTACTCCTTGTTCTTTAAAAAACAAGATGTTTGGGGCCAGGGAGATAGCTCAGTAGAATAAACACTTGCCTGGCAAGCACAAGGGCCTGAGTTCAATCCCCGTTTCCACCAAAAAAACAAAACAAAACAAAACAAAACAAAACAAAAAAACCCATGATGTTTTTTAAAGATCTTCTTACCATCTCTTAAAGGTAATTAAAATGACAAACACAAGAAGTGAAAGCTGAGCATTCTCTTACAAGTTTCTAATTTCTGTGTTCTGTCTTCAGTGGCTTATAAATCTTAATTATTATTTTTCTAATAATTATAAATATCTGGCATCCAGCTCTCCTACTAGTACATTTTTGCAGTGCATCATTGTACCTGGTCTTGTGTAAGGCTAGTGGCTTCTTCAAGATGTATGCTATTTTTTACCTACTAGAGCTGTTTTCATTTTGTCACTCAGGAGAAAGATCCCAGTAAGCATGACAGTTTAGAAAATAAGGGCTTGATTTAAGTTGTTCAGCAACTTTCAGGGAGATTGCTTTTTTTTTTTTTTTTAATGTATTTAGTACAGGGTCTCACTACACAGATGGAACTCATAGTGATTCTCCTGTTTTCAGTCTCCCAAGCGCTGGGATTACAGGTGCACACCACCACACCACAGTCTCAATCACCTTCTCAGCATGCCAAGGGGATGGGGCCAGCACAGCACACCCAGGATTGAACCCAAGGCCCCTGTGTCTACCTAAGCAGGCTCTTTAATCCGCCTATATGGCTGGCCCTAAATTCTTAATTTTTTAAAAAATTATGTAATTATAAAATGAATCTAAATTCCTTTTAATTATTGCATCATTGAAGAATTAAGTTTAATGATTGGGATTAGACACTGGTTTTCTTCTATGACTTTACTCTCTTCAGTTTTTAGTTTTGACTTTCAGCTTCAGTGAAGTGTGAGAGCTTGTCCTAATTTCTTTTACTTAATAGACAAAAGCAAAATTAGGATAGAATTTCCAATGAGAACAAATAGCTATAAGGTTTTTTTGTTCTGAGTGAATTCATTCAAGCCTTTCTGGCCTGGTTTTGCAAGGCCTTAGTGGCAAGAGGATCAAGGAGAGGCTACTTAATTTTTCAGAAAGGTAATAAAAGGTGTAACAGATTACTCTGCTTTTTCTCAGTGTCATTTTTCCTTGTCAGGTTATAGATTCACTATGTTCTCATTTTGAGAGTAAAAATGTGATATGTGAAATCATGTATCATAATGTCTAGCATATACTATAATGTGAAATAAGTTGACTTGGTAATATTCTCTTTAAATTTTTGATTTGGTAGTTTTTAAAAGTCTATGCTAAGTGTGTAATGCTAAGAGAAAAACCATGTAATCCATCTCTATCGAGTCTTAATTTTTATCTACACACTCATTTAAAAAGAAAATCTTGTTTCAGTTTTTCTAGTTTTTAAATCTTGAGCTCTGGCTCTACCACTATGATCAAGAAATCTCATTTCATATTTTCTTATTATAAAATGAAAATAGTAATACCATTAAGTAGGATGATGATGAGGCTTACAGGAACCATTCCTGTAAAGCACGTATAGGAATTGTCCCACAGAAACAAGTTTAGTAATAATTAACTATTGTTACACTTTCTTGCCTGGTCCTGTTTATCAAACCCACCTGGTATGTATACCAGACTGGATCACCCAGGTGACTTGGCATTCCTGTACCTTTGCTGGAGGACTCCTCACACAGGATAGTTCAGTTCCATAGTTATATCTTTTCAGACCCCTACCTCTTACTTGGTAAATGATCTTGCTTTCTTCCTCTCCAAGAAAACATGAAGTAGGAACTGTCTTTTGCCACCAGATCTACAACTTTACCTGCATTTTCTCCTTTTGTGATTTTATTTCTACTTTGTGTTCTCTTCTGGGAAAGGCTAGTTCTCCACCTGTGCTCTGGGTTATATCTCCTTTTGTGTTGTCTAGAACCTTAAATATTTGGGGGTTCTGTCTTTTTTACTGGATTGTATTCATTGGCTTTGGATGGTCAAACCACTCATATCCTGAGAATAAAATCACTTACATTTCTGATGGATGCCTGTTGTCGCTCAACGTCTCTCACCTGTCAGTCACTCATAACAAAATGCCTAGACTGCCATCTTTTTTGTAAAGTTTTTCATTTGTTCTGAGTGTGGTCCAATTAACTGTCTACCTTAATTATCCTGTTAATCCATGGTGATTAGGATCCCCATAGATTCTGTACATCCCTAAATAACAGCAGGTGTTATTGTTGATGGTTTTTTTCTTTCATCCGCATTTGGCACAGTTCACTATACTTTCTCCTGACCTGTTTGACCCTTGGTAGCCATGACAAAGTGCTCTGTACTCCCTGCCACTTCTGCTCTGTTCCTCTTTTTTCGCTCCTTAAGTGGAGGCCTTCTTTGGATTTAGTCCCACCCTGTACTCTCATGGTGCACTTCCGTAGCTCTGAGCCTGTCTGCAGATGCTTCCCAAGTTGTGTCTGTGGTCTCACTATGAGGTGCACATTCAGTTTCATCTGTCAGTTGCATAGCTCCCTTCCTTGTCTGCAAGGCACTTGAACTTGACACCTCCAAGTAAGCTCATAATCACAGCATTCCAAGTGTTCATTCCAGAAACGTAAGAATTATTTTTGTCAGTTCCTTTTCTCTCATCTATTGCTAGAATCTGGGATTTCCTTGCCTTCCTGTTTGTTAGCAAAGACCGTTCTACTCATTTTTTTCTTGGCATTTTCAGTACAAATGGTCTTAAAAACATTCATTGGGCTCTTCTCTGTTCTGTTTTCCCTGTATCCCCTAGAGTTACTGTCTTAAAGCATAAATCATTTTACTGCTCTGCTTTGAATCCTTACCATTCATCTTGGAACTGTCACGTTATCTTCTGTCTTCAAGAATAAGAGCAAGTTACGTAAAGGAAGCATTCTTAGCCTTAAGTTTGTCATGTACTCCTCCCTGTCTGTAGTTGCTGTCCTTATACCTAGTACTATTCTTTTCTTCCTTTTTTTTTTTTTTTTTTGTATTTTAGGGAAAGGTCTACAGGGTGTTCAGGGTCTCATTACTAGATCGGATTTGTAGTGATCTGCCTGTTTACAGCCTCCCAAGAGCTGGGCTTACAGGTGCACCACCACGCCCAGTCTCAATTGCAGTCTCAGCATGCCCTGGGGGTGGGGCTGGCATGGCAGGCCTGGGGATCAAACTCCTGGCCCCTGTGCAGATCTGTCAAGCTATTTGGCCAGCCCTCCTAGTACTATTCTTAATGGCACTCAGTGTCATAGAGTAGGGCCCTGCCCAGCACTCCTGTTGTAGTGTGGTAGCTTTGTTAGGGAGAGTAAGGGCTTCTTGAATAGAAACACTGCAGTGGTGTCATGTCTCTCTGTTAATAGACAGCTAGGAATAATGGAGACAGGTAGCAAATGCAGGCTGGAAATGCTGGCAAAGGGTGGGTTCAGGTCAGACGTGTCAGAGTGGGGCTGTAAGGTTTTATCTAGTTACCCAGAACAGCGTACAATTTTATTTCATTTTACTTTTAGTATATTTGTGATTTATAATGAATACATTTATGATGAGAAATTGGTACGTGCATATATTTTAATTCTTTTTCTTTGCCTTTTCCTCCCCTTCTTCCTGTGTCCCCCTAGACCCTTTCTATATCCTCAAAGTCTGCCTCCCTGTTTCCTGTCTTTTTTTATTTTGCTCTTTAAGTCATACATAGTTTTGGTTGCTCGTATAGGAGAAATGCAGTGTTTAAGCTTGTCTATTTTACCTAACAGTGTGGTCTCAGAGTGTATCCATTTTCCTACAAATGAATAGAGTGGTTGTAGAGTACACAGTTTTAAACTTAAAGATTAATTTATAAAATTCTCCATTTATTATATTCAGACCACAGCTAGCCAAAGTAACGTTACAGAAAGCAAAACCATGAATAGAAGATAAACTTTTTAATAGACAGAACTGAGGATGGGTGCAGTGTCTGTGTAACAACTGTTTTTTTGTATCTAGAACAGTTCCATGTGCCATGTAGGCTCTTCAGTATTCCTTGAGTAAGTTAATGTGGGTATTTTATGGTATGTTATTTAATGGGCAGTACATACTCTCTTCAAAATATTTACTATGGTATTTTAGATTGAGAAAGATAGCATGATAAGGTATCTTCATTCCACAAATTTTTCTTATTTTCATATCCTTCATTCTGTGATTTTGCTTTTTTTTAATATGTAGTATTCTGGACTTAGTTAAAATACCTTTGTTCTGGGCTTGGTGGCACATGTCTGTAATGCTGCCTGTTCAGGTGGTTAGGGTAAGAGGATCCCTTTGGAGACCAGTCTGGGCAACTTAGTGAGAGACTCTGTCTCAGAATATAAAACTGGGAAAGACTAGAGATGCATACTCAGTACAAAGGCCTTGAGTTGGATCACCAGTACTACAAAGATGGAACAATTAAAACCAGAAAACACCTAATAGTACATTATAAAATTAAGATAATAGGTAGTTTATATGCATTGTAATGAAATAAAGTGTACAAAATGGTTTTTAATGTATTGTGTGGACCTCCGTAATCAGTCTCGTCAAGATAAATGCTTTTAACTCCACTTTTTTTCCTGTTAAATTCTTTATTTTCTTCAAAGTTTTTTTTGTCTCATCCTTGATTCAGGTGTATTGATTATACTTACATGGAATCTGTGAAAGTTTCTTCTGTAATTCCTGCCTCTGTTGGACTTCTAAGTCTCATGCTCCGAGAGGGACAAGAGAAGTTTCACTGTCTAGCCACCTAACCACCTACTCAGTACTCTTAACAAGGAGGTGCCTGTGTCTAAAATGTTATGCATGCGCCTCACTGTGTAGATGCCGGGGGACGCATCTACTGGAAACTGGTTACCTGGAAACTGGCATTGGTCAGAGTTCGTTGTTGGCAGATTCATGGGTTTCAAAAAGAAAAGTGTGCATGGAACATGCAGCCTCTAATTTCTGTAGCTCCACCCCCTCCTAATGTTTGAGACTTGTATTGCCTGTTTGGACCCTGGAGACGTCAGTTTGTAATCTTCGGTTTGTTTTTAAAAATTCATTGTTTTAGGCAGATGCAGGGACTGGGCTCATGCTGGGAATGCCTTGTCGGCCCTGCCCCCAGGATGCGTTGGGTGACTGAGACTGGGCGTGGTGGCACGGGCCTGTAATCCTGGTGCTTGGGAGGCTGAAACAGAAGGATCACTATGAGTCTGATCTGTGTAATGAGACCTTGTAGACCCTGTACTAAATACATTAAAAAAATAATAAAAATAACAATTCGTTGTTCATTAAAGGATTGTATGCTCAGAATTTAGGTTTTAATATTCAAAAGACTTCATTTTTTTTTGTAGAGAAAGTTTAAGAACTTTAGTTACTGATATAATCCACATATACTTGTTATATTTGGTATATTTCTTTTCCTAAAAATATGAAAATGAGTATTATAGCATGAGAATTAAACTTATGGATAGTATTCTATAGGTTTTGTAATGTCAAAGAAATGGAAAATAATTTCCTATCTTTGTATACCAGGTTAATAGAAGATTAATAAAGGTATTGTCTACATAGAACTTTAAGGTAACTTTCAAAGGTACATTTTTTGGTCTATTTGAATGTCTTTATTTACAAAAAATATTTTCATAGACAACAAAGGGAGAGTTGTGTATTACAGTTTATCCCTAAAGAAAATTAAAGGGACTAAATACATAGGCATGGGAAGGGAGTAACCCAGTAAAATGGTCACTGACTTTGAGCTATTTGGAAAGTCAAGAATGGAAAGAAGTGAAATGATGTGTAACAACTGTTCTGTGGAGAGGAGACAAACTGAGAAACTCTTGTGAAGCTTAGTTTACTTTAAAACATAGAGACTGTTCAGGCTGACAGAAATGTGAATTGTTGCAAGTTTGCAGATCGTGGTAAATTGAAAAACACCTTCCCCAATTGTGTCTTACGAATAATCTCTGCAACCTGGGAACTTTCAGATGTGTTTAAGGATCATTAGATGAGACAGTCCCCAAGCATTCTCCTAATCCTGGTATCACATTGAGCCTCACAAAAGGTACGCTGGAGGAATTTAAAAAAAAAAAAAAAAAAAAAAGAACCTCTCACCAAGAACACAGGTGTCACCAGAAACAGAAGGAGAGGAAGTATTTGTCCCTCAGACCCCCCAGAAAGAACCAGCTCTACTAGCACATTGACTAAGCCCAATGAAAACCAGATGTTAGTTTTTAAACTCTAGAACTATAAGAGTAAATAAGCCACTGAAGTGATTTTCTTTCTATCAGAAACAGTAGAAAAGTAATGAAAACTTTGGAGCTGCTCTCTACTTAGTCAACTAGGTATAAATAAATGGATGGCCTGTACTTGTGAGTTTGTGTAGTTTAGATGCATTAGCACAGATTTTTGTATATTGTATCATGTCATCAGAATGTAAAATAAAAATAAAATAAAAAATCTTTTAAAAAGATATTAGCCGCCTCAGGATTTACTGTTCAAAACTTTGTGATAGAATTTTCCATATCGAAGGTGGGCAAGAGATTCTACAATAATAGCAATAGTTGGAACAGTTGGTCATGGGTTCATGGTGTTTAAAAAACCGTGAATCATATGGCCCGAAGAAATAGAAATAATAAAAATCCATTGAAAACAAGGAACAGTTTCATTGAAATGTACTTAAGTGAAAGTGGGGGGAAAGATGATGAACAGTGCAGAAGTTACTTGGAGTTTTTGAGTTTCTGGGCTTGCTCATGTCAGTATGTGGTTGAAGGGAGTATTAATAGAATTAGAGATGAAAATTAAGACATCTGGAAAGAGTGCGTGAGATTGCTTATTATGAAGGTTTTAGTTACCAGACGTACTATATAATAGCAAGGAGCAGAACTGAAAATAAAAAAGAAGACATTGTAAGCTGTTTGCTGAAGCTACCAAGGAGGATTTGTGTTCTCTCAAGGTCAGAAGAGGGGATAAGAACAAGATGATAGAATTTGTGATTCCCTATTTTCTCCTGCAGGTGTTGCTGCTTTTAATTCCAAAAATCATTCCCTTATAACCTCATTATACATTTAGAGAAGCATACAAATAGCCATATTCTGGAGCAGTATGGTTGGATTAAAAAGTCTTCCCTAGCAGCTTCCCTGCTTTCAAAATAACATTTTAGAAGCACACACAACCCATTGACTTGGGTGCTTCATTCTTGTTCACCATTTTTATCAAATCTACTTTTCCAAGAAGGTTCACTTTAGGGGGTGGGAGGGGCTTCCCAATTTCTGCTCTGTTATATCTGTGACAGTAGCCAAGACCATGGCCTCTCTTTATAGATAGGTCAGAGCTAAGTACTAAGCCTTCATGTAAAGCCAGGATATTCTTACAAATACTTTCTAAAGGTTAGAAATTTGTCTGACAGGTGTGGTGCTGCACATCTGTAATCCCAGCACTTGGGAGTGGAGGCAGGAGGGCCACCTTGAGTCCAGGACCATCCTAGAATCCATAGTGACTTGAAGGCCAGCCCGGGCTCCGTAGTGAGACGCTGTCTCAACACCCCCAGGCCCCCCCAAATGAGAATATGCATGATAATTAAGAGTTCCTTCCTTGCCTTCTGTCTCAGCTCTTGTTTTGCTTGGGAGTTCTGTTTTGTTTTATTGTTTTTAATGCATAATTATTTTACTCTTTGAGGTTATTAATATTTTTCAATTTGTTTCAAATAATAGAATCATAAATAACCTTTTTCTTTTTCTTTCTTTTTTTTTTTTTTTGCGGTACGGGGATTGAACTTAGGACCCTGTGCTTGCCAGGCAACAGAATCATAAATACCTTGATCACTGTCAAGTGAACTTTTGTGTATATAAGTATATGCTGTGATTTAGCGGACCATAGCTTAGGTTAGGGTGACAAGTACTTAGTATTTACCTTGTTTACATTGGTATAGTCAGGAATAGAATGTATATTTCATGATGGAGTAAATGGAATGAAACTTCAATATACAAAGTGAGTTGTTTGCTAACAGTATGTTTGAGAAATTTGGAATAGTGAAAAAAAAAAACTACTTAATGATGAATTGAGACTCTTGGCTTTAGTTCATACTTTGGCATTAATTTGCTAGAGTCATTTAACCTTTCTGGTTAAATGACTCTAGCAAATTAACTTGTTTCCCGGTAAAAGTAAATTCACTGAGTAAGGACTCTGCTTCTTAACATTTCGGGAGTTGTAGATCCCTTGGTGAACGGTCAATTCCTGGACCCTGTCCTAGAAGTAGATGTGTGTCTGTGTACCACACAGCATGTACTTTGCAGTTTTAAGGGTGGTTTCTGGGTACCTGTTGGATCTGGTTAAGAATATGTTAGATCATGTTATTTTAAATTTATTTTATTTTATTATTTTTTGTTGTTGTTAATGTATTTGCTATAGGGTCTCACTGTGAAGGTTGGAGTTTTAGTGATCTTCCTGTTTTCAGCCTCCCCAGTGCTGGGATTACAAGAGTGTGCCACCTTGCTGGGTGTCAGTGGCTGGCTCCATGCTCCCGTCCCAGTGCTTGCCTAAGCAGGTACCTAGTCAGCTGAGCTATCATGCTGGCCCTAGTTAGATTATTTTAAATTAAGAACTTTTCAGCTCTGCAGCTTTAAACTATTCTGATGCTGCAAGTAAATACCTGGAGTAATGAAGGAAACAGGAAATATGGATAGATTAGTTAAGGTGATCACAATTTGTATCTGAACTCTTTGGGGGATGGGGCCCATGTAGCATTGATTGACTACAAATCTATTCAGTATTGTTACTTAAAATAGCAGATAACATTTTCAGAGTCCCTAGTGTGTGCCAAGCAGTATATTAAGTACTTTCAAAGTGAATTAATGAATTTAGTCCTCTAATGCCTTTTTAAATAGTTTAGTAATGGAATTAAAATTTTATTGAGTAAATTTGAAAAGTAACAATACTTTCTCAGTAGCAACAGGTATTTATTACATAACTGTGTCACAGTGGTTAATGTTCTAAAATACCTGATGTTCAAGTTGAGTGTTGCAATACCCATTTTTATAGATGAAGAGATTTGGATTAGAAAGACGAAGAATTTGAGATTAGAGAGATAAAGGTACTATGATTATGCTGTTCTATCCTGTATAGCCAGAGTAGAGAATTGAATCAGTCTTTTCTTCATTCCAAAGCTTGTGGTCCTCACCTCTTTGCTATAGCATACAACCTTAGTGCAGAAAGATTGTATTATTTGGCTCTGTTTAATAGAATTTATGAGGAACCCACAGTTGAGCTAACATGTACCTTTTTGTTATGAAGATAAAGTGATGTAGCAAGCATTTAGTGAATGTATATTGTATGTGAAGCAGTGTTCCGAAATGGCTGTGTTCTTCCGAAATGGCTGTGTTCCTATTCCAAGTTCTCACTGAGCTATTTTGTAACATGGAGGTGCTTTCCGGCGGATAGTTCTGGTTTCCCATACATACCTTGAGAACAGTGACTCTTAGGACTAGTTTTACACTGTGAAAGCATAATGAAAATCTTCATAGTATCTTTGTTGAGTTTTAATCTAACACTAATGTGGCTAAGACTTGTCATCAGAAGTTAATTAAAACTGTCATTACTGAAATACTTAGAAACACACCAGAAGCTGTTCCATGGCATTTACACTGTCCACTTGATAATTCATTAGCCCACCACCAATTTTGAAATTAATATTTTTGGAAAAGTTTTTTGATATATAACAAAGTGAGCATGTCTTTTGCCCAATGTTTAAATAATGTTTTGCCAGTCTTAGTATTTTGAGTTCTTTATTTAGGGTAAACATTCTTGTGACCTTGCATTTTCTTCGTTGATGATATCTGAAAAGTAGTTTTAATTTCGCTTTTTTGTCGCAGATTGTAGGATGGAGTATTGTTACAAGTATCAGTTTGCTCAGCTTTGTTATGTTATGTTTACATCTTCCACATATATCAAATCTTTGCTTTTCAGTTGTTGAGTAATGTGGATAACCACTAAATTTAGGGTTGTGAATTTAATTTTCCTTTTATGTAGTGTGAGGTTGTGTAACGAGTGAAATGAATATAAACTTTAGGATTGTTTCATCTTCTTATTGTATTGCCTTCATTTTTATGAAGTACTCTTGTCTCCAGTATTAAGTGCTTCTTGCCTCCAGGTCCATGTTGTCCGTGTTACTATAGGAGCTTTTGTCAGTATTTTTGCATAGCCTGTTTCTTTCATCCTTTCCACCTTTATCCTTTTATTTACTTATAAAATATGTCATGTGTACCAGAGTTACATAGTTTTGAACCTCTTGACAGTCTTTGTTTTTAAGTGGAAGCTTTGATTTATTTACATTTAATACATTATTGATACCTTTGGGTTTAAAGTTACCGTTCTGCTTTTCTTGTATTTGTCTCATTCTTTATTGGGTTTTTAGCTTTTTTTGCCTTTAGAATAATAGATGTTTGCTTAGCCCACCCCCTCCTAATTAGCTTGTAATTTGTGTTCATTATTGTTATTATTATTGTAGTTCCTTTAGAGGTTATAATGAATATCCTTTCATATGATTAGCCTTTTAAAAGAGTTTCTGTATAGTGTTAAGAATCTTAAAACACTTTGACTGCCTGAGGATTTTTAAGTTTCCAGGTGTTTGACCTGGGTTTTTTACTTTTTGTTTCGTTTGCAAAAGAGGGAGGCAAAGCTGGTCATTTTGGATTACATAGCCATTGTGTAATGTAGGAAACTGTGGGGCGCTGGATAGTATCATTCTCCAAAGAAATCTGCGTTTGTTCTAGCAGGCAGGCACCATGATTCTAGTTAGGCTGGTTTTAGGCTGTGGCAGTGTTGGCCTGTTTTTGGGTTACCTGTGTTTCCAGGGCATACCCTTCACTCATAGGAGTTAAGTCTTCAGGGACTTCAGGTGAAAGTCCTAAGGGTTTACCAGGTTGCTTTCCATAGTATGTGTCTTGAATCGTAACTTTTCTAAGTCTACTAGTAGTCTATTCAAATTTGTTAACTTCCCAGTGTTGCTATTTAGTTTTGTTTTTTACTTTTTTGAGTCAGTAAATAATTCTTGCAAAACACTGTTACAGAATTTCTTTTCTTGTGTTTTTGTCCTCTTTAGAATCATTTTCTCTGAATCCTTAGTGCTTGGTAGTTAGCCCTGTCAGCTCCACCTGTGCTGTGACTTTTTTGCTTTGCCTCTTTCTTTCCTTTCCTCCAAATATAGCAGATGACCCAGGAGAAATGAAGGAAGGCAAGCGTGGAGCTCTTGCAGTGTGTTTGTCTTTTCTCCACAATCTTGGCCAGCATACTCAGGTTTCTTTGTTGTTCTTTAATGCTTTTAATAGCATGGTATTTGGGATTGTTTTTAAAAAACTCTGATAAAGTACATATGAAATTTGTCACCTTGATCACTTTTAAATGTATGATTGAATGCTGTTAAACACATCATTTTGTGAAACTATTGCCACTGTCCAATCTAGAACTCTTCAATTTGCAAAGCTGAAATTCTGTACTTAATTAAATAACTTCCCATTTTCCTTTCCCCCAGTTTGCTGCCAACCACCATTCTAATTTCTGTCTATGAATTTGACCACTGGGGGCAACTTACAAATGGAGTTGTGCACTAGTTACTGTTTTATGAGTCACTTCCTTAGCATATTGCTCATCCATGTTATGGTATGTCAGTTTTCTTCCTTATTGCTTACACTTTTTGCCTGTCAGTGGTGCCCTGGGTTATTTCCTTATTTTAGCAGCTGAGAACACAGCTAAACACGTATAACCTGTCCAGAAACCTGCTTTCAGTTGTTAACTGGGCATATATGTGAAAGTGGAGCTGGATTATATGGTAATTCTGTTTTGTTTGTTTTTTAATTTTTTGAGGAATTAGGATACTCCTTTTCCCAGCAGCAAAAATGTCCTAATTTATGCTAACAGTGCACAGGGTCTCCACTTTCTATCTTCGCCAGTACTGGTCATTTGATTTTTTTTTTTTTTTAATAGTTACTATTACAGAATAACTTTTTGTTTTTATCTAGATTTCATGGTTGCTCTTAGAAGGTAGTTGAATGTAAATAATATATGGAATAACATTTAGAGGTACATGTTATTTACAGATAAGGAAACTGAGAGATATTTATGAAACTCATTATGTGACAGAGACAAGAGGGTTATTTTTTGTTCTACTCTTATGTCATTAAATTTTGGGTTAGGGAAATGTTTTTTTATTTTAGGGATTTGATGCAACTGACACAGATTTACAGAAATATGGCTCAGGTTTTGATTTGTCTCATACCTTAGTAGGTAGTTCATAAAATAAGTGCAAGTCATTTTTAAATATAATTTTGTACAACTAGTATGTTTTCATTAAAAACGTTTTTAGTCTTGCGAGATTGTAAACTCATCTTACCATGGTAGAAACTACTACTATGAGCCTATTAGGTTATGTCTGAGTCCTCAGAAAGTTTTTGTGCTTTTCTCCTACATTCATCAGTTATAAAATAATAAGAATGTTAATTCATCTGTACAATTTACTATTTCATATCTAACTGGAATGCTTTAAAAATGTACTCAGGCAGTAGCATTGTAGAAAATATTAAAGTAATTTATTAACTTCGATCTGATTAGACTTTTTCCTATTAAAATTCTAGGGCTGGCCAAATAGCTCAGTGGATTAAAGCGCCTGCAAGCAGGCTCAGGGGCCAGGGTTCAATCCCGGGCCCTGCTGAGCCAATCTCGACCCCCAGGGCGTGCTGAGACTACAATTGAGACTGAGCATGGTGGCGCGCACCTGTATACCCAGCTCTTGGGAGATTGTAAACAGGCAGATCACTGCAAGTCTGATCTAGTAGTGAGACCCTGAACACCCTTTAGACCACCCTTTAGACCCTTCCCTAATACAAAAAATAAATTCTAAAATAAATTTTTTCTGGTATTCTTCTTTTTCTTTTATATCTTCGTTGTGTTAAACATTCTTTATATTTCATGACTTGAAAATAAACCCATTTGAAAATTTATTGTTGATAGAAAAGATCTCTTATGATTAAGCTTATTATGTAAGGCAAGTTCCAACTTGTTCTGGCAGACTCACTTATGAACTTTTGTTGTTGTTTTTTAAATTGTAAAAAGGAAATGTTGCGATAAACTTTTCAGGGCTTATAGTTTACTAGCAGGATAAATATTAGATACTTTTAGTGGTAATTAAATCTATTGTTTCGGGTGTGCTGTTAAAGTAGGTAAAGACACTTACCAATAATGCTTACTATGTGGACAAGAAATTGAAAGAGGAAATACTATTGTAAGAATTTGAATAACCTCCTTGAAACTTACCTTGAGAAATAGAGCTATTTACAACATTTTTAGTTTTGCCTAACCAGATAGCTACCAGTATCCACAAATGGGGCCAGCCAGGGAAGTGTAGATGAGTGAGTACTGACACAACCTCTCCTGGCTTGTTAATTTATTGAAAAAGTATTACATTTTATAGCAGACATTTTTAAAAATCTATTTATTTGGTAAAGGGTCTCACTACACAGCTCAGAGTCGTAGTGATACTCTTGCCTCACCCTTTCCTGCACTGGGATTACAGGTGTGCGCCACAGTGCCCAGTTTCAGTGGCTAGCTCAGCATGGGGCTGGTACAGCTTGTGGTACCTGGGATTGAATCTGGGTGATTGCACTTGCCAACCAGGTGCTTAGACTGCCAAGCTATCTCCCCAGCCCAAAGAAGATGTTTTTAATAGTTTCCTTAAACTGTATAATTGAGCCAAAGTACTGTGGAATGTTTATTTTTACAGTTTTCAGAGATGGATGTGACCCAAAGGTTAGTTTTAGAATTTGCTTCTCTAGTCTTACCAATAAACACTGTTCAAAATGAAACACTAGGGATGACTGATACTGAAAGAATTTACAAATTACCTGTTTTCTTTAGTATACCACTTAGTGCTTTTGCATAGCCAGAACCCATTTGTCTTAGGCTGGTTTTCTGTAACATAATGATTTGAAAATACTTACCTTTTTTTTGCCAGTTAAGTTTCTTAAGTAATAAGAGCTACTTTTTTTCAACTTCATTTTCAAATTTGTTTTACTTTAATTATTCCATTTTGATTCATTAATACCATTTCTGGTTAGTAAAGCTGTTTAACCCCCTTACAGAGGTACTTCTTAACTTTGCAGAGGTTTAGCTTCTTCTGTAAGAACCATATTACTATAACACCTCCAGGCATGCTGAGTTTGCTCTTGTAGATTAGTTAACTATGTAACTTTTGATCCAGCATTAAAAGAGCAAAGACAGCTCTTTGCTGAGATGGTGGAAATAATAGTATCCATAGCCTTGTAGGGCCAGGGGAAGGAGTTTTTCTCCCTTTTTTTGTAACAGTGAAAAACAGACTCTCATTTCTTTCCTTGCTAACTGAGACCCGCCTAATTCTAATTGCTTTTAAATGAGTAGGGCTTCTTAATTTTTTCTTCAGCCCTATGGTTGTTCTTGGATAGGAAGTTAGTCTTACATCAAAGCAGTTCTCTCGAAACCAGAATAACATGGTGGCATAGATGGTTATATTCCTTGTGAAGTGTCTGTAAGTTGTTTTATCAAGCTGTGTATGACATCAATTAATTTTTGGTCAGAGAATTAATTTTAATAAAAATCATTAAAATTTTAGAGGTTATCTTTACCAGATACAAAAATGATAGCAAGCATTTTCATCATTATTGTGATTTTTCATATTTAGAATTTTATTGTAACTGACATAGTTACTTTAGAACTTAGCATTTTCCCTGTGACCCAGTAATTCCACTCCTAGGACCCACAAAGAGAAAAGCAGACATCTATAAAACAGTGGTACACACATACTTACAGCCACAATAGTCATAATATGGAAAAAAAATATCCATCAGCTCAGCTCTAAAAAGAACAAGATGCTGGTATATATTGCAGTGTTAATAAACCTTACAAACTATGCCCAATGAAAGAAATCAAACACAAAAGGTTTTATGTTACATGATAATTACATGAAATTTGGAGCAGAAAAATTCACACATTGGCTGAGGTACTACTGAGAGTAGGTATTGACTGCAGATGATGGAAGTACTCTAAAACTCAATTATAGCAGAATTTGCACAGTTATAGAAATATGAGCATGAATATCAAGTATAAATTACCAAACTACTTTTAAAGAGTGAACTTTATGGCAAATAGATTATATTGTAGTAAAGCAGTATAAAAAGAAACAATGTATTGTAACACTAATTCGCACTAAAGATTACATAGCATGTATTTTATTTTATCATTGGAGGGGTCATGCCTTTTATAGAAGAAGGCAAAGACAGGCAGACATGGGCCTAACTTATTTGGCAGTTCTCTTAGCCCAAGTCATTTTTTTTTTTTTTTTTTTTTTTTTTCAATTCTCCCCCCCCTTTTTCTTTCTTTTCTCACCCCGGAAATCTCGGGCCTCCTTTTTTTTTTTTTTTTTTTTTTTTTTGAGATAGGGTATCATTTGCAGTTCAGGCTGGCCTTGAACTCATTTTGTAGCTGAGGCTGGCCTCAAGCTCACAGCTATCCTCTTGCCTCAGCCACCTCAGTGCTGGGAATACAGGCATGCATCACCATGACGAGTACTACTTGGTTTCCTTAAAAAGAAACTATTATCTTGACATGGGTTAAACTTGCTAATTTTGTGTGTGTGTGTGTGTGTGTGTGTGTGTGTGTGTGTGTGTGTGTGTGTGCATATATGTATATATATTTTTTCTTTTCCTCCCTTTACAGTTTTAATTGCAATGTAGTTAAAAGTTAAAAAGTTTGCCACTGGGTCAGGGAGATAGCTCAGTAAAATAAGCTCTTGCCTGGCAAGGGCAGGGTCCTGAGTTCAATCCATGGTACCTCAAAAAAAAAAAAAAAAGAATTGCCATTATTACCAGTGTTTTTGTTTGGAGCTGTAAAACATCCTGGCAGATAAAATGTTCTGTCTCAGCTATTAGGCTATTTCGTAGTATATACATCTCTGTTCTGCTTATACCAGCTGATCTTTGTGCTTCCTGAAAGTTTATTTTCAAACATGTTTATGTCTGTTATTGTTCTTGCTGCATAGTTTAATATTGTCAACAGTGATAAAATGATGTGAAAAGCAGTAGAATTCTTTCTTTGGCAAAATAGATTAAATGCTTTTGAGACATTGTGGACAGTTTAAAATACGGGAGTAGAAATTGTAAAATCTAGAAGAATTTTATATTCAAATAATATCACAAATTTTAATTAATAATATACCATAATGAAACTGAAACATTGATATTGGACAGTTTATTATGTATGAGTGTATGTAAGAAAGGTGATGTTGATCTCTAATCACAGGACTCCTTTTTATTAAGAAAAAAAATTTTATTACCTGGAGTATTGGACAGGAGCTGAGGAGTAGGTTACCTGCTTATGGCATACATGAGGCTCTGGGAATGGCATCTAAATGAATATTTGCATATTTGAAAGTGTTTAAGATTCACATGTTTGTGTATGTTGAGTAGTTACTTTGTTTTGTCATGTGTCTTTGATTAACAAAACCTCATACTAGTTTTGATGACATTAGATAAAAGGGATTCTCCTGGAGGATTGTTTTGTATACCACATGTATTTATATCTACTACTGTAAAAGTCAAATTTATGAACTAGTTCACTTAACAGCAGTTATCTTCATAATTAAAAGGGTGCTTGTGACTTTTCTAATTTATGCCAGTTTATATTGCAGATAGCTGGCTTTATACAGAAAAGTAAGTTAATAGGATGAAAGTATCAAAGTTTGAGTGTGGAGCTGACAGTGTGTGGCAGGATGCATCGAAAGGAAGGATACAGTGAAGGGGGAATTTGAAGTTCAGGACCTCGAGGGTGGAAGTGTAAAGTCCAGGAGCACAGGATAGATCATCAGTGAAGTTTGAACTAAGTGAAGTTGATGTCAAGATTTGAAAACATGGGCTTGTAAGATTATGTCACATGCAGAAATAGCACTGGAGATGGTAATAGAAGAACAGTGCTTTTTTTGCAAGTAGGTGCCTACTGCTGTGTAAGAAGTATGAATGGAGAGAAGCTTGCAGGAATGGATGGAGTTTGGGCTGCACGCAGTGAATCTAAAGTCATGTGGAGATTATCATTATGTCCCAGTATGTTGCTAGTATGGAAAAATCTCTGTTACTCTTGTAGTTTGGGGTCTTGGTTGTGTTGTTTCAAATTTATATCTACTACATTATTCCAGAGGTTCAAAGATCACTGTTTGCACTGTGTTAACTACTTTTTTTTATTACAGATGCCTCCAGAAATATGCTGAAAACTGTGAGCTGTCTTTTCAAAGTACTTATGTGAAAACAAACACAAAATAATGTCCTGTTGTTAGAGGGTTTGACAGACAAGAAGGGTCTTTGTTAAGAGCAGAAAGGAATAACATGACTTTTCTGTATTAAAAGCAATATACTGGGGCTGGGGAAATGGCTCAATGGAATAAGCGCTTCCCTGGCAAGTGCAAGGGCCTGAGTTTAATCCCCGGTTCTGCCCCCCCAAAAAATAATAATAGTAATAAATAAATAAAAGCAATATACTTGTTTGTTTCGTTGTATTTTAGTGTAAATATGAATTTTCAGGATTAATTGCATTTCTGAATGAGATTTATGACTACAAATTCTGAATTATCTATGCTCTTTAAAGTGAGATATAAGTAATTTTGGTAATAACTTGAAAGTAAGATGATTGCCAGTATGTACTGAAGTGACAGTAACTAGAAGTATCTTAATTGTGTGATACTTAATGCTGTTCTCTTATGTGTGCATTAGGGCTTTTGATACTTACCAGTAACAGTCAATTTAAGTATGGATCTATTTCATTCAGCTCTTCATTTTACTTAAAAGGCAATAGTCCTGAAACACAGTATTTAAGAAAGACCTCACTGAGGCCTGATACAGCTTTGAGAATCAGGTGTGATGTGCCTTTTTCTTTTGTTCTCTGCTTGTTTGTCTCTCGCTGGGTGTAGCGCTTGGTTTTTACCCTTTTTTCTTTGTTAGGGTAAATTAGCAACCATTTGTAATCATTATTTGTATCAGTAGTTACTGTAGAATGTAGGGATTTTTATATAATTTGAGTAGTTTTGGAGAATTCCATACTTTCTCCATTATTTTGGAGAATTCACAGTACTTATGGTAGTGTAAAATGTTTCTCACATGAGAAACAACTACTTTTGGAATTTCATTTCTGTCGTTGTCGTCATCATCATTGCACTGGGAGCTAAACCCTGGCCAGGGGCCTGGTGCCCCTGGATTACACCTTCTGCTCTTTTTAGGTTGTACAGAGTTGCGATCCTCTTGCTCCAAGCCCTGCCCTTAGAAGTTGCTGTCACAGATGTGCACCACCACACCCACTGTTTGCATTATTTTTATTGGCAGTCACAATAATTATTTTTATTTTTGTAAGATGTGCATTTAGGGTTATTTTATTTTGTTTTAACTGCAGGACCGTGTATATGTACAACAAAATAATGTGGAGAATGTCTACAATTTGGGGTTAATTATTTTTCGAGATCAAGTTGTACGTTATGGGTGTATTAGGGATCATCTTCGGCAAACTCTGTTGGATATGATTGCAAGAGAGCGGAAAGGAGAAGTTGTAGACAGGTACATCATTTATCTTTTTACTATTGTGTTTTGAATTTTCAATGGTTTTGTCTTAACCAATTCATTAGGCGGGGATGTAGCTCAGTGGCACAGCATCTGCCTTACAAGCATGAGGTCTTGAGTTTGATTCTCACTACTAAAAACAAAAGAACTGATTCATTGTCATACTCTTATTAAAGTAAATGCTTCACTGTCCAGCACTTTGTTACTCATAAAAAACTTATCAGTTACTTAAAATTGAAGCATACTCATTTTTAGAGGAGTTTATCCTAAGTTTTGTTTAACATACTTTTTCAAAGCAAACCATTAGTCTTAGCTTTTGAGTTGCTCAGACCAGTACAGAATTCTGAGCTAAAGTAATTCCACCTCTGGATCCCTCATATGTGGGGATCCAACTGTGCCCACCGACTTTTGTCTAACCTTCATTCTTAATAGTTTTGAAGAAGAATGTTGGCCATTATCTAAAATGACTAAGAGAAGTGCTGTCCTCCCTTCTGATCATAAGTCTCTGTTCTTAATTTACCAATTTTACAATGCTGCTGTTAAAATGCTTCACAAGTAAGATTGCTTTCTCTACTTTTCAGAGCACCAGGTAGCTTAAAATTTGGAAAATGTGTACTGTTTCAGCTTTGCTGCTTGATTAGGACTGCCCAAAAGCCATTTAGCGAAACACTTAGCTGGCCTCCAAGCAGCCATGTGTTACTACTTACTGTTGCTGGGCAGTCTGCCTTACCTATCCGTGTCCTTCCCTCCTCCCTGCTCTAAATACACAGCTGTCTTATCTTAAACATAAATTCTTCAAAAAACGTTATCATGATAGGGTAAGAACAACTTGAAATATTGTGTAGTCAAGATAATTACATTTTCTTTTTTATTTTATTGAAAAATGGTTAAACCATTTCATAACAAAATAGAATAACAAGAATTAATACATTGCATATTATCATCTTCAAAGTAGTTACTCAGAGAACAAGATGTGGGCATGAAAAATTCTCCCAATTGATAGTAGCACGAGCCTTTCCTTTCAGTGAACCAAAAAATACTAATAGTATAGCTACCGTGCATTCTTCTCCCTTTTCCTTTCCTTCCACTTCCCACTTCTGGTTCGTTTTTCCTTTTAAACAGTCCCATTTCACACTCTGTTGTACACTCTAGACCTTATTTACTCTTTTAATACACAAGTGAATCTGATTTATTCCACTTACAAGTATGGTCCTAAGTTGCATCCATTTACCTATAAAAGTCTCAAGGTTATCCTTCTTTATGTCTGGGCAGTATTGCACTGTATAAAATTACCACCTTTTTTATCCATTCCTCAGTTGATGGGCATTTGGGTTGTTTTCAAGATTAAGCTGTGACGAATTGTGCTTCTGTAAACATGGGTATCATCACATATATCGCTGTGGTATGTTGTTTTTAATTCTTCTGGGAAGATACCCAGAAGGGGAATAGCTGGGTCAAATGGGACCTCTAATCCTAGCTTTTGGAGAAATCTCCACACTGATTTCCACAGTGGTTGCACCAGTCTGCACCCCTACCAGCAGTGGAGAAGGATTCCTTTTTCCCCACAGCCCCTCTATCATAATTGAATTTTTCTTATTTCTAATGCTACATATAAATCAGTCACTTCTGGGATATAAACCACTTTAATAAAAATTAAATGCTTTGAATATTTTTATGAATTTTTACTTACCAAGTAATTTCTGTTTTACAGAGGCGCAATAAGAAATGCTTGCCAAATGTTAATGATTTTAGGTCTTGAAGGAAGATCAGTCTATGAAGAAGATTTTGAAGCTCCATTTTTGGAGATGTCTGCTGAATTTTTTCAGGTAATCAGTAAAGATATAAAAATGAACGATCTTGTGGCTGGGGATATAGCTCAGTGGCATAAGCGCCTGCCTGGCAAATGCAAGGTCCTGATTTCAATCCCCCATACAACCAAAGGGGGAAAAAATTTAATGATCTTTTAGGATGTTAACGTTGTTGAATGTAGCTATTAATTGGAACATTTTAACCTTTTTACTGAGGCCCACTGAGGAAAGAAGGGAAGGTGCAGAAAGTACTCTTTGGCACACCAACTGCACATTCTCACATTCTGAAGGAGCTCAAGTGAGAACAGTGGAACAATTTAGAGGTATACATTGTAGAATGTGTAAGCTTAGACACATCCTTAACATTTTATTAGAGTATCATAAATGTGTAGGCAGCACATCAGCAATGAAAGCATGGCTGTGTACGCCTTAGTAATACTAGTTAACTTGTAAAGTAAATACGAGGATATGCATGATTCCTGGTGTGTACATCAGTAAAGATTAAATAATATTTATCTTAAAGAGACTGATTACAAAATTTATAGGCTAACTCCAAAACAGATTGCTTAAATGAAGGTAAACTAATAGTAGTTTGTAATGAAGTAATGCTAATAACAATAACAGTACTAACAGCCATAAGGCAGTATTTGTAAGGTAATCAAATTCTTGAAAGTTGCAACTATTTGAGTTAACGTATTTGTTACAGGGTCTCATTATGCAGTTCAAACTCATAGTGATCCTCCTTTCTCAGCCTCCCCAGTGTTGGGATTACATGCGTGTGCCGCCACGCACAGTTTCAGGGCTGACACAGCACACCCAGGATTCTGGGGCCGGCACAGCATGTGGTACCATGTATCAAACTCAGGTCCTTGCATTTACTAGGCAGGCACTTTGACTGCTAAACCCCAGCCCTGTATTAATAGAATATTAATTTAAATTTTTGTTCAACAGACCTTTTTTAGGTATAAAATTATAACTTAATAATTCTGTAGGTGATTAATAAGATCCATTTTAAGTCCCAGCTCTGGGGAGGCTGAAGAACAGGAGGATCACTATGAGTCTGACATGCATTGTGAAACTCTGTACCGAATACATAAGAAAAGAAAGCCATATTATGTGTATAAAGAACACTGAATTTTATTGCCATTAATCTATAAAGATACAATGGATGGACTTTATGCTTCTTCTTCATAATCAGTTTCTAGCCCATCAGGAAAACTTGTGTGACTGTATTGGTGCACCCAGAACAAACCGGAATGCTTTATGAGCTATTAACAATGTACTAAAAAAAAATGTATAGTGTGTCTTTATTATCTAATACTCCCTCAAGTAGTTCTACATGTTTGTTTTGTTTTTTTTTAATTTTTTATTTATTTATTTATTTATTTATTTGTGTGTGTGTGTGTGTGGCCAGCTCAGCCCACCAGGGGGCGGGGCTGGCTGGCATGTG
>NW_004524672.1:4019978-4056804 GCF_000260255.1 Octodon degus
TGCTTTCATTTGTGACATCTGTATAAGTCTATAAAAACATACTGTTTTTAATAGTGAGTGGATACTCATCAAGATTTTTATTTAGTATGTTAACATCTACTTAGGAACTAGATTATTTTTAATAATTTTAAGAAAATAAGCTTTTTATTAAGAAAATGGGAAATGCTGCTTTATATATAATGTTTATACCGACATGTCCTGTGTAATTCTAAGATATATTCATTATCATTACCAGATAGGCTAAAATCAGTTGGATTAATATGTGTAATGTAATGGAACTTCTGTAAGGTAGACGGGGTTGTTTTTTTGGGGGGGAGGGGTTGATATTTAAAAGCTCTATTTCTCAAATTTTATTATACATACTCCTTTGTATCTGGGAATGGGGTGGCAGGTACTTTAGTGACCAGCAGGATGCCAGTAAAACTTAAGATAGATAACTAATTTTAGTCATAATTTTATAATGAAACAAAAAATTCTGGGCCAGGGAGATAGCACAGTAGAATAAGTGCTTGCCTGGCAAGTGCAAAGTCCTGAATTCAATCCCTGGTTTCGCAAACAAGAAAAGGAAAGAAAAAGAAAAAGAAAAATTTCTGTTCTCACTTGAACTCACATGCATCTATCTATGTGGAGTATACTGCTTACGAAAGGCATCAATTTAGTTTTATGTAGGTAAGTTGGAAGCTAGTTCAAACTATATAAATGTATAATGAGAAATTAAACAAAATCTTGGATTACTTAGCCTGATTTATGAGGAACATTATAGAAACCCATGTAAAAGTGTAAAGACATTGAAAAAAAATCATTTCTATTAACTACAGATGGAAAGCCAGAAATTTTTAGCAGAAAACAGTGCTTCAGTGTATATAAAGAAAGTAGAAGCCAGAATTAATGAAGAAATAGAACGGGTGATGCACTGCCTTGACAAATCAACTGAAGAGCCTATTGTAAAGGTGGTGGAGAGGGAACTCATCTCCAAGCACATGAAAACTATAGTAGAAATGGAGAATTCTGGACTGGTACATATGTTGAAAAATGGAAAGACAGAAGGTAAGCGTTATCACCGGAAGGATAATTAAATGTTTATTCTTCTTTATCACTAAGTTTGTATTCTGCAGTTGTATTTTGAATATCATTTTTCAAGAAGTGATGATATATGTTATAATTTATCATTATTATGATTTAATGATGGTTTATACCTTTAAAAATGAAGATTTTTCAGTATATCTAGTGATGTGAGTTGAGTTTTCCTTTCATGTTGGGTTTTCCCTTTCATTTTAAATTTTCTTCATGTTTTTCCTGACTTGGAAGATAAGAGGTTTAGTATTATTGCTGAAACCAGTAGACTTCCTTTGCATTGTTATACTCTTGTATATCAAGTTTGGGTTCTTTTTATTGCTATGTACTCAACTGTAGTTTATGTGTCTTTTAAAAATTTCAAGTGTCCCTCTTTAAATTTGTGTGGAGTTTTCATTGGGATTTAGTTATGGTAAAGATGCCAAAAACAGCAGACATATTGGTGTCTTCCATACTGATGTACAATATTTAGTGGGAAATTAACTTTTTAAGATAACTGTAGTAATCGTTATTTATAGCTGTTCACTTTTTTTTTCCCCAAAAAAGACATGGAAGTGATGAATATCCTAGAAGAAATTATAAGTAAAAAAGCAAAAATGATACTGACTTCATTCTTAGTTTCTGGTGCTTTGGATTAAATCTTGATTTATAAATCAGAGATATTGTATTAATAAGTAAATAAATCCTGGTTAGCATGTTCTGCTTCTTAGATAAAATCCTAGCAGTATTCTGCCTACTTACTTTTGGTAAAAGAAAGGTAATACCATGGTTGGTATCATAGTGTAGATAAGGAATAAAAAGTGGTTTTTGAAGGAAAATTTTAGAGAGACAAGCAAGTAGGAGTAAAAGATGAGTTTGAAAACGAGTTTATCCATCATTATTTCAAGTTGAATCTTTATGTTTAGAAGAGATTATATTCCTTTATAAATTTCTGAAAAGTTATATATAAATTATTTTATTGAGCCAGAGAAGCTCCTTTTTAAGGGATTCCTCTAGTAAATTAATTCTTATAAAAGCAGAAGGCAAAACAAAATATGTTCTAGTGCGTTTGTCAGGTTTTCTAAAATAAGGTGCTCTTGGATAATTGTCTGCATATGGGCTTGACAAAGTATTTATTTTTAATAAAAGCAGGTATAAGGCTGGCGAGACAGCTCAGCGAACTAAGTGCTCTGCTTTAGGCAAGTGCAGGGACTGGGATTCCATCTGGGTATGGCATGCCCTGCCAGCCCCGCCCTGGGCTTACTGAGGCACATACCCGTAATCGCAGCGCTGGGGAGGCTGAGAACAGGAGGATCACTGCCAGTCCAAGCTGCGTAGTGAGATCCTGGACCAAATCCATTTTTTTAAAAAAAGATATTTTAGGCTTATAGATTATATAATGAACCAGAAACCATCCCTGCCACCATAGGAGTAATTTTCACATCACTAGCTTGGTTTTTGTTTTTTTCCTGCCAGTCCACCAACTGTTTAAAAATGTGAAAGCCATTCTTCTAAGTACTACAAAAACAGGTGGCATGATGGTTTTGACCCATGGGCTATAATTTGACACTCCTAATCTAAATGGTACCTGTCAGACTATGCTTTATCAAAAGTATTCTTCCCTCTTAGACAAAATGACTGTTGAAAAATTGTCTTAGCGACTGTTGAAAAATTGTCTATGTAAATATTGAGTTACTGCTTTCTTACCTGCCTTACATGTGTGTTGAGAGGGATGATTAAATGGGCTGAAGATCAGGGCCTGGGAAGTATTTGATAAGGAGGTTGTTTGCTGGACATGAGTTACAGCATCTCTGTAATCTGCTCGGAGACATGTGTGAAAGGTATTAGGTATCTCCAGAAGTGGCAAGGACCTAGTAAGGACATCAGTGGAGGAAATAGCGGAATAGTATTTACCATGGCTTATGCTCTGTTTCATACTTAAGGTTTCCAGTGAGTAGCTTTCTGTGATTCTAAATTATTTTAAATTCTGGCTTCAGTTTTCCTGACCTACTAATAGAGACCTAATTATGAAGTGTCTCGATTATAGTGTTCCTACTCTTGCACCATAGGTTGAGAATGTTTCAAAAGCATAATTCCACCATTAAGAAGCCAAACTTGCATTAAATCAAAAAGTGAAAAAATTTCTCACTGTGGCAGATAAGTTTGCATTGGTCATTATATACAGACAATAGTCTGAAACAAAATTGAAATAGTACCTCATCTTTACTGTTGTATATATATTTTCTTTCTTTATAAGAAAGAATACTTAATTTTTAAATGCCAATTTTTTCATGTATGCTTTCACATTTGGGGGCAGGGGACAGAGTTTTGCTGTGTAAATCAGGATGGTCACTGTACAGCAGAAGCAAGTCTCAAACTTTTGACAGTTCTCCTGCCTCAGCCTCCCATGTGCTGGGGTAACAGGCGTGTGCCATCTCACCAAGCGCTTGCTTACTCTTGGGTCTTACTCTACCCCTACACTCAATTAAGTACAATGAATTAAATACAATAGGATTGTGAATTTATCTCTCTCAGCTGTCTTTTAAGTTTCCTTCATGAAGGGAAGCTCGTAAGAAACATGGAAGCACTGCTCCTCAGGTCATTGTGGAGTAGATTGTGAGCCAAAATCTGCCTTCAGGGGCAGTGAAAAAGCGTCAGTGTTCTGGCTGCTCTAGGCTGTTGTTGAGCCTAGTGAGTTGCAGGCGCAGGCCCACTCCTGGGTTGTGCGCTCTTCTGATGGCAGATTTTGGCTCAAGACCTTTCTTGGGCAAGATTTTCTTAGAATTGTCCTGCAGCGCCCCCCCCCCCCCGCCCCCAAGCCGTCATTCCTTCTCTGTTCTCACAACAGTCAGACCCATGTCACAGTCTAAGGTCCCTTTCCCTCACATCTTTTTTCCTTTACAAACATTTTCCATAATAAATTCCTTACATATTGAAAAATATACTTAAACTGTGTTAATTTGTATCATTAACTTATTACAGCTGAATATAAAGCATACCTAAGCAAAACTTGTAGCAACATAGGAACAAAATAGTCATTCTGTTAGAGGTACTTGACATGCCACAGTTGCTGCACTTTATATTTATAAATTAGTGTTACATTTTGTAGTACCTGTTCTTAGTGTGGAAGACTATGATTTCTGCCACATTTGAGAGAAGCTATAAAGATTATCCATGTGTGGGTTATTTCTAGAATGTATTACCAGTGAGAACTTAATGTAATTGACTGTTAAAAGTTACTGAAACAGATTTTAGAATCCTCATATGTAAAATGTTTCTGTGTGTTTTTAAAATACATACTACTTTAATTTTAGCACTATATTGCTCATAATATAGCTGAGAGTAGGCAAATCTAGCTCGTTGATAAAAAGGCTTCAAATAATATTCCATGTAAATTTTCGGTCCTCAGAAAGTTGCCTGCTTTCTTGACCACTAACAAAGTTGAGTAAAAGTGTCGGAGACCGTATGGCTGACCAGGGTAAAACATTTATTATTGGTGCTGTGCAGAAAAAAAATTGGCTAGTCCTCACCTAAGTGCTTATTTGATTTTCTGAAGTTAATGATGCTAAAGTGTTTTTTATGTCATTGCAAAATTTTGACATTACAGTCTCTCAGGAAGTTATTGCAGAGAAACACTAGACATATGAAAGAACAATATTTCAAATTTACATTATAGATATATGAAAAATTATATAAAAATGGGTGGAGACCAGAATTTTCATTCTAAATAAAAGCAATTCAGTGACATAGACCAGTTGTTAAAATACAGATATTGGCTGACGATACCACTGAGAAATAATAGAAATTGCTTTGAAGAAGATACTGAAAAACAGATGTTTGTATTATGAATGGCTTTTTTTGTTTGTTTGTTTGTTTGTTCTTCTCAGAACTGGGGATAACTCAGGTCCTTGGCGCTTGCCAGGGAAGTGCTTATTCTATTGAGCCATCTCCCTGGCCCCTATTATGAATGTTACATAAGCTTTCCCATGAATTGTAATGAAGAAATTCCTACTACCTTTAATCTTACTTAGAGTTACATAGGAAGAATTATGTGTGAACTAAAAAGTTTTCATTTGGAGGGGAGCATTATTTGTTATGCTGTTTGACATCTTCCATGTACATGAAAGCTTGCTAAGATAGTTTATTAATACTTCAAAGCTTCTTAAAAGCTCTGTTTCATAAATTTCAGTAATACTTGTGAATTAGCCTTTTTTTGTTTTCATTTTTGTCCATTTTGCTATTTTCTTGTTTCTAAGCCATGTGGTCAGCAAATGATTGGTAGTAGTGGAGAAAGAAGCTCCTCTTGACAATACAGGTTCAGGTTTTTTTGTAATCTTTAATGTAGTCAATTTTGTTCTTTTGGATTGCAGACCTTGCTTGCATGTACAAGTTGTTTAGTCGTGTGCCAAATGGTTTGAAGACGATGTGTGAGTGTATGAGCTCCTATTTGAGAGAGCAAGGTAAAGCCCTTGTTTCTGAGGAAGGAGAAGGAAAGAATCCTGTTGACTATATCCAGGTAATAAACACTGAAAATTCTCCATGTTATGGTGAAGTCATTTTGACAAGTGATTTTATAAAAACATCACTTTTATGAAAAGTTGTTAAATATAGTAACATTTTACATTTAGTATGTAACTATGTTATGTATTTTCAATCTGATTATTCCAGTAGTGAATAAATACGTGTAAATTTCCTAAAATTTTATAATTTTTCAAGGTGTGAATATTTGTATCAGAGAGTCAGGCTCAGGCACTGCTTTGCATCTGTTAACATCATCAAAACCTTTTATAGAAATAGTCTCAGTAACAAAAGTGAGCTTTTTTTTTTAATGCCTTAATTTTATACACTTACTATGTTAGGCAAAAGAAATTGTGATTTAGTTTTTTTTTTGTTTGTTTCAAAATGTTCTTAAACAGTATTAGGACAAATGGGACTCCATGTTCATATTTACTATAAATAATCCACCTTCTTATGAATTTTTTGGACTGAGTTTTCTGTCTGTCTGGCCCACTTGGTCAGGACAGGACCGTGAAGAAGCAGTGAGGTCTTCTGGCTCATCTTTAGTGAAGTACATACCCGGGAAGACAGAATACTTGTACTGACAATCTGAATATGGGTTCAGAGCCTTGAGAATTCGCTAGATTCTACAAGTTTACCTATGAATACTACATTTAATATTAACAAAGTTAAGATAAACATATGAGCCTAAGTACATATAAATTTTTAGAATGTGTTCTAAATTTCTTTATTTTTATTTGTAAGGGCTTATTGGATCTGAAGAGTAGGTTTGATCGCTTCCTCCAGGAATCATTCAATAATGACCGACTCTTTAAACAAACTATTGCTGGTGACTTTGAATATTTTCTCAACCTCAACTCCAGGTCCCCTGAATACCTCTCATTATTTATTGATGATAAGCTGAAAAAGGGAGTAAAAGGGGTGAGTAGTAATATATTTGAAAATACAATAAACTTGCTTGGTGTTTTTGTGTTTGGATACCGAAAATGGAACTCAGCCTTGCACTTCCCAGGCAGCTGCTGTGCCACTGAGTTATATCCCTGATCCCTTACTTGTTGGTAGGAAATATAAATTAGGAAATAGTCTAGATATTAAATTAGGCAAAGTTATTTACTGTGTTTAAATGTAATATGATCTATTACAAGATATTGTTTAAAGTATTTACATAAGTTGTTTGACATTTCACTTAATGTTGGCATGAAAAACGAACAGCTACGTAGGTATGATTGTTAAGACATTGTCTTTATGAATGTGAGAATTAGGTGTGCTGTAGATGGCAGAAAACCTGGAAATGCCATAGTGCAGTATGTTTCTTGCTTTCAGGGAGTTCTAGAGGATATGTAACAGGCACATATGGATTTGGGGAATTTGAAAGCATGTACTGAAGCTCAATTTCAAGTCTTTATGTTTACCCCAGGAATCCTGGTCATGTAGAAAATCAGTTTAATCAATTTATGATTATGTAGGAATTGGCCTCTTTTTTAAAAATTTGGGAGACAAAAAGGAAAAAGTAATAAAATGCTCACAAATTATACCAGAAGTACTAGCTGTAGTCAGAAAATAAAATTACTGAGGGTGCACAGAAATCACACATACATTTAATCTTCCTTTTTACAAAAATAGATATTTAGTACACCTACCATATTGTCTTGCCTTAATTTAAGAGATAAGGGCAAATCGCCCTTTAGTGTTTGTATTATAACCGTTTTTTACCCTTTGCAAAATTTAGGATTGTATTAAATTTAAATGAAAAGATCTGTCTTTTGGCTACGATGTTTCTGCTTAAATATTATGTAAAAGTTTCTAAAATATTCTTTATGACTGAAATTTTAATGTTCTTAGTCTCCCTGTATTACCTCATGCCTCCTGTTGAGGGATAGCCCTGTAAGGGTGGAATGTTGCTCCAGCCCCTCATTATATTAATGCTGCATTAGATGGGAGTGTGCGAGTTGTCTGCTGTATGAAGTTAGAGGCACTGGCTAGATAACTGTTGCTTTTGTCAACCAGATGTTTGCTTTTAAAAAAGTTTACTAAAAGTGCAGATGAGCTGTGGCACTTTAGCTAAAATTTTATAATGCCTAAATTGTCTTGATTCTTTTCAGCTAACAGAACAAGAAGTAGAAACAATATTGGATAAGGCAATGGTCCTCTTTAGGTTTATGCAAGAAAAAGATGTATTTGAGCGTTACTATAAACAGCACCTGGCAAGGAGGCTTCTTACAAATAAAAGTGTTTCTGATGACTCTGAAAAAAATATGATATCTAAATTAAAGGTAAGGTATATTTTGGAGGTTACTTAACATTTATCATGTAATTGAGTGCCTACAACATGTGATTGGATGATGATTTACTTGATTTTTTTTTTTTTTTTTTTTTTTGCGGAACCAGGGATTGAACTCAGGCCCTTACGCTTTCCAGGGAAGCACTTATTCTACTGAGCCATCTCCCTGGTCCTGATTTACTTGATTTTTAATGTATACTTTACAAATTATTACAGTTACATTGCTTTTGAGCAGGACACAAGCTGTGGTCTCTTATTTTTCTCCTTGCTGAAGCGAAATACCCACCACCCAGAGTTAGAGGTGGAAAGGTTTATTTGGCTCCCAGTTTGTAGAGATTTCAGTTCATAGTTGGCTGGCTCCAGGGAAGGGTGGTATGGAAGAAGGACATTCCAGAGGAAAAGCAGTTCATAGCTAGCAGAATGTAGCAAGCAGCAAGGGACAAACTGCAAGTAACTAGCAGCAAGCCTCTTTCTGTCCCTTATTTTGTATATTCTATTATTATATTAGGCTACCTATGTCTAGGGCATATAGCACTGTCTTAATTCTCTACCATACTTTATTCAAGTGTTGCCACATGTTAGTCACATACCAGCCACCTCTGCAGAAGCCCCATCTATGACCACATGAGGGTGTCGGGGGACATCTTGACACAGCCATAACAAAACAGTTTTTCAAGTTGTGCGGTACTCAGAATTGTAGAATTTGTATTGGCATCAGGAAAGATGAGTAAAAGGGAGATAATACAGAAACCATGCAGATTTGTTTTGCTAAAGAGTGATCTGGGCTGGGGAGATAGCTCAGCAGTCTGTGCGCATTGCCTGGCAAGCGCAAGGACCCGGGTTGGATTCCCAGCACTGCATATTGTGCCAGCCCTGGAAACCAGTCTTGGTGATGCTTGCCTGTAGTCCCAGCACTGGGGAGGCTGAGACAGGAGCATCACTGCAAGTCCAAGCTGTGCAGCGAGACCCTGTATCAAATAAATTTAAAAGGGTGGTCTGTAAACTATAACTGAAGTATCTGAGGTACTTGTTAAAAGTGCATTTTGCATGAACCCAGAAAGTGTCTGCAATTTTGCATTTTAAAGTAAAATTTTTAGGTTATTCTTAAATGTCCTAAAATTTGGTAATCACAGGCATACAGCACCTAGTAAAAAGATTTACAAGGAAATTATCAGGGGTGACAGTAATGTGGAATAATTTTTTATATAGTCTCGCATAAAAAATGCAACCCATTTATTTGTATGTATTTATGGTTTTCCTCCACAGACGGAATGTGGATGCCAGTTCACATCAAAACTGGAAGGAATGTTTAGGGATATGAGCATCTCAAACACAACCATGGATGAATTCAGGCAACATCTACAGGCAACTGGCGTAAGATTCTGAGTTAAATTTCTAGTTACATATTTCATGGAAAGCTTTTGCAATGAAGGATAACTTAGAATGTGAGCTACATGCTAACACATGAACACTTTACTCCAGTGTAGTAATTAAATGAGGCTGGGTTATTAGGAACATGCCATTTGTATGTTAAGGTAGTAAAAATATTCAGAAACTGAGATGAAAGATTACTATCACAGAATTTGCTCTAAAATAATAGTACAGCCCTTAGACATTTCATCTTTAAAAGAGACCAAACAAGTTTTCAGTAGTAGTAGTAAAACTATTCACATTCCAAGAGTTACCATTTTAGTATTTTTAAGTTCACATAAGCAGTAATTATACTTATTTGCCAAAATAGTTAGATATTGCAAAATACTCTCTGTGTCTAACCTTGTAGAGGATCTGCCTTGTGTACTAAGTATTAGACATAGAGATAACTCATTTGATAAATCTGTGTATCTACATGGCTAACCTCAGTTGCAGGAATTACCTTTTTCTGCTTTGTGTAGGTATCTTTAGGTGGTGTTGATCTCACAGTCCGGGTGCTCACAACTGGATATTGGCCCACTCAGTCGGCCACACCAAAGTGCAACATCCCACCAGCACCAAGACATGCATTTGAAATATTTAGAAGGTAAACCTAAATTAGACTTTGTATTTCTAGTACAAATAATTGTCCCAAGATTGGAGTAAATTTTCACGTTAATGATGTCCCTAATTAAGGATGAATAGGTTCCATTTTTTTTTTACCTAATGTTGAAAAAGAATTTATCCTTTGTATTTTTATTTTTAATTGTAATTTATCCATTGTAGTTTCATAAGACTTTTCAGAAATGTATTTTGCTAATGTCCTTTCTAAAGCATAAGTGCATGGCCAGGGAGTGTATTTTGTATTGTTGATGTCTATCATTAGCTTAGGAGGAATTGACTGTGTGTGGAAAAAGGTGGTCTTATGAACAGCAGGGCTGAGCGGTGGGTTAGTGGAAAGTGTGGAGCAGAAATTACGTGGTGTGCTACCTAATCATTTAATATCCAGCTCAGTTGCTTAGGTCTTACATGCACCCACCCCTGTTTCCTCTTCTCTAAAAAGTTGGAGCCCAGCTTAATTCCTGAGGTTTTCTTTAATTTTTAAGGCCTCCCTTTATATATGTTTCTAAGGATTGTTTTTAGTTTGTAATTTCAAATATGCAAGTTGTGTGAGTCTAAAACCTGATTTGATTTGCTGAAGGTTCTACTTAGCCAAACACAGTGGCCGACAGCTCACACTCCAGCATCATATGGGCTCTGCAGATCTCAATGCCACTTTTTATGGTCCAGTTAAAAAGGTAAATACTGATAGTTAATTAGTTTATAGAACTGAGTGGTGATTTATGTTCACCTGGGAAGACAATTTCTCTACTGTACCTTTATCTGATGCTAAAAGGCTAACTTCTTCATTTTATTACTGCTGTTCCTTCAATTGCTAAATAACTTCATTGGAAAATATGAAGATTGTATAGCCTTCTTGGAGAAATAACATAAGATGATTTAATAAGACAATTTAATGAGATTGAACTGTGACATTGGTGCACATAAATTGAGGGCATACAAAGCCATGAGACCCTTTTCAAAATTTTTGGTCTTCCATAATTGTTCTTTTTTTTTTTTTAAATCTTTTGTTTTTAATTTGAGGTTTTTTAAAAAATATATTTTATTAGTGCCTATTAACTTTACAAAATACTGAGTTTCAGTGCATATGTTTAGAGCATGTCCACCCCCCATTGCCCTTTCTTGCACCTCTCCCTCTTATTCCCTGCCTCTTGTCTAGTCATCTCCTTTCTAATTTTATGCCATCTTTTAGATCCACGTATTAGGAAAAGCACCATTATTTGTCATTCTAAATCTGGTTTGCTTTGCTTACCATGATGATCCCGAGATCCGTGCATTTTCCTGCAGATTATTTAGCTTCACTCATTTGTATAACGATGCTCCCTGTGTTTATAGGGCACACTTTCTTTATTCATTCATCTGTTGATGGACCTGTGGCCAGTTCCATTGGACTGTTGTGAATTGTGCCACCAAGAATATGCGTGTCCATAAACGAGTGTCCAGGTATTCCTGTGACATACTAACTTTAATTCCATTGGGTGTACACGGAGTAGTGGTATGGCTGAATCACATAGCACTATGCTTAGTTGAGGAACCTCCACATGCTTCTGTAGTGGCTGTGGCAGTTTCTAAAGGGTAGTCAAAATATGCAGTAAACATTTAAGTTTAAAAAATGATTACAGTAAAAGACATACTGTCTTTACCTGCTTCCACATACTCCTCCTAACTTCGAACACTCTTATCCCTTCAGTCTTGGTCCTTTGTGTAGCAGTTTTGAAAGTCCTCTTTCATGTCTGTGTGGGGAATGATGAAAAATAGGATCATATGAATGATCCTATGAATGCTGCTGCTGGGGGATCCAGTGGAAGGGCAGCATCATCAAAACATTGCAATGTGTCCTCATCTACCCTCCTCACCAGATCTTAAGCTGTGGCAGAAACGACCATGAAACGTACACGTTTTTAGTCAGTTGAGATATCAAGGCAGCCTGGACAGTGCAGCTAAAGACACTCACAAGAAAGGACCTCAGAACCACTTCAGGAAGCGACCAGAATAATAAGTGTGTTCAAGTTGGGGGGTGGGGTATGTTGAGGGAAATTAATGGTAATGTGTGCTGTAGCTTTAGATAGATACATATAACTTAAACATTCATTGTATTTTTTTCTTTTTTTTCTTTTTTTTTTTTTTTTTTGTCATGCCAGGTACATTCCTACCAGCATTGTAGAAGAGTTTTTTTTTTTTTTTTGGCTTGAATCCTCGCCAGCATTTTTTTTTTATTCTTGATGATAGCCATTCTGACGGTAGGATGAAATGGAATTTTAGTATAGTTTTAGTTTCTATTTCTTAACTGTTGAAGATGTTCAACCTTTTAGTATATTTACTGGCCATCTGTACTTTTGAAAAGTCTGATTAATTTGCCCATTTACTGATTGGGCAGCTTGGTTGGGGAGAGCTGTTCTTTGAGTTCTTTGTATGTTCAGGATATTAATCTGCTGTCAGAAGAGTAGCTGATAGAGACTTTTCTCCCGTTCTGTAAGCTGTCTCTTAACTCAGGTGTTTGCCTTGTTATGCAGAAACTTTTTTCATTTTTGGTATAGGGAATCAAACTTAGAACCTGACACTAGTCAGGCAGGTGCTGCGCCACTGAGCTAAATTCTCAGCCCTAGAAGGCCTATTAATATTAATTAACAATGAATATTGTTAATGTAATCCCCTTTGTTGATTCTTGCTCTTTTTCTGCCCTTGGAATCTTATTGAGGGAAGCCTTTTCTGTGCCTGCAGCTTTAGTTGTTTCCCTTGTGTTTTTCTTTTGGCAGTAGTTTCCAGTCTTTTTTTTTTTTTTTTTTTTAAGCTTCAGATCTTAAATCTAGGACTTCCCATTTTGAATTGATTTTTCTTACATAAGGAAGAGATAAGGACCTAGCTTTAGTCTTGCACATGTAAGTCTCCTAGCAATGATCATTTATTAAAGAGGATATCTTTTCTCCTGTGTGTATTTTTGGCTTGTTTATCAATCAGATGGCTGTACTCATTTGCATTTATTTACTTCTGTGTCTTTTTATTCTGTTAATCTGTATATCTAGTACCATACAGTTTTTATTGTTATATAATTATTGTTATTTCAGGTAAACAAAATCAGGAAAATTGATGCTTGAACATTTGTGAGATATAAAAATGTTAGTAAAGTTACTTAAAAAACTTGTAGTATACCTATGATTGTCTTTCTCTTTAAAAAGCAATTGGTTTTTGCGACACTGAGATTCCATCTCATCCCCAAAAGAATGGCTATCATCAAGAAATCAAACAATAACAAATGTTGGAGGGACTGTGGGGAAAAAGGACCCTTTCTCCACTGTTGATGAGAGTGCAGACTGGTGCAACCACTTTGGAAATCAGTACGGAGATGCCTCAGAAAACTAGGATTAGAGGTTCCATTAGACCCAGCTAATCCCCTTTTGAGGATTTTCCCATAAGAAAAAAACATATCACAGTGATATATGTGTACTCATATTTATAGCAGCATAATTCTAATAGCTAAATATTGGAAACAACCCAGTTGCCCATCAACGGAGGAATGGATAAAAACGATGTGATCTTTTTATACAATGGAGTATTACTTAACTATAGAAAAGGATAAACTCAAGGTTTTTATAGGTAAACGGATGCAAGTAGAGACCATACTCATAAGTGAAATAAATCAGACTCACGTGTAAACAGCGTATTATCTCCTTAGTGTAAAAAAATGAGAATAAGATCCAAAACACACAATAAATACTGTGAAATGGGAAGAAACTGCTCAAGCAGAATTGGGATGAGGGGAAGGAGAAAAGAAAGGAAAGTAAATAGATACTTACTTACAGATACATACACAATAGCCAACATACTATATTCCTACAGTTTTTGGTTTCATTATTTAATCTTTTTTTCATGCTTATATCTTGTAATTTGAGCTATAGCTTTGAAGATAATAGTATACATTATAGTAACCATTATTAATCTATTGATCCTGTTTCAAAATTTATATCATTGATTTTAATTTTTTCTCTTTAAAATAATTATTTTTTTAATATCAAATTGTAGGTTTAAAGTTCAGTAATAATGTTCTTAGTATGAATCAAATCCAGTTCAATTGTCTTCAAACTGAAAGTTAACAACACTTCAAGAAAACCATTGAAGGGTCTGGGGACATGGCTTAGTAGAATAAGCACTTGCCCGGCAAGTGCAAGGGCCTGAGTTCAATCCTCCGTTCTGCAAAAAAAAAATTAAAACATTAAAAATAAGTTACCTCGCCAGCAGATATTTTAATTTTAATTCTAATTTTTTGTTAGAATTCTAGTTTTTGAGTTAGAATCATCCTAGTTTTGATGAGTCATTGTAACAACAAAAGAATTTTTTTTTATTTTTGAAAGTGTTACAATTAATTGAAATGGAAAATTGTGCTTTACAGTTTTTCTGTGAATATTTGGCATACTATTATGTGTGTTTTTATAGTTAGATGTGGCCCTTTAAAAACCTTTGGTGTGCCAGTGAGATCACTCAGCAGACTAAGAGCCTGCTTAGGCAAGTGCAGGATTAAAGTTCCATCCCAGGTACCACATGCCATGCTGGCCCCGGCCTAAGGTGCACTGAGCTGGTGAGTGAGTCCGAGTGTGGTGGCGCACACCTGTAATCCCAGCACTGGGGATTCTGAAAACAGGAAGATCATTGCAAGTGCACACTGTATAGTGAGACCCCATACCAAATACCTTTTAAAAAGTAAGAAAAACTTTGTTTCTTATGGCCGGTGATGTGGCTTAGTGGCACAAGAGCCTGCTGGACAAGTACATGATCCCAAGTTCTATTCCCCATTCTGCTGCTCACCTTCATTTTTCCCTCTTTTTTTTTAAATTTTGAAGTGTATGCTCACCAAGTTGCTCCATCTAGCCTTGACCATTTGATCCTCGGCCCACCATTTCCAACAAGTACCTGAGGTTCTAGGCCTGTGCTGTCGTGCCTGGCTGAGGCTGTTCTGCATGTATGTGTGAGTGAGAAAGAAAAGGGACTGTAGAGCTTGGCTTTAACTTCTTGCTGTTTGTTTCTTTTCAAAGTAATGTTTTTAAAGGCTTATTAGAGAAAACATTTTTAAAACATAAAACACACATTAATTATTGAAGACAAAGATGAACTTTAAACTTAAATCATAGAACAGGAAGAGACTTTGGTGACCTAGAGTTTCCCTCTGTGCTGTTAATTTTTGATCTCTTACTGTGATCATATCACACACTAAAAAAATCTAGTGACTTTTGATGTTACTGTAACCACAGTTGTTTCCTAAGTGCGTTATTTTATATCATCCTGTCATGAACTGCTAAAATACTTCTAGCTTTTTTTTTTGGCAGAACCCTGGAATTGAACTCAGGCCCTTGAGTTTGCCAGGGAGGTGCTTATTCTGCTGAGCCATCTCCCCGGCCCATTTCTAGCTTTAAGCTAGGGAGCTGTTGATTACTCACTCAGCTACATTAAAATGGAGAGGAGACTGATAAAGACTTGGAATATTTGTGTGTGTAGATGGACACATCACAGTAGGTTCCACATGTGCATGTATCCACACGTTTAATAGATTTCCTTTTTATGTGGGGATAGTTTGTTGAAGGAAAATGATTTATTTCTGAAAGATAACTAACTGTTCAAGTTATCAGGAGATAATTGTACTTTTTTTAATCAAACAGGAAGATGGCTCTGAAGTTGGCGTTGGAGGCGCCCAGGTGACTGGCTCAAATACTCGCAAGCACATCCTACAAGTCTCTACCTTCCAGATGACCATACTGATGCTCTTCAATAATAGAGAAAAGTATACATTTGAGGTATGGGTTGTGCTTTTGTACATTTTAACCAGTTTTATTGTCTCACTTACTACTTGAATCTTTCTCATATAATAGAATGGTTTTTTTTTAATACCTTCAGAGAAAACTGTAAAATTGAACAGTGAAACTATGAACTCCATACATGATTGGGTTATATTTCATTTTGTTTTTTATTTTAACATTATTGCAGTATAATTTTCTTTTAAAAAACATATAAACTTATACAATTTGAGTTTTAAACATGTGCACCTGTATAGTTGCCATCAGTCATGACTATTATCTCCCTTATTTCTTTATACTTCTTGTAGTCTATTCCTTACCCCATCCCTACCTCTGAAGTAGCCAGTGATCTGCTTTGTATTACAGTGGATTCTAGAATTTCATGTAAGTGTAATCATGTAATGTATGTTCTCTTCAGCTCCTTTCATAATGTATACTAATTTTGAGGTTCATTCCTGTACAAGAATAGTATCAGTACTGTATAGTTTGTTCCTTTGTACCACAGAGTGATATTTTTATCATATAATGTGAATTTTCTTAATTCACTCATTGATGGGCATTCAAGTTGCTAACCAGACTTGAGGTGTTGTGAATATAGCTATATATTTAACTTTTTGAGCAACTACCAAACTATATTGTAAACAGTTGTACTATTAAGACAGTCCCAGCAGGAGTGAGAGATGTGTAGTTCCACATCCTCTGTGGTCTATAAATGTGGTCATTTTAGCTAGTCTCTAACTGTATCTTGTGATACAGTTTTTCTTTCTTTGATGTCTAATGATGTTGATCATCTTTTGTGTTTTTGTAAAATGTTCATGTCTTGCTTGTGAAGTGTGTGTTCATATCATTATACCTGTTTAAAATGCAAAAATTCTAAATACGTAAGTTGTGGACAAGGGGCCGGGAAGATGGCTCAGTGGAATAAGCGCTTCCCTGGCAAGCGCAAGGGCCTGAGTTCAATCCCTGGTTCTGCAAAAAAATAAAAATAAAAATAAAAAAATAAGTTGTGGACAGGTATTTTGTCCGATGTTTGTGCCATGATATTGTTCAATCTGTTGTTTGCTTTTGTTTTTAGCTAACAGGATATTTTAATAATTAGTCACTTCTTTCCTTTCATAGTTTGTGGTTTGGTGCTCTAAGAAAGTATAACCTGCCATGACACTGTGAAGATTTTCTTCTATGTTTTCTTTTAAGCAGCTTATAATTTTTAGTTTTTGTATTTCGATATATGACCATTTTAAGTTAACTTTTATGTGATATGAAGTAAGGCTTAAGATTTATTTTCCTCACAGTGAATTGCTCCTTTCTGCATCTTTGCTGATAGCACTATTTTCCCCCCATTGAACTACTTTGGCACCTTCACAAAGAAAAATGAGTTGACCGTGTATATGGAGCTATTTCCATACTGTTGTTTCTGTTTCTTTGATTTCTCCGTTTATCCTTATGCCAGTTTATTGTCTTGATAGCATAGTCAAGTTTTTCTGTAAGCATACTTTTCCTTCCAAGTAACTAGTCTTACTTTTTCTTCCCCTTTTTTCTTAAAATCATTATTTGATTATATTAAATCAGTCTTTTAAAATGTCTTTAATGAAGTTTAAATGAAGATGATGTGCTTCTTAGTTAAAACACTTTTTTTAGTTTAAACTTAACATTTTTGAAAGGTTTTTAAAGCACAGAGCTATATTTATACCTCATTGAAAATCAATTTCCACACAAGTGAACACAAGAAGAGAAAAAGTATGTTTGAAATTAAGAGCAAGAAGATTAAATTCTAGGCCTATTATAGTATTCCTTTCTCCTGTATATGTAGTGAAAGAATTGATAGTGTTTATGTGCTATGTGCAGGAAATGTTTTTAAACCTAAGACTTTTTGTTCATTGGCTAAGTTAGGAGCTTTTCCCCTTATGTTGCACGGGTAGGTGTTAGATTTTTTTTTTTTTTTTTTTTAATTTTAGGGAAGGGTCTCCAGGGTGTTCATGGTCTCACTACTAGATCGACCTTGTAGTGATCCACCTGTTTACAGCCTCCCAAGAGCTGGGATTATAGGCACATGCCACCACGCCCAGTTTCAGTTACCATCTCAGCACACCCCAGGGGCAGGGCCAGCATGGCAGGCCTGGGGATCAAACTCCTGGCCCCTGCGCCTGCTTCAGGGGCTTAAATCTGCTGAGCTATTTGGCCAGCCCCTTGGTGTTACATTTTCATACAAGACATGTGCAGTTGAGTCACAGGACTGTTAAGCATGTTGAGTCCCTTTGTTAAACATTATAAGGCTTTCAGACAGAGATAGAATTAAATCATCGCCAACAGCTACTTTTTATGGATACTGATCTGCAGCTATCATGAATAAAATTTTAAGCAAATTAAGATACTTGGTAAGGACAAGGGTTTTCTCCCAGTTTATAAAGCCTGGTAAAAATGATGGGATAAGCAAAACGGCAAGTACTTTTTCAGAGTTGTTCTCATAAGTTAGCAACAGGCTGAAAGTGCTCTAGTGATTCAGCCTTACTTTTCCCCTGAAATCACTGGTTGATGATATTGATGGGCAATTTTAAGTAGAAGGAAATAGAAAATTCCTCCCTAATGTCGCCAGCTTTCTCTTAAGTCACCAACAAAAGCCTGGCCACAGTGGGCATGTAGTGCCATGGTAATGTACCAGAGCTTCCTGTTTGCTCATGCCTCAGATTCGGAACATTTAACGTTTATGATATGTAGCTGTGCGGTCTACTATGTAATTTTTACTGGACAGATTTTTCACAGAATACATAGGAGAATACTTAGAAATATTCAGTAATTTTAATGGACACTGATCCTTATCGTTGAGTATCTTTACATACTTGGTTTTCAGAGATGCTTAGTTATACAGGGTCTTTGTAACTTGATATTAAGAAATGCTAACTGTATTAGTTAGTGTTGCATATTAAGTCTGTGAACTTAGCAATTTATAGAAACCACTAAATATTTATCACTGATGATTTCTGTGGGTTAGGGATTCAGACTATTATTCACGCACATGCATGTAAAACAGCCAACTCTTGTAAGTGTACAGTTCTCTTCCTGCTCATTAAAATGGGAAAAGAATAGAGAATTAAAGTTATATGGTTTTCATATAACAAAAGTAATCTCCTGAACTTCAAAACAGAGGTCTTACTGATTTTAACGTTTAAATTTCCAGATACTTTAGCTTGAACTCTGATCTTTATTTTTATGATTGAATGCTTGAGCTCAATTTTTTTTCCCCTGTGAAAGAAATAGCTAAGCAATGGGCAAAACAGTGTGTATTAACTTGGAAAAGTGTAAAATATTTCTAAAATTATCAATTAAATGTAGGTGATCCTTTATTTTTACCTTTTAGAACTTCTTCAGAAGCTCTGTAGAATGACATTTTTAGAGTAGCTCTTATATCTCATGAAACAAAAATGCACATGTCTTTTTAATATCTTACATTTGAGTCATTTCCTGCTAGCTCAGATGATTTTAGTGAGGAATCCTAATACTCAGAATTCTTAGTTGTAAATTGCTGGACTCCTCTTTGTGACCATTCCTTGTTCAGTTTACTTGCTGATTAACTAAATATATTTTATATTTCAAAATTCTAATTTTGTCAATTTGATGCAATTTCAGGAAATTCAACAAGAGACAGATATCCCAGAAAGAGAGCTGGTTAGAGCCCTACAATCCCTTGCCTGCGGTAAACCAACACAGCGGGTTCTCACGAAAGAGCCCAAGTCAAAGGAAATAGAAAATGGTCATATATTCACAGTTAACGATCAGTTCACATCCAAACTGCACAGGGTCAAGATTCAAACAGGTATCTGGAATTACATTTTTTTTCCTAAAAGTTACAGATTTCTTTCTCAAGAAAAATATTCTCAGACCAGCGATATAGCTCAGTGGCATAACGCTTATCTAACTAGTGCAAGGTCCTGAGTTCAATTCCTTATACTCAAAAAAGACAAAAATTCTTATCTTTGAGATTTCTTTCTTTAAAAAAAAAAATATTTTTTTACTGCTTTTGTTCTTAACGATCATTTATAGCATTATAGAATGCTGGCATAAGAAGTAAGGCAGCCTTTATTGATTTGTGTTTGAAGTGCAGCTGTCTCCAGGTACAGTAAGTCTTTTTAAAAATACTGAGTGTAAACAATATTTTTTCATATATTTTTCAACAAATACAATTTTATGAATTTATTAATACTTAATTTTTTAACTGGCTGGGCAGACCTAACTAACAGCAGTGGAAATCTGTTTTTAAAGCTGATACACAGATTTTGAATACTTTCTAAGTTTAAAAATCTTAAAACTAATTTTTTTTCTAGAAACATACTGTTTGGAAGCTTTTAGTAAAATCTTACAAATTGATAGTGGATAGTTACTCATTTAACATAAGAAATTGGTTTTCTTTGTATTTTAATTGGGAAACAGCCATCGTACTCTTGTTGATCTCTAAAAAACAAATGCATTTCAAAACTAGTGTTAGATAAGCTTTGTACTGCTAATTCAGTCACTATAGGTAATATATCTGGTAATCAGTGTTATTTAAAATAACATTTTTAGGGCCAGGGAGATGGCTCAGTGGAATAAGCACTTCCCTGGCAAGCGCAAAGGCCTGAGTTCAACCCCCAGTTCTGCAAAAAATAAATAAAATATTTTTTAAAACTTAATTTTTTTAAAAGTTTTCACGTATATTAAATAAGGTATAAAGTCTTTCAAAACTTATTTCAGTGTTAAATATCCAGTTGATTATCAGAATGTATTTTCTTAAGAATTGTATATACCCATTTCTGAAATTTTCTTTCTTGGGCTGGAGAAATAGCTCAGTAGATCCTGAGTTCAATCCCCGGTACCGCAAAAATAATAAATAAATAAATAAACAAATAAATAACATTTATTTCTTCCTTTAACCCTTTGACTCTGTATGGTTTATGAAGTCGAGTGGTGTCTCTTAAAGCCTGAGTCTTTCTCCTGTAGTCCGAATTGTATCATTGTAATTTTCATCAGCTCAGCTGGGCCCAGCTCTTTGGGATATACATGTGTGTGAAAATTGCACTTTTATCAGGGAATGAAATTTGTTCTTAGTGCAAATAACAGATTTTTCCAACAACAGATTTAAATTTCAGGGCTCGCTTATGTCCTAGATTTGGCGGAAAATAAATGGGGATGTAGATACCTGAATTACCCAGCTTCACTTTGTTTAATACTAGCTAACCCCAGATTCTGTCCTGTCAGGCCATTAATATTATCATGTGTTAATATTACCGCAAATAATCTTTTCCTCCTGAAATTAGTTTTTGGTGTTGTATGCATATAAACGTGTATGTAAATGCCTGGACATAGTAAGATAACACTGGTTATCTTAGTGAATGACTCTGAAAGCAGTACAGTAGTCCCTCATTATTTCACTGCTCTGATTTCACAGACTCACTGTTTCTTGGGTTTTCAAAAAATATTAATCTAAATTATTTATTGCAAATTTTTGAACTATGTTGCTGGATTTTGCAGTACCATTTAGTATATGTGTGTTGTTAAAATTATGTAGGTTTATGAGTTTTGAAAATGGTTAAGAGGGCTGATAAGATAGCTCAGCAGACTAAGTGCCTGCTTTGACAAGCACAGGGACCAGGGTTCGAGCCTCAGTCCCACATGCCACACCAGCCCCACCCTTGGGGCTCACTGAGCCAGCAACCAATTCTGGCATGGTGGCACATGCCTGGGGAAACTGAAAATAGGAGGATCACTAGAGTCTGAGCTGTGTAGTGAGACCCTGTAACAAATACGTAAAATGAAAAAGAAAGGGGCCGGGGAGATGGCTCAGTAGAATAAACACTTCCCTGGCAAGCGCAAGGGCCTGAGTTCAATCCCCGGTTCCGCAAAAGAAAGAAAAGAAAAAGAAAGAAAATGGTTAAGAACATTAGAAATGTTTTTAAAAGCATGGGAAAGGTTTATAAGAATGAGCGACCACTGTATCACTAAACACAGAGTTCTAATTAGAAACAGCTAAATGGATGTGCACAACAGAAGGATCTTCTAGAGTCTGCGCTCTCACTGCCGTGCCCTTGCCTAAGTCAGCAGAGTTCATGTGCTTTGTAATGTTCCAGGTTCTACTTCCAGAACCTTCCTCTACCTCCTTTCAGTGGCCCAGTAACAGTATATCGGTTACCAGCTTGCCTTCTTTGCTACTTAAATTAGAACAAATGTATAAGAAAGGAACTTGTGTATGCACCACTCTAGTAGTTGATTTCGAGACTATACTGAAGGAGAGTGTAACTGTCTTAAAGATTGGAATATAGTGTAAGTTTGTGGTAAGGAATTTGTGACGAGAAATGATAGTAGAATCCAAGGAGATTTTGGCAGTAGGTACAGGTGAATTACGTCACTGGTAAGTTCCTTTTACAGTTTTGACAAGTCAGCAAATAGTCACCTATGACACTTTTTAGTGAAGTGTAATTTGAGGCTATGGTGACAGAATAGTAGTTGGTGTCTGGAAGTTAGTTATAAGCAATGAAAATTGTTTACTGTTGAATTTTACTACCACTGTTACCATTTTTTCTTCCAGGAAAGGAATTATTTTATAAAAATAAACTAATTTTATCATTTCTTTAAAATTAAATTCTTCAATTTTGAAAATAATTTAGGGCTAAAATGAACATTAAATCTTTACTTTTTGAGAATGTGTATACGGAAGTTGAATTTTTCTCTTTGCTTAGTATTTTCTGTTTATAAGCTAGAGTTTTGCGTCACACTTTTGGTAATTGCCATTATTTCTATTTTAGTTGCTGCCAAACAGGGTGAATCCGACCCAGAAAGGAAAGAAACAAGGCAAAAAGTTGATGATGACAGAAAACATGAGATAGAAGCGGCTATAGTGCGGATAATGAAATCTAGGAAGAAGATGCAGCACAATGTTTTAGTAGCAGAGGTGAGAAAATTTCTATACTGGATTAATGGAGAAAAAGCAGAATAATACAATTAACAACTTAAATTTGTTACCACATTGATTAAAACTGAAACTGTGGTCATGTCACACTTACTAAAAAATATCTGATAATTAAACATAACTGCACCAACATATATATACATTTAAGAACTAATATTTGTAGTGAAAATGGTAACTTTTGTCACAATATGGAAAACATTCAGTGGTATTGACTATCTTTTTATAAACAAACATCTGGATTTCTAAAACTTAATAACTTTTCTGAGGTTTCCATTTTACACATTAGGAAACTAAAGAGGGAAGGCTCAGGAGCCAGTGAGACAGGTTAAGGGATAGCTCTAGTCTAGGCAGAGAATGGGCAGTGGGTAGGTAACTGAGAAATAGAATTGACAAGATTTGTCAAGTGATAGTGGGAAATAAGCAGAAGCAGTTGAACCTCTATGTTTCTAGCTTGAGTGATAGCTAGAGATTGATCTCTTTAGACAAAAAGGAAAGGGTAATGTGCTGCTATATTCTAGTTGTCTATTCTGGTTTTTAAAAGTTGACTATTATATTTTGCTGTGTCCAGGGATAGGTAACTTAAAACTAGATCACAAATCAGAAAGCAGGGAGGTAGATTTGAAATTTATTACAAGGGAGCATAGTTGAAATAAGGGGTTTGAATTCAATTGTTCAGGGTATCCTAGAGGGCAAGTAGACCCTCCGTTGTCATGTGTGGAGCTATGAGAACAGCATGACCCCAAGGGAAAGCTGTCAGCTTGCAGGAGAGGCTTCATTGTAGCGTTATCTGGAGACTTGTTAAAATACAGATTTGGGGTCTTCATGCAGACCTAGTAAACCAGAAACTCGGGAGGCAGGACCCAGTAATCTGGTTTTAAGGAGCTCTCTAAGTGCTTCTGAAGCATGTTTAAATGACAGTGACAAAGAGTAAAAAGGAGAAAAAAAAAAAAAGTGTGATATGAACAAGGGGCAGAGAATTACCAAGGAGCAAGTCAATATTACTTCAGAAAAATCATGAAAAAACCAAGATAAATGAGCACTAAAGACCTATGGGCATTTAGATAACTAGTTCAGTCTTTCTAAGAAATTTGCACTGGACCAGTAAGGGTGCATGTTCTAGTTGTAGCATCTAGATCCTAGATGGGAGAACAGTGTGGAGTTAAGTGGTGGAAGGTTTAGAGTCTTTTGTTTCTAGATGGGAAGATATTGAATGTTTATAGATTAATGATAAAGAAGGAAAGCCTAAAAATGGGGGAAATGGAATAAGGGGATAATACCAGAGTCTAGAAAAGGAGAGGATAGGCTAGAAAACGTAGGTGGCCGTGCATGTATTAATGGTACTGAAATACAGAGGAGTGTACAGGTAATGTGTGCTCATCAAGCAGTGAGTGACATAAGTGTAAGGTGCTGTAGGGTGGGAATTTGACGACGTCTAAACTGATAAGGCCTATCTTCCCTATGTAAAATACAAGATGAGGTTGTGATGGAACAGCGCTCAGGTTGAAGCTTAGGGAGCTTATCAGAAATTTGAAGTACTATTTGTTGGAAAGTGGTGTTCAGGAACTTGCTGAACTTGAGTCTATAAATTTGTATTCATCTTTCGAGAGGCTGGGGAAATTTTTTTAATTGCTAATTGTAACATGGAAGCTGCTGCAGACAATATGTAAACGTAGGGAGTGGCTATATTTGTATATAGTTTTACAGAATCGGGCAACAGGCTCTATTTGGCTGTGGTAAGCAGTTTATTAACTCCTAACAAATGGTATTAGAACTAGTTATATATAGAAAGAAACTAGATTTAAAATGAATTAGCAGGGGCTGGTGAGATGGCTCAGTGGTCTAAAGCACCTACTTGGAACAAGCTTAGTAAACCACAGGGACCACGGTTCAATCCCCCAGCACCACATGCCAGCCCGCCCCGCCCCCTGGTGGGCTGAGCTGGCCACATACACACACACACACACACACACACACACACACACACACACACACACAATAAATAAATAAATAAATAAATTTAAAAAAATAAAATAAAATAAAATAAAATGAATTAGCAGATGTAGAATGTAGCTTGATAAAGGATATTATGGAATAGGACTAAAGAAGTCAGGAGAAGTAAAGGTTTGGGGTCATTGCAGTGATCTTAAGTGCTGTCTAAGCCCTCTAGGGAAGGAGGGACAATCTGAAAAGCTAAGAAAAAGTCAAAGGACTGGAGGTCTCAGGTCCGTGGAGAACAGATTTGTTTATAGTGAAATGGTAATCCTGGAAGTTTGATTGATTTTAGTTGCAGAGGGAAGGGGTAATCTTTGAAATTTCAGATTTTTCTTTCAAATCTCAAAGAACTATCAATCCATTTTGACTTTGAGAAGTGAAGATCCACATAGTAAAAGAAAAGCTGGCGTAGGGGTGGTTGGTCTGAAAGGGGCAGTCTGTGGTCAGAAAGGTTTAGATTGATCTCTGCTGGCCGTGTCATTTACTGCTTATTAGTGTCAGTTTCCTTCTGGCTTATTTTCCTCTGTTATAAAATTAGCTGGCCTACTTTGCGGATTTAAGAGAATTAAATAACTTAATATGTACAAAATGATTGGCCAGTAGTATTAGGGAAATGATGACTGCTGCTGTGTTTACTGTTAGTAATAACCCAGTATAGTGCGCTGCAGTACAATGGGAGAACAGAATGGCAACAGTAACAGTAGCACCTCATATGGGTGGCTATTATTCTAAGGCATTGTATCCCTTCACTTCTAAGTGAACCCAGCAACTTCCCCTGTTCCTGGGGTAGTAGTGGTAGTCCTGGAATTTGAATCCCAGACAGTCTTGGACCAGAGTTTGTGCTCCTGCTCACATTTTGCTACCCAAGTTCTAAGAAACGAGAGTAACCCAGAAGTCAGCACATTAGTGACATTAGAATGGTTAAGCAGTGAAGTGGTACATTTTCATAGTAATATATGATCCAGCTAATTCAAGAGCTTCCCTGCTGTACCTCACACATCCTGATACAAGGATGTCTAAGTGTGCATTACACTTTCAAGATACTTCCTTTGTAAACATTCTATATTTTTTATTTTGCTAATAAAATTATTAAGTTTGACTTCTAAGTCTTAAAATGGCATGTCTACCATGCAAAGACAGAAATTTGTGTGTGTGTATGTAGAAATTTTAAAGAAACTTCTGGTAAGAATATTTGTACTTTCTTTTCTAGGTAACTCAGCAGTTGAAGGCTCGATTCTTGCCAAGTCCAGTTGTTATTAAGAAACGCATTGAAGGACTTATTGAGAGAGAATATTTGGCACGAACACCTGAGGATCGCAAAGTGTACACATATGTAGCATAAAATGCATTCAGAAATTTGATTTATTCTTGGACCGTACTCTTCGCATGGACTGGGAAGTTCTTTTAAATGATTAATATTAAGACGACCATCTCTTCTATTAAAATTACAGTACATGTTCTAGACCATTCAGATCGAGCCTTTACTCCCTTTGAGAGTTTTCAACATCAGTTGATTGAGCTTCAGGCTTTACAACGTTTATCCCTGTAGAGATCATCTTTACAGTTCCTCGGGAAAATGTGAATGTGCCGCATTTGTTTTCAATACTGTATGAAAACAAAAAAAATAAAAAAAAAAAAACAAATTAGAAACTACAGCTCATTAAAATAAAATCGTTGGATTTCATTTCCCCAGGTCTTCAGTGTTGGTGTAAATGTGTTTCTGTAGCGTTGCCTGTTAGCGCTTTGCGCACTGTGTACGTTGGGTAACAAAATGGCAAAGGAAATGCGAATCTTCCAGTTACCTTGCTCTACTTAAAACATTTCTTTAGTCCTGTTTAATTTAAAGGTTTGATAAATATACAAAGATCAGAGCATCCAATTTGAGCATGCTTTATTCTGCCTACTTGCACTTAACTAATCTTACAGCATTATGACCAGGAACCTTTGTTGTTATATACACCCGCACTTGTTTTTTCCCTGTTGTAATTTGAGATTTCCCAGACTAAGTCTTATAATAATTAGGTTTCATTCTGAATTATTTCTAGAGAAAGAGAATATTTTAGTATGTATAAATTGTATAATAATTTGCTGTTGTACTCACTGCTAATAGTGGATTGTATAGGATGGTGTTTTTATTTCATCAATTATACACAACAATAAGTGGATTCAGTATACACATACTCACTGATTGAAATATGTCAGAGCACAAAATTGGCAGCTGGTTATATTTAATTCAGGCCTTTTGAAAGCACATACAGCCTACACTTCGTTTGTACACACCTTAGGCTCCCACACACATACATCCATACACATTTTAAGTATATATTTTGGTGAAACTGTGGTACTAATTTTGTTTCAAAATGGAATCTAGAAATGCAATAAATATGATTACCTTGATAGTTTTAACAAAATCTTCAGTTCTTGCAGCTGTGTTTTGGAAAATGATTTAAGCAATATTTTTTAAACCTGATTAATTCTGGATATTTAACTGTTCTCTGAAGAGGCATCATTGATGTCTTCAACAATGTGCATTGTGCTAAGGATTCCTGTCACTTATCCTGTGCTTCCAACTATCACCAATGTTTTTATCTGATTGATCGGCTGAGGATTATAGTTTGCTTTAATTTCAGAGTATTTTTATGGCCAGTTTTATTTTCATTTTTGTTCTCGTAAGACAAAGTGTTTCACTATGGATTTCTGTTGGGTAGAAAAAGTGAAGTGTTAGTAATAATGTTCAACAACCTACCAGGATTGACTGTCATTGTTGATACATTTACTAGAACACATGTCTCAGAAGATAATTTTTGTTTACATTTATGGTAAAGTTACAATGGAATTCTAATATGAAATTAAAAACACCACATAAATATTTTCCCCATGCATCTTCAGTTACAATTTTTCTTTCAGACTTACAAACACTCTTTCACTGAACTTATTTTGTGACCATCTGTGCTGTAGATTAAACCTTATACTCTTATTTTACATTTTCCACTTTTATATGATGGAAGATGCCAATGAAAATTGTTGTAAACATTGTTAACTCTGAACTTCAATGATAGTTGGGTGTACCACAGAGCACGGAAGAGTTTCATTTTCTGATTTGGAATTTTCTGTTTACAAGAAAGCTTTGGCATTTCAGATTTTCAGATGACAGTTAAATGATATGTAACACTTTGGGAAATACAGCAACTAAAGATTGTCAAGTTAAAAATTATGAAAGATGTAAAAACTTCAGTTATTTGCAATCTAACAAATCGAAACAGCTTGAAGTGCTAAATCATTAAAGTTTATGTCATTGTCTCAGGTGTGGCTGCGCAAATTGGGACTAGAATTTAGAGACAGGTTTGATATCTGCTTTTAAATGCTTAAAAATGTTGAAAGTATAAATTACAGTAGAATTGAGTGGCTGGGGAATGCTGGTAATGCTACAATAAGAAAATGTAGCTCACCTAAAACATTGATGTTTTAACTAAAGAGTATTAAGAGTGATTGAAACAGTTGTTACTGTAAGTCTTAAAAAATGTTCATTTTGAATTATTTCACAAGTGAAAATTCACTGCAATGAAGGAACACAGCCACATGATAGCTGTGGAGATAGCAAGGATTCTTCTGTCAGCGTATTTAAAAATGAAATGTGGCGAGAGGCATACTTCTTTAAAAGGTGCACAAGGTCATCTGTATGACATTGTAAACATGGGTATTTGCCACTCCCCACCCCTTAAAATACTGGTAGACCCTCTGGGTAAGAATCATCGTAGTCCTAGTGAAACACTGTTGATGTTCTGTGTACCCCATACATTGGGTATAATATTAAGAGTCTGATCTTAGAAATATGCTTACATCTCTAGCAGATAAGTACACTGGCAACGTTCAGCATTCTAAAGTACTATTTACTTCCTCAATTTTAAGATATGTTACAACTGAATAATGCTGTTTTTATTTGCAGTTTTGAGTATTCACGTTCAGTGGTTAACTAGCATTAACAGGGTTTTATCTTTGTCTATCTACTGTAACTTGATAATCAGTTTTTATGTTACGTGATACATACCCTACTAGGTTGTCTCAATCTTGTAAAGAAAGCTGTTATGTATCAATTGTAGATTGTGTATTATATGGTGCATAGTCAATAAGTGTTGGTAAGAATGTTTAAAAATATTTCGGGCTAGTAAAATTATAAGTCATTTTTAGTACAAAGAACAGAAATTAAAAATGTTAAACCATACCAACAGTTAAGTGCCTGCCATGTGCCAGACACTATTCCAAGTACTTACATATGTTCATTTAATTGTTTCATAGGCTCTGTGATAAGAACTATAATGCCAGTATTGCCCAAGGTACTGCTGAAAAAAAAAAAAAGGCAAAGTAAGATTTTGACCTATATAGGTTTGATTTTAGGTTCTGCTCCTGAGCCTATTTATGTTCTGTGCTGCAAGTAGACATGATTTTCCATCCACTATTTTCATTTTGTACCTCATTCATATGAATAAAAGAATGTGGACACTAAAGTTAATACATGAGCACCTCAGTATGGAATTTTGCGTGTTTTTGTTGCCTGGTTATACTTGCTGGTAACTTGTCAGAGAAGAAAGCAGGGACATGGTGGCTGCTATTCTAGAATGTGTCCACTTAACCCCTTTGTCATCTTGGTGAATATTTTTACATACTTTGAGGGTCATCCAGATACTTAAATCTAGTTTTAAAAATACTTTCCTTATTGCATGCCTTTCCTATACCGATCAGTTTGTTACCCAGAGTGCACAGAAAAAGAATGAACTTAACAGTGAATGATTCCAAGATTGATGATAAAGCTAGCTCTCAGGAGATAACAGGTAGAATGTCTTGAAACTATTCTAGAAATGACAGATTTATACATTATTTAAGCAGGTTCATCCTTAGTATTAAAGTCTAAGTAGATCTTAATACTGTATTTGAGCCAAGCAAAAATGCCTTTATACACAAAGAGCTTAAAGTAAATATGTTGGCTATTTTTCAGTGACTTAAATTGAGTTATTTCAATTGTATTTATATGCATGTAAGAATTCTTGAAGCGTGGAGAAATTTAAATTCTATGTCTCCAGATTCTGCAGTTGTGGTTCTTTGTCTCAGCACAATGTCTGGTATGTGGTGGGTGTAGGCACTCAGTAAAATATCAGATGAATGTGCTAAATGAGCAGCAAGTATCTTAAAAGTCTTAAAAGAACTAAACTTCATAAATTTTGTACACAAAGGGTTGAGCATGGCAATGTTTGTGGTTATAAGGATTGTGTGTTTTTATTCCTAAATTGGAAATTATTTTGATTTTTTAAGTAGGCAAAAAGTAAAAAGTGTAGACCAGCTGTTCAGTTGTTGCAGAGGACATGAAATGCCAATTTCAAAGCGCTTTTGTGTGTCATCACAAGCACTTCGCCAATATAGGTTCATTGTGTCCTCCCACAACCCTATGGAAAAACTCAGATTTAGGACCTAAGTCATGGAAGGCCCCACCAACAGCTAGTGGAGTACAGCATCCTGAACCTAAGTCCCTAACACTTGTGCTTTGGATGCCTATTGAAGTGGCCTCAATAATTTGGTACTTGATGTTCTGGACAGAACGGATCTTAAGGTAGATTTTCTTGGCAAACATTTTGGTGAGTATTTGTATTGGGTCTTTACAAAGTATTGATGTGGAACTACTGCCTGCAGTAAAAATTGGTAATGTTAGCTGTGCTTATTGGTGTATAGTTATATAATTTACAAACTTGTAGAACCAATGTCATGTATCAATACCTATAGAATTGCATTTTCTATATAATGATATCCTTTCTATATAGTGCCATCCTCTATTTTAAAGCCACTAAACTCATTCTCATTACGGGATTGGAGACCGAAAGACTGAAAAACTTCATGGTGAGGAAATGGACCACCAGATTGTTTCAGTGCAACTTGGGCAGGATGCAGCCAGTAGATGAAGGGGAAAAGCTGTTTCTCAAAACATTTTATGCATGCTGTGTCCATCACATTTTAAAAATCCCCTCATCTTGCCTACAGAACCTTTTTTTTACTGGAGAAAAAGTTTTGACAAAAAGTAGTATGCCTATTTGTGGTAAGGCATCCAAGTTCACTAGACTTGCCTTGAACTGATTAAAAAACAGTGCAATCCATTCTCAAGCGAATATTACTAAGGTTGGGAGAGAGTGGCGTGGACTCAAAAATTAAGTTGGGGGGGGGGTTTAAAAAACATTTAATACAGGGTCTCACTACACAGATTGAATTCATAAGGATCCTCCTTTTGTCAGCCTCCCAAGCGATTACAGGCGCATGGCACCACACCCGGTCTCAGTCACCATTTTAGCACGCCCCCAGGGGCCGGGACGCCATGGCACACCGGGGAGCAAACCCTCGTCCCTGCAGCTGTCTAAGGCACTTTAATCCCTACTGAGCTATCTGGCCAGCCCGCAATTAAGCGGCAAATGCATTTGTTTTTCAACCCAGTTGTACCTCAAAATTGCCTAGAGAAGTTTCAGAAACAATAATAGTTTATAAAAATGCCCCTTGTGGAGATTGCGTTAATAGGTCTGAAATTCTTGAAAGCATCTAAGTTTGAGAGCCATTGTTGGAAATGGCACAAAGACAATAGAACCTCCAATTTCACTAATTAGAAGACTTTGATTAGGATAATGCAAGTAGTGAGATTAACACACCTTGTGTGCATTTTGCACACCTCATCTGGTTAGCTTGGTTCAAGTCTAGGGGTTAGATTGCAAAATGGGCCTCTTCAGGCTACATGCAGTCACAGAGCACATTACTAATCTCAGCCAACCATCTTTATTGAAGGTGGGCAAGTTCGCTAATAGTGTCGTTTTAATTAGGCATTCCTACCAGAAGAAATTAAATCTAGAAACTATTAAAAGTTCTGTAACTTCTGTCCCATTAGCATTAGCAATACGAAAAGTAATTCTGATTGAAAAGTGTTTCCTAACACATTTGGAATCCCCCCCCCCCACTACATTGCTGAAGGAACTTTAGTGACAAAAGTTGAGGTATTTGTGCTGCTAATTTTGTGAAATGAATCTAAGAGTAAACCACAGTCTTCACTATTGTCTGTGTTATACAGATAGTGCAGTGTTTCTACACAATCTGACATGAGGCTCCTTAAAGATGCTCTTGACTGTAATATCTAGATGTAACTTTTGGGTTGTCAGTAATGAGCTTTCATAGAATCATCCATATTCCCTTTAACCAGTAATTAAGCAAGATACTGATCATATGATAAAACTTTCTTCAAGCTTTAAAACAAACTGCCAGTCTTAAATCTTTCAAAAGGGCTAGGCCATTTTCCATTCCCATTATTGCTAAATGAGAGTTGTTGGTCCATGTCCCTGCTGGCGTTTAGTATCAGGTGTGGGGTTATCTTAGTTTTGCACTTACCTTAGTCACTTGCTCATCTCTGGTACAAAATACCTGACACCTGAAACTAAACAAGGTGAGAGCTATTTTGGCTCATGTTTTAGAACTTCAGTCCTTGTATGATCAGCAGACTCCAGCAGGAGTGGCATGGGGGAGGGGTCTAGGGAATAAAAGCTGCTCACTTGAGGGGAGCCAGGTAGCAGAAAGCAGGAGGAGCCAGGTGGAAGACAGGACTTGTGGGCCACACTCAGCGCACCAACCCACTGGCGAGCACTTCGCCCCGCAATCCGGTCGCCTCCTGAAAGCCCTGCCTGTGAGCACCCAAGGCTTTATGGAGATGAGATGTAACCACAGTGGGATTGATCCAAGTAAATATGTAATGGCATCTCATTACTTTTTGCAGTTAACCTAAGTGACATTGAGCTTTTCAATAAGCTTATTTGCCATCTGAAGATGATCTTGGGAGACTTCAATCCAGGTATTTTACCTGGTCTAAAACTGGTTTTCTTATTGTTAAATCTTAAGATTTCTAAGACTAGGAAGATAGCAGTCTCAGCACCTGCCTGGCAAGCACAAGGACCCAGATTCGATCCCTGGTACCACATGCGGTCAGGTCACCCAAGCAGGATGGTGGTGCATGCCTATAATCCCAGTGCCAGGAGGGTTGAGACAGGAGGATCACTACAAGTGTAACTGTGTAGCAAGACCCAGTATCACAATAAATCAAAAGATTAAGAAATAATTTTTAAAAAATCAAGATTTCATATTTTGGAACTTTTATCAGTTATATTTGGTAAATATTTCTTCTCAATTTGTGGCTTTTCATTCTTTCAACACTATGTTTTACTATGAATGTGTTTTCCAGAGCAGAAATTTTAAATTGTACCATTTGTTTTCCTCATGGTATTTTTAGTGTTGAATCTTAAAAGCTTATTGCCAAGCACAAGGTCAATATACGTCTGTGTCCAAGTGATTTTCTAAAATCTTTACAGTTTTTTCCATTTAAGTTTTGATACATAATCCACTGAGGTTACTTTTGTGAAAAGTGAAAGTACCTGTCTGCATTCTTTTTTCACTTTGCCTCTTGCATGAGGATATCGTAGGCCAGACACCATTGTTGAAAAGGCTAACCTTCACGTATTCAGTTCTTTCGTGAGAAGTTTTATGTATGTGAGCATATTTCTGGAGCTATTTGTTTTGTCCCATTGTTCTATTTATTTGTCTATTCATGGCCAATACTATGCTGTCCATAGCTTTATAATAAATCTTCAAGTTGTATAGTTTCTAATTTGAGCACAAGGTTTTCAATACAATTTCTATGAGAAAAACAAAATGTTGAAAATTGTTCTTGAAAATTTAAAATCCTTTACAGTGAACACTGACTGTGTGGTTACATTTCATTATAGCTCCACATTCCAAGTTAGAGTTTTTTGCTTCTAACCTCATTCACATGCAGAATAATTTGATGTCAGTGGTCTTTAAGAAAAGATTATTACCCAGTAAGGGGAACAAAATTGTCCTCTATCTAACCTCTGATTGTTTTCATGAGTGGATTATTATGTTGGATGTAGTAGGCCTATGTCCTTCCCACTGCCAGTTTTTAATTACTGGGCCACTGTGATGGAGTCCTGCCTAAAAACACGTCCCTCATTCTTTGCATAGGTACCGCCGCTAATGTGGGAAGACAATGCCTTCACTGCAGAACGCTAGTGAGGACAGGAGCTACAGCCCTGGTGCCGCAGGCATCAACCTGAACAGCACAGATGAGACTGTTTGTTCTTTTTTATTAACTTTACTGAAAATCAATAATTACATAGCATATTACAAATTGTAGACAAATATTGAAATGTAAAATATGTAAGATGTAGACAGTGAATGTTAGAGAAATATTTCTGAAATGAATACATAGCATGAGGTTAATAATAGATTGTACATCGCAAGTAATTTGCAAACGAATATAACAAAAATTGTCCAAAATAAAAATGATACAATTTACAGGTCACTCATATAGTAGTTCACTCTGTGCCAAAAATCAAGAAACTTATATAATTAGAATTTTCAAAGTAGAAGGGTGTATGTAGGCAATAAATATTTAAAGATTTAAAATTTCTGAATTTAGTTGAACATATAACACCACATTTCCAGGAAAAATGAACCTTTTGCACAAGAAATGTGAATAAAATACCAAGATACAAAAAAAGGAAAGTTTCCAAAACTTACTGTAAAGAAAAATCATTAAAGCATATACATAAAAAGTATTAGCTATGGAAGAACAAAACTTTAGCATCTTATTCTACATTAGAAAAGAGCAAGTGGGTAAAAAATTAGACTTACTTATTGAAAGGACTGAAAAAATTGTCCTCTTTGAATTTTATACTTAGCAAACATACCTTTGAAAACTAAAAGTAAAATATTCTCTGGTTATATAAACTCAAAGTAATTTAATACCTCCAAATGTAGCATATAGGAAATAGCAAAGAGCATAATTCAGAAGGCAAGAGAAATTAATGTATGGTCCTGGATACAGAATAAAGAGCTCTCAAAATGACCGTTTTGCAGAACTATGTAAAATATATTAGATGAACCCATTTAAAAGGTCATTAAAGATTTCTAGGAAGTAGTATCAATCTCATGTCAGGTTTTGCACATTTTTTTCATATATGTGTGTGTGCGCATGTGTGTGTGCACATATAAAAGACAAGTAAGATGAAGTCAATGGAAAATAGAAATACACTTTCTAAAGTTTCTAATACTAGGAGAAAATGCCATACCATGTCTTTTAAGTAGATTGTAATTCAAAGATAAAGTATAAATCTTAAAACAAAAATTAAGATTAAGCAATATTCAGAAAATTAAATACTAATTAAGAATTAAATGTTTCGAAACAATTGAACTAAGAAAAAGTTTTCATGATATTAAGAAGTACTAAGAATAAAACATAAGATAAATACTGGAATGGCAAGTAAACGACCAGCACTTCTAACAGTTTGGGGATAGGATATTGCACAAAGTTCTAGTGTGCTATTGACCTGGACAGTGTCCATGACGCTTACTGGTGGCCAGGTGTCACTTGTGGGACTGAGCTACTGCTATTTCCTTGATATCCACCCTGTAGACCCAGATAGAATCATGATCCATAGGGCACAGGAGAAGTCCATTTGCAGAGTATGCTTATGGAAATATTTTGCTGCTGTATATAAAAGAATAACTGAAAGACTGCTTTTGTATACCTCTTATTCTCCTGTGTTTAATTGTTTGCAATATTTGGTTTGCTCTTTCCATTCTCATTCATGGAGTTGTGGTCATTTTGCTCCCTCTGTAGAACGTCTTTGAGTAGTCTGTGTAGGCTTGGCTTTGTCATCATGAAATTCTTAAGTTGTTCTTTGTCATGGAAGTATTTTACTTCTCCATTGTACTTGAAAGAGTTTTGCAGGGTATATCAGTCTGGGTTAGAATTTGTTTTCTTGCAAGACTTGTTGCTCCATGCTCTTGATTTGATAGTTTGTGAAGAGAGATCTGCTGTTATTCTGATGGGTTTTCCTTTAAATGTGATCTGTTTCTTTTCTTTAGCAGCTTTTAATATACTGTTCCTGTGCTGAATTTCCGGGATCTTGATTATTATATGTCTGGGTGTTTTTATTTGGGTTGATGTTATTTGGAGTTCTATATGCTTTGGTTACCTGAATGTCAGATTGTTCATATTTGGGAAGGTTTCTGCTATTACTTCTGCTCATTTTCTTTTTGTATCATTTGTATTGACTCCTTTTTTCTCTTTGGTGCCTATTAGTCTTACATTGTTTGTCTTTGCATCATCTTGCAGATGCTGAATTATTTTTTCCTGCATCCTAGTTGTTTATTCTCCTGAGCTATCTCCCCAGCCCTCTCATCCTAGTTATTTTTAAGAGATCTTTTCTTACTTTTTCACTAGCTGCAGTGGTGTCTTTAAGGTCTAAAAGACTATTTTCACTTTCATTCAAACAGTTTTGCCCACTTGTAATTGAGGTTTTAATTTCCTGTGTATCACTTTGAATCTGCTTCATGCATTCTATTTCTTTCCTATATTGCTTATTCAAGGATTCCAGCATTTTCCTATTCTCCTCTATTTTTTTTATCAGTGTCTTCTTTAGAAGCACTTAGTACTTCTTTCATTATAGTTATCATTTCTTTTTTTACTTCAGAAATTATTTCTGATCTGATTTCCTCTATATCTTTCTGCAGTTGTTTCTTTACTTCCAACACTATTATTTCAGAGATTTCAGGTGTGTGATTTCCAATTTCTTCTATGCTATTGTCTCCTGCATTTGTTCTGGGTGGGCTCAGGGCCTGAGAATGCATTTTGCTCCTTCTCTTTGTCGTTTTGTATAGCACTGTCTTCTGACCTTTGGTCTACAGCTTAAATAGAGTTATTACCTTGGCACCAGGTCCAGATCTATCAAGTTCAATCTCATCTAGGTGGGTGTGGCTTGGGTCTGGTTGCTGTGCTCCACTTTTTCCTGATGCAGCCCTTGGAGATGAACCCTCTGTGCCACTCTGGCAAGATGTTCTGCTCTTGGATCAGCTGCATGGGTCTTGCCTCTAGCCTCTGCAGGGAGTACTTCAGGGTTCCACACCAGGCCTGTACCCTGGATCTGGGCTCTGGGTGGAATCAGGATATCATGGGCCCCCGGTGGTCTCACTGACATGCTGGGCCTGGGCTCTGTGTCAAATGAGGAGCTGGCAAGCCCTGGGTGGTCTCACTCACACAACAGGCCTGGGCTCTGGGTTGAATCTTTCTCTCTCTCTCTCTCTCCTCTCTCTCCACTCTCCCCTCTCTCCCCTCTCTCTCCTCTCCTCTCTCTCCTTTCC
>NW_004524672.1:4057137-4126696 GCF_000260255.1 Octodon degus
CTCTCTCTCTCTCTCTCTCTCTCTCTCTCTCTCTCTCTCTCTTCCACTATTGAACTCTGGATCTTTTATGTGCCAGGCAAGTGCTTATGCCACTGAGCTATATCCCTGGCAGATGGGACTGTTGTATTTACAATTAGTTATCATGGAAAGCTCACTTACAAGAGATTTTCCTCTGGCCATGGGAAGAGATTATCCCAGCAGCTCCTGAGCTTGGGACAGATAGATTTTAGTTCACAGCAAGTTACACTGCTCCAGCATACTCCCTGGACCAGAGTGAAAACTAAGCGAGGGCTGAAACACCAGCCAACATGGACAATGGCAGATCCTGCATTTCCATAACACAGTCTGACTATGCAGTCCTAGGTGAGGGTGGGAACATACAGCAACAGTGGACTAAGCAGGATCAGCCAGTTAAGAATAGGATCCCAGTGCTAGGTGAATGGAACTGGTGAGACAGAATTTGAATTGGAAGCCAAGGACGACAATACTCCCACCACTTGCAAAGGTAGATGTAACAAAGCTCCAACTCTTAAGATTAAAAAATACTCTTTGGAATTTGCTTAAAATTGTCAAAAAATTATTTCACTAACATCAAATGGAAATAATGATTCCAGGCAAGCACTTATTCTACTGAGCCATCTCCCCGGCACCTAAAGTAGTGATTCCAAGAGTAAAGAATTTCCTTGCAGAGGAAAGCAAGAAAAAGATGTGAGAAAAGATGGAGCTTTACAAATAGATTGAAGACGTCCCACATTTGGCTTTGGACAGGAAGCAAGCTGAGCAATAAACAGCCAAATAAAAATTCCTCAAGTTTAAGAATGATTCCAATTCCAGTAGGATTATTTAAAAAGTTGAAATAAAAGTCATACATTTGATTTCTTGGGATAAAATAGGTGTTTTCCAAACTAAGGAGTACAATAAATGGGTTGCCTCCAAAGGAAAAGGACACAGGCTGCCATCAGAATTGTTTGTAATACAAAATGCCAAGTGCAAAGCAAAGCAACGCTGGCAAATTTCTTTTTTTCTCTTTTTTTTGGTGGAACCAGGGATTGAACTCAGATCCTTGTGCTTGCTAGGGAAGCACTTATTCTACTGAGCCATCTCCCCAGCCCAACACTGACAAATTTCTTAAGGAAAAAAACATTTTGGGGGGATTCTATACTAGACAAATATCCATGAAGAAAAAAAAAAAAGATATTTTAGATCATGTAACTTTCTAAAAATACTTTGAAGTTTACCTCTATTAACTTTTCCACTGCATGGATTCAACAGCCAACATCCAAAACCTAAAGGAAGAAAGGAATGAGTTGACTCACTGTTGAGATTCAGTCCATAGTCTACTGGTTCTAAGACAGAGAAACTTAGTTCGTGGTGGTCCAAAAGCAGAGCAGAGGAACGGGGCCAGAGAGGAAGGAGAGCAGGACCAGAAGTAGACCTCAACACCACAGTAGGCCCCACCAGGTAGACTCAGAATTTGACCTTACCAGTCCCAAGGGCAGGTTCCACGCCGATCAAGTTGACACAAGAGAGCTTAACCACCACATGACCCTGAGGTAAATTTGAATTTGAATTCAAACATAGACCAATTAAAAGACAGAACACCACAATGATGATGTGCAGTGAATGAAACTCACACTGCACCCCAGGAACTACAGAATGAGAACCTTCAACTTTCCATAATATTTCTGCTTTTACGATCATTCTGAACCTCCTTCCAATTCCCATCTGCTGACTTGGGAGTAAAGTTTCAAATCTGAGTCTGATTGTTTTTATGCCAATCTGATTAGAAACTATAGAATCTCTAGGCTTAATGCAGAGATTAACAATGTATGGGGCATGGCTGTGAGATCTTAGGGTTTCCCTTCCTCCTCCCTTGCTCTGTCCAGCATGGCATCTGGGTCATGAGGGTGAAACCTTCAGAGCCATTGGTGGCTGAAAGAGCGCTCTGACATCCAGAGGCCCTTGGGTGCACACTGTGCTCGCTGTGGAAACTGTGATCATGGCATCTGGCTGTGAACATCCTGCTGGCATCTGCCTTTAGCTTTCCCACCCAGGGATGAACTCAGCACCTTTCTAGGCTCTCGGGGCGGTCTGCACTCTTCTGCCATCTGCCCCTCCCAGTTGCCTGGGTAGCACCCCCACCCCATCTCTTCCGGAAACTACAGGCCTTTAGCTACTTCCTCTCCCAAGCTCAGGCACTCTGTATCTCAGCCTTTGCCCCTGAGGGCTCCTTGTTCCCTCAGTGCCCCACTCCTCAGCTTGGAGCAAAGGTGGGCCCCCAGCGTGGTGTGTGTAACTGCACTGCTCACAGCTGGGCTGCATGGGCCTCCCTGGCTAGCAAAGGGCTGCCCACGCTAGGCTCCTTCCTCGCCTGCCTTGCTAGGAAAAGGCCACACCACCATTTCAACAGGTGCTCCCCTAGCAGGTGAAGGCTCAAGAAGAGAAATGGGGGAGGTGGAGTTGCTCACCTGTTACTCCACCTATTCAGGAGGCCTGAGGCAGAAGGATGGCAGATTGCAACCTGGCCTGGGCAATCTAGCAGTGCCTTCTGTGTAGAAATGTGACGTGGTGGGATGCATCTCAGTGGTAGAGTGGCTCTGGGTGTTCTGAGACTGACACTGAGATAGAAACAGAGTCAGCAAGAGAGAGAGCCAGACAGACAAGCAGGCAGACAGTGACAGGCAGAGAGAGACAGACAGAGGCATCAGTTTGATTTCTTCCCCATATCTCCTGTTGGGCTTCTTGATCACCCCCAGGGACCAGAAGGGACAAATCCTTTACAGATATCTTCTGTTTATATTGGATTCTGGGCATCCGGGCTAAACCCTTCTAGCTATAGAGATTATTTTCCATTAACTCTGGGAGAACTTCTATGTACTGTTGGTTGAGGCCTAGCATTTGATATATTGAGTAGAAGCGAAGGAATTCAGGCATTTCTTTGTTTTCAACTGACTTTCAAGCATATTTGGCTATTGTCTTCCTTCAAAATTCCATCTAAATATCAGGAACTGAGAGCTCTTTGTTCATCATTACCTTTCTTTTCTTCAAAGGAATCTTAATAATTTTCTTTCTAGCATCTCTTGATGGTGGCTGAACACCTTGGGCCCATAGGTGCAAAGGTAGAAGAGAAAAACATGTTAATATTTTTTTTAAATATTGTGTTATAGGGGCTGGGGGCATAGCACAGCAGTCTAAGCGCCTGCCTGGCAAGCGCAAGGACCTGGCTTTGATCTCCAGTGCCACATGTCATGCCGGCCGCATGCTGAGCTGGCCACTGAGTGCCAGTGTGGTGGCACACACCTGTAATGCCAGTTCTGTAGAGGCTCAGGCAGGAGGATCGCTAGGAGTCCAAGCTGTGTAGGGAGACCTTGTACCAAATAAATAGACAGATGAAAGATTAAAAAATTGTATTAGACTACTTACACTTTATAGTGATGTCTAATAATTTTAACAATATAATAATCATATTTATATTATAATGATGTATAATAATAGTAATAATTTTCCCGAGGTAGTTATGCAACAGATGGTTAAAAGAAACATTATAATGGGAATAACAATATAAAAGCCATCTTACTAAAATGCTCATAGGTCTACGGTACTTGACCACTGAGGCATGGTGAGACAGTGAATAAAAAGATAACAAAAATGAATTGCATCTGGAAACCAGACCGCTCTTCTAAAAATTTTTCTATGTATTAGAAAATTTTCTATCAGTAAATTATTTTCTATCAGACAGCAATTTAAGATTGAAATTACTAGCCCTTTAGAATTGAGTAATGGAAATATTAACTAATAACTATGGAACTGTTCACAGCCATGTACTGAAGAAAATTCAGAATTAAATTCTTCTATTGTTAAATAAGAAAAAATCCAGTATAGTAGCACAAGCCCTTAATTCCAGTTAATCAGGAGGCTGAGGCAGGAGGATCATACAACAAAGGTCAGCATGGACAATTCAGCAAGTCCCTATCTTGCAATTTAGAAAAGAGTGGGGATACAGTCTGGGGGTGCAGCTCTGAGGTTGGGGAGCTCTGTGCTCCTTGGACTAAATCCTTAGTAGAGGAAGAGGGCAGAAGGGAGGTATTAAGCATTCAATTGAAGCATGCAATAAAAAACACAAAGCAAACTGAAAGAAAGGAAAATTATATCATAAATATAAAACTACGAAACAATTTTGTCAATCTATGATTAAGCAGCCAGTTATCTTTACAAAAACTGGACAAGGACATAGGCCATAATGTTTGAACTTCTTATCATACTACCAGATAATCTCCAGAAGACAGAGCTGGGTTTTTCAAATTTAACAGTAATTATCAAAGTTTCTGCTGTGCACTAAAATTTGAAAGCACTGTCTTAGAGACCTACTAAATCTGTGTATCAATGTCTTTTATGGAGGTACATTGGAACCACTATCTTCTATAAGGATTTGAGTTTTTATATTTTATTTAAAATTTGTAATTTAAATTTTGTAATGTCTCTTAATTATTGCAAGTCATCAAGAATATATGCATATATAAGTGTGTGCACATGCAGTTGCATGTATGTATATATGCACACAGACATATGTCTATGAAGAAACCACTCCTCAACTTTTCAGGGCTCATGGATAGTTTGATCAAGAATTTGTGAAGCTGTGCTGGGGCCATGTGATAGAGAACAAGGGTGCCCCAAGGCAGGAGAGGATGAGGGAAGAATCAGAATCTGAACCTGGATTAAAGGTTGCACTGGGGACTTCCCTTGGGGATACCATGCTCTGTCGACTTCATATTATTGTGGTCTAGGTCTACACATGTGTCCATTGGCTGAGCAGGGCCTGAAATGATGAGCCAAAACAAACCTCTTCCTTTAGGATGCGGGTGGTGGGCACTTTGTTCTGGTCATGAAGAAATTATGATCGCAGTCAGGCCAACCATGGAAGGCCAAGCACTGGGTCAGTCATATGACAAACAGGCAGGTCTTGGAGCAGGTGCAGAGGTGATAAGAAATATGGAGGTCACATGCAGAGTATGACAGTGAGGCTGGTGGGGTGTTGGGGGTGGACCCATAGAAGCTAGGATCCACTGAAGATCTGAGACAGAGCCCGGAAAAACAACTGAGTAACTTTAATCAGAGATTTAGTGAATGTAAGAGAGAGAGAGAGAGAGAGAGAGAGAGAGAGAGAGAGAGAGAGAGAGAAAGGCCCTTTAAAAATTACAATTGAACTTAAAATTAACATAATTTGTAATTTTTTTTTGGGGGGGCGATTTTTAGTAAGTGTCTACAGGGTCTCATTATGTAGATTGGACTTGTAGTGATCTGCCTGTGTTCAGCCTCCCAAGAGCTGGGATTACAGGTGTGTGCCACCACTCCTGAGCTCAATTGCCTCTCAGTGGGCCCCCCAGGCAGGGCCAGTACGGCACTCCAGGGATCATCGAAGTCCTGCCACTGCGTCTGCCTAAACAGTTGCTTTAATCTGCTGAGCTATTTGGCTGCCCACAATAATTTGGAATTTTTGAACTTCAATAAAATAATAGATTTGATTCTAAAATACTATGGTGTTTGCTATTTTTATGTGGTCCATTCTTATTTCTGACTGGTATTATACTTTCCAGTTAGAAATATTACACATCAGAATTTTTTGCTTCAATTTGTTTGATCTCAAATTGACTGCATCAAAAAGTAGAAAAAAATTTTAGTTAGAATTACATTTAATGTTTTGTAGTAGAGACTTTTGCTGTCCAATGTTTCAAATAAGATACAGCACAATTTTTTTAAAAAAATGTAAATCATAAAATAATACATGAATTCATTTGAAGAATAATACTTTTCTCCATTGATCTTGTTAGTAAATGTCTAATTTTATTAAGGTAGACTACTATAGTATTTATGAGTTTTGCTACATTTCTGGAAAGTGAGAGTGGGTTATGGGAAGAATGTGTTATTAATTTGCAAACCACGCTTCGCAAATTTGCCAAGCTCTGACCTGTTCAGAGCAGATCCTTTCTGTGTGTAACTTGAATTTGGTAAGCTGAGCAAAATGCAGAGTATTTCCAATCAAACTGTCACTCTGAGCTTCCTTTTTATGCATGAACTTCACCAACATTTTCTTTAAACACCAATTTTCTATGCCTTTGGTGGCGCCGGCCTTATCTGATTGGGTCACACTTGACACTATGACCTATCATCCTCCACAGCTTTATCTGATACAGTTACATAACCTGTCTGGGTTCTGGAGGCCTTTAAGCCTGGGACTCCTGGAATAAGATCTATTTAGACTCCAAAAATTATCATAAATAGGCACTTGCCGAATCCACCAGGGGTCAGCACACCAAGCATGATGGCTCCAGTGTCACCAGAAATTGAGCCAAGAAGAAAAAAAAAAAGAAAACTTAAAACGATGTATCTCCCTGTTTCCTATTACTCTTTTACTTTGCACTGTAGCTCATTTATATACACTTTGGGTTAAGATCTTTTGCAAAAAGAAGGAGACCAAGATATGAAAGGAAGATGGAGGGAGGCCTTGGAGGGGGATATAAAAAAAATTAAGATGGGCCCAGTACACATACCAGCTGCCCATGATGAGCGTAATCAGTACGTACTGCAAACATGTACTAAGGAAACCAAAAATTAAAAAGAACGCCTAGAAGAGTCAAATACTTTTGAAAAGTGCCTACACCCATAACTTTAAAAATTTTCCCTCTTTATAAGCAAGTTTCTTTGCACTCACTGCTTTGGTCCTTCTGTCTGAGGGCCACGCGGAGCTCCGCAGTAGCTAACTCTGATTTCTCTCCAGCGTGACCTTACAGTTAATCTTTCTTTTCAGCTCCTGGCATGAAACCCACCGCAAAAACAGGCTACAGAAACAAAACAAAACAAACAAAATACTGCTAGGGTGCCATCTGGTTCAAAGGCAAAATAAATGATTTCATGTTCAGAAGTGCAAAGCCGTGAACAGAGCTAAACCCGCACAGAGACCCTTGTTGAAGCAATTATTTTAAAATGTACGTACCTGCAGGAAAAGAGCCTAAAGAAAGATCTGGGGTACAAAGCGTGAAGAACATGAAGAGAATCACAGAAACTGATCAAGGGTAAGCCAATGTTTATAAGCTGCTAATTGAAAAAAAAAAAAATCCTACCATTTTGCTTCAAGATGAGCAAAACTAACTCTAGATATAAAATTGAAGAGGAAAGAAACAGGCAGTTAAAGTGTGCTAAGGGGCTCCTCTGCTGTCAATTAGGGCAAAACAATTATGGGCGTTTTGAATTTGTTCGAAAAATGTTTGGCCTAAGGTGTACATTAACAGTTGTCAAAAAATGAAAACACTGTTGATAGCTTGTAAACCAAAAAAGGGGAAATACTGAAAGTTTTGCTAATTTGATAGATTGTAAGAAAGGGAAAGAGAAAAAACATAGACAGATGAAGGTGCACAGAAAAATCAAAGCTGAGACACAAATAGTCTATCAATCAGCAAACAGTAATGGGTCTGGCCAAATAGCTCAGCGGATTAAAGTGCCTACAAGCAGGTGCAGGGACCAGGAGTTCTATCCCAGGGCCTGCCGGGTGGGGGTGCACGCCTGTAATCCCAGCACTTGGGAGGCTGTAAACAGATCACTAGGAGTCTGATCTAGTAGTGAGACCCTGTAGTAGAACCTTCCCTAAAATACAAAACAACAGCAAACAGTATTAAAAATAAAAGACTCGGGCTGGAGAGATGGCTCAGTGGTCTAAAGCACCTACTTAAAACAAGCTTAGCAAAGCATCGGGGACCGCGGTTCAATCCCCCAGCACCACATGCCAGCCAGCCCCGCCCCCTGGTGGGCTGAGCTGGCCACACACACACACCACACACACTCTCTCTCTCTCTCTCTCTCTCTCTCTCTCTCTCAAATAAATAAAAAAAAAATTAAAAAAAAAAACAAAAAAAATAAATAAAAGACTCTTCTCATCAAAAACCCTTAAAAATTCTTTGCATACTGTTTTCCTGCCCTGGGGTTAGTGAAGCATGGAGCTGCATGACCCAAGTAGCTTATGGACAGTGGAAAAGTATGTTTCATGGTTTCACAGGCTGTGAAGTCCAAGGGCAAGGCCGCCGCAGGTACGAAGGCCACGGCCGCTGCACAGGGCGATGCTTCAGTGGCCGCCCTCACTGGGAGGAGAAAGGCATGGCTGCTCCCTGTGGCCTCTCCTAGAAAAGGCCAGGAATCTCATGGCCTAATCACTGTCCAAAGGACCCCATCACCTAACATTGAGTGACGAAGTTACAAGATGAGAATTTTGAGCAGACTAAATAAGTTTCTGATTTCTTTTTTCTTTTTCTTCTTTTTTTTTTCCTTAGGTACTAGGACTAGATCTCAGGACAGTATGCTTGCCAGGAAGGTGATTATGCAGCTGAGCTACCTCCCCAGTCTTGGTTGTGAATTTTTTAAATGTATTTGTAAAAAAGATATAAAAATTAATATCAACAGGCTTGAGCTGTTAATTTTTTAAAAAGCCTTTAAAATTGGTAGCATAATAGTTAATGAGGAGGGGGCATGGTGGAGAATGCCCCAATCCCAGCACTCTTAAGTGTGTGAGGCAGGAGAATCACAAGTTTGAGCCCAGCCTGGACAATTTAGTGACATTTTTAGCATTTCTTTTTTCTCAAAAAAATAATAAATAGTAACAAAATAAATAGTCCACTATAATACAGTATCATAAAGACCATGTTCATTCTGTTTTTTGACCACAGTGAAATTAAATGAGATTTTAACAATAAAAATTGCAAAATAGTCAAAGAACTAATAATGCACACATTTAGAAACTGTAAAAATGCATTCCTGAATAATTTTTGAATTAACTTTATAAGATAACACAATGGAAATGACAGCACATTTAAGACCAGAAGCATAATAAATTTGTTACATAATGAAATTTGTAGACCCAGCAAAAATTCTGTGAAAATAAATGAAGCCAGGCATGGTGGCAGCAGGAGGACTCAGGAAGCTGTGGCAGGAGGAGCACCATGGGTTTGAGGCCAGCCTGGATTGTATAGTGCAATCCTATCTCAAAAAACAAAAGAAAAACAAATGAGTAAGCATTCAACTCAAGAAGCTACCAAATAACACAAATTTAAAGAAAGGAATTTAAAACAATAGGAGAAGAAAGGAATACATTTTATGTTTATATGAAAGAAACTAGGGATCATCAAAATCAAAAGCAAATTTCTTGGATAAAATAAGAAATTTATTAAAAATCTATAGTGTAACGGAGACTTAAAACCTCACACGAACATTTAAAATATAGATAAAATGTTTTTCGTAAGAAAGCTGAGCAGTCAAACATTGTTCGAGAAAAAAAAAAAGATATTCCAATAAAGCTGGTGCCCATGACAGAAATTAAATTCATAATAAAAATGTGTCTTCCTAGCATGTTTCCTCACTGCCTCAGAAAAGATACCAGACCAGGCAGATGATTTGAGAGGGATGGTTTTTACAGAACTTTCAAAGTATATTGATCCTATCTTGAACCATGGGGGAGGGAGGCAGAAAGAAAAGGGAAATTGCCCAGATAATTTATGGAGGCCATGCAGCCTTTGTAGCAAGACAGGCCCAGAACAGTAAGGAAGAAAAGGAATGTCACAGGGAAATTACATGCATGACTTAGATGCAAAAATCCTAGTTAACTACTAGCAGAGAGAATTCAGCACAGCACATCCTCAAAAGGCCTAAGTAGGTATTTTCATGCCTTTTTATGACCTGCCCTCAGGTTACAATGGCTTCTTGAGGAATTGTGCTCTTAATACCTTTTTCCCCCCTCTGGGTCACACTCTAGTGGGTCACACTGCCTGGTTCAGCAGGAGGCAGTAGCCAGGACCTGAGGGTCCGGCAACAAGTGCCATATTCTTCTCCCTTTGGGAAACTGAAACTACACCCAGCTTCTTGGGTTTTCAAGCTTGCTTTCTTTCTTTTTCTTTCTTTCTTTCTTTCTTTCTTTCTTTCTTTCTTTCTTTCTTTCTTTCTTTCTTTCTTTCTTTTGTGTGTGTGTTTTACAGAAAGGCCTACAGGATGTTCAAGGTCTCACTACTAGATGGGACTCCTAGTGATCCATCTGTTTACAGCCTCCCAAGAGCTGGGATTACAGGCACATGCCACTATGCCCAATCTCAGTCGCTGTCTCAGCATGCCCCGGTGGTGGGATCTAACCCCTGGCCCCTGAGCCTGCTTGCAGGCGCTTTAATCCGCTGAGCAAATTATTTGGCCAGCCATTCTTGGGTTTTCAAGAAGCACAGTTGTACACTGTTTGTTTCAACCTTCACTTTTTATTTTGAGATACTGAGTCTCTAGAAACATGTGCCATACAGGTTTTTTTTAAGTAATGTAAGAAAGAATCACAAGATCTTATGGCCCCTTACCCAGTTTCCTCCAGTGATACCCTCTTGCAAGTCTGTGCAGAACATGCCGTGACCACGAGGACTTTGCAGAGACAGTAAAGAAAAGAAACATTCTAACCCCCGAGGGCCTCGCATGGGGCCCGGTTGATTTTACTTTAATGACTACTGTTGATTTGTCTTTGAAGCCTGGGAGTCACCTAACCTACTAACTCTTAGGACTGCTTTGGAAAGTGCAGTTTTCTGCCTTCAGTGGGAAGTACGAAGGAAGTCACTGTCGGTGGCACTTTAGAGAGCAGGTATCTTTATACAGAGGCGTCCTCCTTTTGAATTTTGCAAGCATTCGATCTGTAACAGAACATCCGATTTGTTTCCTGGGGCCCCGACGTGAAAACCACGTGCTCTGGTTGTTCCATCTGCCTTCCCGGAGCTTGTGAACTGCTGGGAAGTACAGGCAGAGTCCCCAAGTCCCTTCCGGAGCCTGAAACGCCGTGGTTCAGACTCTGTGGGTCTTCCTTCTCATCACCACTTCTTGTCTTCTTGAGAGTGGATGGGCGCCTGGCCAGATCAACCGGGGTCCTTCCTGCACCACATGATGTTATTCTAAGGAACTTCACAGTCCGCATGGAGCCCAGCGGTGGCTTTTCTATGTCGCAGATCCCCAAGGCTTGTCTTCTTAGGCGAGTATGGAACTTCTTAAGATGGTGCTCTCCTGTCAGGGCCCATTCAACTCGGGGTCATCTAATCGCAGTGGCGACTCCCAGGCTGGATTGTCCTGCGTGGGTGGGCAGACGCCACAGGGAGAACACCGGAGGAAAAGAGACCCGCTTTGGGCGAGTCCCCAGTGATGTAAGGGTCCTTAGAGATGTCACTGATGGGGGAGGGGTGGAGATATGAGGGGTAAAACCTAGAAGTCTTAAATGCTCATCCTTTTTGGCTTTTATTTATTTACTTAATCTTTTTGAGACAAGGTCTCTCTCTGTAGTTCACGCAGGCCTTGAACTCACACTACTAGCCCCAACTATGAACTCAAGGCAATCCTCGTGCCTTGGCCTCCCCAGGGTTGAGATCACAGGCATAAGCCACCACGCTGGTTTTGGCGTTTGGTTTTTAGAGGGAGATCTCCGTGGCTTGCAGGAACGGCAGTAAAGTGGCTGCGCAGAGACGAGATCGTGGATGCCAGAAGGCACTTGCATCTTCGAAGCCTTTCTACTCACTGGGCGGAAGGGGCGCGGGAGGAGGGGGCAGGGAAGAGAGCGAAGGGCGGGGGCAGCAAGCTGAGCGGGTGGGCGTGGCTGGACGGGTGGGCGGGGTTTCTCCACCTAGCTCAGATTGGCGACCTGGTTCTGCACTGCGCCCTCCTCCTACGCGCGGAATCTGGAGACGCGTGTCTCTTGGTTTGTCTCAGATCCGGTGCTAGTCTCATTTCTGACTCACCGCTTACTGCCTACTTCCTCTGGGTTCTTTTTTTGTTTTGTTCTTCTGAGCTGGGTTTTGAGTACAGGACTTTTGCACTGAACTACATCTCAGCCGTTTTTAATTTTTGAGACAAGGTCACGCTAAGCCTCTAAATCTGGAACTTGCACTGCTCCTGCCTCAGCCTCCCAGAGCGTGCCACCGCTCCCTCTGCGTCCTCCTTTTGAATTTCCCCAAATCCACCTCTCAGAGCTGAGCCTATTCTCACACTGCGCCTGCGCGTCCCCCAGGCCCTGTCCATCCCCTTCAGATCCAGTTTGTGGAAATTCACTCTTTGGCTTCGTCCGGATTATCCCCCTGTGGTTATGACTTTGCTTTCTCCGGGATCCTAGAAAAACGGTTTCCTTTCTCTCTGTGCTAACAGGTGAAAGATGAGATCAGCTCTGTTATTAGAGGGAATGATGGGGCTCGCGGTGTGGGGCCACAGGTAGACCGCTGGACACAAATCCCTTAATTTCGAGCCCGGTTGAGACGATTCGCTTTCTAAAGGTCACATTGTTGCAGATGACTTCTACAAAGGCGAATCAGCGGAAAGGAAAAGGCAAACATCAAACTTGCCATTTGCTTGCCAAATCAATAACTGGAATAAAGAAGGATCAGGCTAGAGGGAATTTGTCCCCAGTAACCTCACCAACCAAGCAGGAGGTGAACGGTGAGAGTGAGAGGCGGCTTATCCTTTGCCTCTTGCTGCTGATCCACAGAGGCTCGTGTCCCAGCGAGTGGGCCACCGAGCTGGTAAATGCCAGGCAAGGAGACAAGCGCTCACATAAACACAGAGCCAACCAGCTAGCAGTTCTCAGGTCTGAGCTGGCAAACAGAGGGCAAAGTACAAAGGAAAACCGCGGGGGAAATGTTTAAAGCATCACATTGAACTAAGGAGTGAAGAAATCCCGAGCGATTTCACCCAGTTATGACCAACTCCCATCAGGAACGGACAGTGGCTGGAAGGCAAAACTGGGAAATGCTCATGTCTTAATGATACACGGACGAAGGGTGTTATGTAAACCGAGGTATAGTTCTGTTTTGCAGCGTGTCTTCTTGGAAAACAAAGGACTGGAATTAGAAGAAGTCAACTCAGATCTGTATGACTTCAAGCTGTGGGGTTCTGACGGAAAGTTGCTAACATCTCAGAGCTTTTGCTTTCACCTGCTAAACAGGGTTGTTTTGAAAATTAAGTGAAATAAAGTTCATGTGTACACCTAGAAGGCTGTTCACAGCTATAATTGCTACTACTAAAATTACTACTGAAAATAACGAAATATTTCTGTAGAATTCATGCTACAGCTTTAAGACGCAGTCAAGAAACACTTTTTTGGAGTAGGAAAAAACCTAACTCATAAGTAATACTGTCTAAGTCTTGTCACACATTTCCACTTTTATCTGAAAGACAGTAATTTTTAAAAAACTAAGATAGTGGCATTTTCTTAGTTCCGATTTGTTCTACTTAAGAATAACCATGGCTGGGGAGACAGTTCAATGGAATAGCCACCTGCCTGGAAAGTGGAGGGTCCTGAGTTCAATCCCCCGTACCACGAAAAAAAAAAAAAAAAAAAAGAATAACCAGACACAAAGCTTAAATATCACACAGTATCTCTTGCATGACAAATCCAAAGGATTAAAAAATGAAGGTGCAAAACAGAAGCTAAATAACAGGAAATAGGGAGATAGGTCTTTTGCAAATGGGAAGTGGGCTAAGAGATGGAGAGGAGGGAAAAGGAAAGGCGAGAGGAGGAATGTAGAAAAAAAATTAAGTTATGTTCACTTACCAGCTCCCCACAATAAATGTAATCATTAAGTACTGCAAATATATAGTAATAAAAATAACAATAAAAAGAATAAAGGAAAAATGTATATGCCGTGGTACAAAGATGGGATGGTTGCAGTTCTATAATTAAACTCACAATGGGTTAAAACAAAGCAAAAGAATGAAAACAGAGGCATTTTCTGGAATATTTGTAACCCTCCTCCCACCCCATCATTATACCAGTGCACTGTATTTCTTTGTTTTTCATGCCAGGAGGGCCCAAGCCCAGGGCCTTGGGCCTAGTAGGCAAGGAATCTACCACTGTGCCACATCGCCCACTCAGTCCTTGTCCTTCTAAATCCATCTTCAAAATAAATAAGTAAATAAATAAATCCATCTTCATTTCAAGTGCTTCCCAATTTGCCCTGTCATTCTCTGGGTCAGCATCTGGCTTTCTCAGGGTACATGGGAGTGCATGTAGGTGCTTTGGAGGACAGGAAGAAATAGAAGCTATCCTCCCTGTCCTTCGAATCCTTACATCCCAGGGCTAACAGGGAAGAGGTAGGATTAAATGGTAAATTAATATTGCTCTCACTCTCTGCCCAGGAGGCTGTACAATGGAAATTACATGACGAATATTGAATTTACATTATAGAGAAGTCCCTAGGCATTTTATAGCTAAATCTTCTTAAGCAAAGATGTGCAAAGACTTGCCTGGACTCACTAATGCTACTTATAAAAGTTTCCAATTTGACATGAAACTGAGTGAACAGTGATAGTACAAATGTCATCTGAGTAAATCCCAAGGACATTGAAGCAGGAATGCGTGAGGGTGGACAGGCAGGAGGCTGGGACGGAAGCTTGATGTGGGTGTGAGAGCAGAGAACAGTGTGCTGTGGTCACAGGTACAGTGACTTCTGCACCCACATGGCCATCCTAGGGATCATGTGGCTGTGGGAGACCTTAGATCTTGCAGTGGGAACAGGAAATAGGTCATGACTCCAATGAGGGTGGAGCCTTGGCCTGCTTGGTCTCCTCCAGATGTCAATAAAGAATTGAAGACAGCACTTTTTAGCTAGTCCCTGGATGGTGCAGCAGAGTCCTTCTGGATTCTGTGTTCTGTCCACATGTCCTGGGTCTCTGTGACTGCCAGGTCGCACCCACTTGCTCAACCAGTTTGCCCTGCCCTAATCTCTAACTTCATGCTGCCTCTTGAGCTCTGAGATCCTTTAAATTGATCTGGAGAAGGAGGATGAGGAGGAGAATAAGAAAAGGAGAAAAAGGAAGAGGAGCAAAAAAAAAGAAGAGGAAGACGAGGAAGAGGAGGAGGAGGAGGAGGAGGAGAAGAAAAGGTCACTATATTGGTTAGGTTCTCCAGAGAAATAAAATATATATTCTTCATTTTAGTTACTTGGTTTAACTAGATAATAATAATAATAATAATAATAATAATAATAATGATTTAATAATAACAAATGTTTTCAAGATTTTGAGCATCATGATCAATAGTTTACCAACCACCAGTATTTGCAAATCCTGTTCCAGCCCACCAGAGAGAACCTGGGAATTTTTCAATAATTAGTCTTTTCCTACCCCGAAACCCCTCCTTTCCCCTTGCCTAGGAGGTACCCTGATTTTCTTATAAACCTTGCCATTCTTTTCTTCATTAGTCCCTGTACTACATCAAAATCTCAGTCTAGGCCCTTCTGGCTCCCTCCTAGCTGCCCATTCCTTGGTCCTCCTGACTTCAGTGTGACCAGCTCTCTGCCTTCTTTGGATTTGGGAAACTTGTGCTAAGTTAAGATAGTTTGCCATCTTTTTGGTTTGCTGGCTTACTGAATAAATCTGTTTCTTTGTCTTAACAACTTGTCTCGATTCATTGGTTTTCTTATGAGTGGCAGGAAGCAGGCACGGGTAAACTCACAGGGCTCATTTTGTTTGTGCTCAGGCCCTCTGTGGTTGGATGACGTGGCCCACATGGAGAGGCCACCTGCCTGTTTGTCTAGCCCACCGATTCAAATGCTCGGATGTCCCGGAAACACCCTTCTGTACACACCCAGAAAGGAGGCTTAGCCGCCTAATGGGGCATCCTGCAGCCTAGTCCCACAGCTACATGAAACTTACCATACAGTAATGGAAAAAAAGAGAAATTTTATTATAGAAATAATAGTCAAGTCTTTGCTTGCTTCCCACAGAAACCTAGCGGGTTTCACAACTACTATGAAAGAACTCCATAGGGCAGGTGTCCTTTGAGTCTTCCCTTGTGGTGTTTTTGCTCCCAATGCTACCACTTTAGGTGCCCAGCCCACTCCCACCATCTTCTTCCTGGGACCTCCACAATCTCAACCGTCTGTCTCTGGAAGATCCACTCACAGCTTCCTAGAAAGACCTGTTCCTGTTCAGCTGCCATGAAATCAGAATGTCACCAGAAGGGGTCCCAAGAGATTCCTCCTCCAAGGAGGAAATGGGGACCTTAACTCATTCCACTCACAGGAGAGGTTATAAGTTTGCTGGCTTCCATTGCAGAAGAAGACTTTTCAGGATATGGGTCAGTGAGAGATGGAATAATTGTTGATTAGGCAGAATGGAAAAGCACACATTTGGAAGAAAGTGCAGGGGGGGAGAGAGAGACAGAGACAGAGAGAGAGAGAGAGAGAGAGAGAGAGAGAGAGAGAGAGAGAGAGAGAGAGAGAGAGAATGATCATGATCTGAAGCCGGGCATATGTGGTCTTGGGGTATCTTCAAGTTGGGCAATGGAGGATTCATATCTCATCCAGCAGGGTCTGTGTTAAAATGCACACCATGTGCATATGTATGAAACTAGAATGTGCTGGCTGCCCTTTGGGAGAAGAAGTGCAATTCAGAGGTGAAAAGCATGGTCCTGCAGCCCGATTTCCAGGCCTACTGTGTTCCTCAGACCTTCAAAGACAGGACCTATGTTCTCCTGGTGGCAGAAGAAAACTCGAGAAGGCTGTACTCTAAGAACTGTGTCGGCTGGGCTGGGAATGAGGCCCTGACTTCAGTCCCCAGCACCGAACACAGAAAACTGCCCAGGGCTGGTACCTGAACAGGGCCCCGCAGGAAGAGCTGCTGCAGATGGGGCTGGCATTTCCCCTCTTCTGTTCCTAATAGAAATGGTCACATTTTATAGGTGAACCATTTTTTTTTTTTTTTTAATGTAATTGGTACGAGGTCTCACCACACAGGTTGAACTCATAGTGATCTTCCAGTTTTTAGCCTCCACAGAGCTAGGTACAGGTGTGCGCTACTGCCCCCCAGGGTCAGGGCTGACACAGCCTGTGGTACCTGGAATTGAAGCAGGTTCCTGTGCTTGCCTAAGTAGGCACTTATTCCACTGACTATCTCACTGGCCCTAAGCCATCCATTCTTATGCTTGAAGCCTATTGGGTTGAAACACTTATTTATTCAGATTCTGTGGGCCTGGGAATCAGGTAGTTCCTGGAAAGTGGGCAATGGAAGTGGGGCCGGGGGCAGGGAGATGGCTCAGTAGAAAAAGCACTTCCCTGGCAAGCATAAGGACCTGAGTTCAATCCCTGGTTCCACAAAAAAAAAAAAAAAAAAAAAAAAAAAAAAAAAAAAAAAAAAAAAAAAAAAAAAAAAAAAAGTAGGGGCCTCTGCTGGGTTGTCTGGGTGACTCCTAGGATGCTGGCTGGGGATGTTCATTAGAAATGGGGGACCCAAGGTGGCTGCACTCACAGGTCTGTCTTGAGGATGGCTTTTGGCTGGGGGCTTGGCTACCTCTCTCTATAGCCTCTGTCTGTCTGTCTCTGTCTCTGTTTCTCTCTCTTTCTCTCTTGCTGACTGTCTCTGTCTCTCTGTCTCTCATGTCTCTGTTGCTTTCTCTCTCTCTCTGATGTCTCTGTCTGTCTCTGTCTCTCTCTCTCTCTCTCTCTCTCTCTCTCTCTCTCTCTCTCTCTCTTTGATGTCTCTGTCTCTCTCCTTCCATGGTTACTGTTCCTTCAGTAGTTTAGCCCAACTTCCTTCACTTGGTAGCTGTATTCTATGAGGGCAAATATGGGAGTATATTAAGGGAGAGGTCTGTGTGGAGGATAAAAATATCCCATCTCAAACATATTTCTTTGGTATATTTGCATTTGGTTACTCAAAGAACCTACAGATCTCTGTAGACACAGGAATGACTTGAAAATCTCTCTCTCTATGAAGAAGAGGCAAACAATGACATTTACCTATATTAGCAGACTGTGGATGCGGGCTAAGGAGTTTTCGCTCTTGTCCCCTGACCTGTCTAGGAAAGTTCTCCTGGAAGGAGAAAATGGGGACTGACATGCGGCACAATGAGAGATAAGCCCAGAAGGTCCCCTGATAACTGCTGGTCTTGGTCTGGTTAATAAGGTCAACTTTGTTCACCTTGCATTTCTCTCTTCAGGCTTAGAGCTTGTTGTTACCATGGCCCCAGCAGCCACACGCCCCTGTTTCTTTCTGTAGCTCTGAATGTTCTTTAAGCTTCAGCAATCTAGCCCTCCTGTGAGCCTCACACTGAGGCTCCTGCGTTTATGCGTGGAGTAAAGTTTGTTATTTTTTCCTACTAATCCATTGTTCATTTCATAGTCTAAAATTATGAAACAGAAGGAGAATATACAATTTAAAGCTTCCCCTTCTCAAACAAAACAAAACAAAACAAAATGCAAAAAACCAGTGGCTGAGGATATAGCTCAGTGTGTCTCACAAATCAAACAAAAACATTCTGCAAGTCGGAGTCACACAATGCCACTTCTGCAGCCTTCTTTTGGGCAGTGCTGGTGCCAAGAACAACCCAGACTCGTGGAGAGGGGAAACAGATGCTATCTCGGTGGGAAGAACTGCTGGTGGCCATCTTTATCAACTGTCCACAGCAAGCACGTAGGCTCACTGTGAATGCCAGGGCCACCCGTTTAATAAAGCCAGAACCTCCATCCATGCCTATCTCAAATTTCCAGTTGCATCCCAGGTATTACTGGACATCTGTATTTGTTAGACTTTTTTTTCCTGCTTAGCTAAAATATGCTTCCTGTTGCAGGGTGATAATCTGAGCTTAAACCTTCCTACAATTATAAAAGGGACTATTTTCCTTTTCAAAGATTAGCTCACAATGGTTTTGACAGGAGACTTTAATACTAAAGGACATTTTAATACCCTTTTTACTGTTGTAAAGTGGTTCTGCTCTGGTGATGGGAGAGAGAAAAATGTCAAAAGGATTCATAGTATAAGAACACTTTGGAACACTTTCTTCCTCTGTGGACCAATCTCATACAAAATGGTGATACTCATAGCTCCAGAAGACAATTTTTCTTATCTCTTATTCATATGAAAATGCCTCTTTTCAACTCTTCTTTTTTTTTTTTGTTTTCCTGCCTGGATTCCTTTGGTGAACTATGGAAAAAGAGGGAAGGAGAGAGGAAAGGAGGGGGTAGGGAGAGAGGGAAGAAGAGAAAGAGATTTATAAAGTTACATCTTCCTCTTCTTTGTGGGCACGCCTCACATGCTGAGAAGCTCTATATAAAAGCTTGGGCCATTGGTGTGCTTGGCCATGGGCTCCAGCAGCTGGGATTTCTCTGGAAAACTGAATACTTGGGTTTAAGTATTCATTTTAACTCCTGGGAAGATCTTAGAAAATGATTAATTTAATTTCTTGCCTTAGTACCTAGAGTGTATGAAACATGTTTGAATTTTGATCTACAAGGAAACATCCTTTGACTCCACATCATTCGAATGAACATTATTTTCTGACACCTTTCTGATGGGACTGAGTTCCTGGCATGAATATGGAAATCTCAGGAAGTGGCTTTGTTGACAAAGTTGGGTAGTTGTAGCATAACTTTCCTTTTTCTGATTAAGTTGAAGGCAAGCTGTTTATCATAAAGAATGCTACCTACTTGGAGAATGAAACTATACATTTTAATAATTTCTCTTGACCAAATGATAGGAAAGTATTTTGTTATTCTAATCACAGAGAATTTGACTATTGTGTTGCCTGGCTCTTCAAAAGGAAATCAGTGATTAGTAGAGGATTGGTCCTGTTGGAAGATCCTGAACAATGGGGCGAGAGCTCTTCTTGAGACATTATTAGAGAAAATAGCGATGTCTGTCCAGGCACATTTTTTTTGAGCTTTGATTATAGTTAAACGTATAATCTCTTGCATATTTTCCCATTAGACTTTTGATACTCCCAGAAAGAAAAAAATTACAGCTGGAAAAGCAGTTTCAGGACTGTGTGATACCTGCATTTGCATTTGATTGGATACAGTTTAACTTTAAAAGGACTTATCAGGTGATATTTATTTAAAAAATAAAAACTTCCTAATATAATGACATTATTTGTCAAATCAAGCAGGAGCTACACAATGAAAGTTCCACACACATCTCCACCTACTTAGGAAATGCGTGAAAACTGAGGATATTCTGTAGTGAGGAGTTCAAATCCCTTCTAGTCCTTGAAGAGGAGATGTTCAATGAGATTGGTGTCTGTGTCTGTCTCAGCTGTTCTCCTTATGTTTGTCTTTTACATGTTCCTTTATCTGTTTATTTTTGCATTCCCCAAGCTTTGAAAAACCTACTATGTGCCCCACAGTGAAGGTCTAAAAGTGAATAGAGCAGCGCTTTTTTCCCATGGGAGACAGACATCCTTAGGATGTTGGAACCATGGGCCAAGGTCAGTAATGTGTGTGCAAATGCAGCAGCAGAGCTGTAGGGGTCAGGGGAGGCTTTTAGAGGAAGGACTGTTCATGCTCAATCACTAAGAAGGAAAGAGCAGAAGCCTTGGATGTCCACCAGGTGCAAAGGGGAGTCAAGGACCAGATAAGAGCACTGAAGAGGGCATCCCTGCAAAAAAGCAAAAAGACTTGAGAATGTTGTCAGAGAAGCTACAATTAAGAACATGGAGCTGGAGACCAACTCTCTTCTAGTTGACCAATGGCAGTCATTGTGCAACTTTTGTATGGTGCCTGCCTTTAGGAGCTCCAGAAAAAGTAGCACCATTCTGCTGAGACTTTCTGTAGGTAGCTGTAATGCCACTCATTCATCTATGAAAAGGAAGATGAAGGTGCACGTAGTCAGATCTTCCAACGGCCAGAAAGCTAAATTAAGTCCAGACACTCCCCTTTTGGAAGCAGGTGATGCGTGGTGAATGGTTCTCATTCATTCTCACTGACTGACCACCAGCCCTGTCCTGGTTGGCCTTGCATGTATCCCCAACACGTGGCACCTAAACCCTTAAGTTGGTTCTCAGATGGTTCATCTGGCTTTTTGTCTCTGTACATTTTGCTGTTGCCTCCAGGAGTTTCAACACTGACTGTCACGTTAGTATTTTTGTCTAGGACAGGTTTCCTCTTTCTTTTCTGCTTTTGCCTTCTCCTTTCGAATAAATAACGTCATCATGATTTCAATTTATGATGTTTATAACAAAGATGCTCAGAACATATTTTGGGGAGTCAGATTCAGATTTACCAATAGAGACAGGTAAGATAGAATTGTGCTCTGGGAGGCTGAAGCAGGAGCATCACAAGTAACAAGTGCAGCCTGAGCACTTAGCAACTTAGTGAGAACATGGCCAAAAAAAAGAGGGGCTACAGTTCAGTGTGAAGACCCTGACTTCAATCCCTAGTACTAAAAGAGTTTTTAAAGAAAGCATAAGAAAAAGAGTTTTGGATGTAAAAAAATAGCAACACATTAATGCTGTCCCTCCCCCAGTCAGGCCTGGCTATGATGATTTTAGGCAAATAAAGTCATAAAACTCAAACATCAGAGAGTAGTGATGAAGGATCATTATAGGCAGTAATGGTCCTAGCTTGATCTGATTTGCAAGTTGTATTAGTCTTTTTAGGTGACATAACAAAATACCACAGAGCAATTTACACAGTGGAATGCACAACAGAAATTTATTTATTCACAGTTCTAGAGGATAGGACTCTGAGGTCGCCAAGGCTGATTTCTGGTGAGGCATATTTTCCTGACTAGCCAATTTGGTCATGTTCTTCCTGTGTCCTCATGGGGCTAAAGGAGAGAGAGTCAGAGAAAGCTCTCTGGTGTTTCTCAAAAGGGCACTAACCCTATTTGTCCCAGGTCTCACCCTTAAGACCCCATTTAGCTATAGCTACTTTCTTAGAGGCTCCATATGGCCATATCAGAGACTAGTGCTTTAGTAAGTGAATGTTGTAGTTAGGACATAAACATTTATCCCATCAAACTGGATTCCACAAAGCATAGCATATAATTTTGGTTTTTTTCCTCCCATTTATGTATGTGGTAAAAGGTCTCACTATGCAGCTCAGACTCATAGTGATCCTCTTGTTTTCAGTATCCCCCCCCCCCGCCAGACTCAGTTGCAGGCTTAGCATACCTCAGTAGCAGGGTGAAAGGGCATAACTAATGTGGCATTCAGAATTGAGGATTGAACCTTGGTCCCTGTGCTTGCCAAAGCAAGTACTTAGTACACTGAGCTATCTCACTGGCCCTTTTACTTTTAGTTTGGTTTTTAACCTCATCATGAACACATATTTCTTTCCTGTGCATTTTGCTTATTTTGTGAGTACCTTAGTAGAGTACTAAGAAAACAAGGATTTTTTTCTATTTTATTTCCTCTACTCAGTTCAGTAGAACTGTGTCTCAATTACTCTTCTCTCATTGCTGGGACAAATACCCAACACTTAAAATGAGGGAAGGAAGGATTTATTTAGCTCACAGTGCTCCTCCTGCACCATTCACAGGCCCCTGCTCAGGAGGTGCGTCTCCTTAGCAACACTCTAAACCTGCAGTGGCAGACACTCTGCACTTAGATCCTGCTGGATTCCTGACAATGCCTGGCCACGTACACATTAGAAATGCTCAATAAACTGCCTGGCTCAGTACTGCCTGGCTCATAATAGTCACTGCATACACGGATGAATAAATGATAATGTGGATTTTTAAGAAAAAAAAATTACTTCTCTTCAAAAAGAGAACTTTTAAGAGTGAGGTAGTTTATAGGCCATTGAACCAAAAGTTTGATACATTCACAGCAAAACAGCCTTTCAGCACACCTTTCTTTCTGTGCTCAAAGTCAGACTGAGCGTGAGTATTTGCCCTGAGCAGGCACAAAACCCGCAGTGTTAAACAGGAGTCAAAGGGAAATCTATGAAATAGAAGATAGAATTTTCTTATTTTTGATCAATTGATTTATTTTTTTAAAAATTAATTTTATTGAGAAAGAAATAGCAATGAGGCAGTTTCAAAACAGGTTAGTAGGACAGTTACAATAATGAATACATTACATATTGTTGTCTTTATAATGGTTATTCATAGTACAGGATGCAGACATGATATCTTGTCTAAACACTACTAGTACAAATCTTCTTTCTCATTGGACTAAGAGAAAATAGCTGTATATCTAGGCTAACTATTTTGATTTCTTACCATGGTGACATCTGAAACCTAATATACTAGAACTTATTTCTGTAGTGATTGAACTATTGGACTGACTTATAACCTGACCTTCCACTGTCATTCAGAAATTGTAGCACAGCTGTGACAACTATACTCATAAAGTGTTTTCGAAGCAAGTGTTGCTTTGACCCCTGGTAGTTACAAGAGGGCAATACTTCACAAATATTGTCAGAGCCGGCTGGTGACCGTATGGAAGAGCGAAGACGAAGCCCTTGTTCTGAACTGGTCTTTCGTGTGTGCACAGTCAAGTCTGTATTAGAGGAAAGGAAAACGTCTCCTCGCACTCTGTTTATTCACTCCCTTACTTGCAGCCATCCTCTCTGTTTCCCCCGTGTGATGGGTCCGGCTTGGTGTGCGTTCACAGACCAGAAGGCAGTTTATGGAGCATTTCTAATGTGTACCCAGCCAGGCCAAGCGTGGTCAGGAGTCCAGCAGGAACCCAGTGCAGAGTGTTTGCTGCTGCAGGTTTAGAGTGCTGCTGAGAAGCCGTGTCTCCCGTACAGGGACCTGTGAATGGTGCAGGAGAAGGAGCACTGTGAGCTAAATAAACTGTGCTTTCCTTCTTTCATTTTGAGTGTCGGGTGTTTGTCTCAGCAAGGAGAGAAGAGTAACCGAGACACAGTTCTACTGAACTGAGCAGCTCAGAGCTCCGCTCTGGGCACTTGGTTCTCCTCACGTTCATCCCCTTGCGGATCATCCTCAAGGTGTTTTAGTGCCTTTAAATGAAGTCTCTGTGCAAATTGCTCTCACGCGGGCATCTCCCATCCAAAGTTCTTCTGTCTGCCTCTTGAATTCACATGCTGCAAGGAGCGTGCCCCTGAACTTTCTCTTTGATCAAGCACCATCTTTCCAGTAATTGGTGGCAACATCTACCAAGCTGTTCAAGCTAGAATCCTGGGAGTATTTTAATCTCTCCCTTTTCCTCACTTCAATACTCATTTTATTTTAAATATTATAGCTCCTCTTCTTTACCTCCCAAATAATCCTCTCTAATTTTCACCATTTCTGCCCCCTCCAGACTGGCTTGTACCACCCTTCACCCTCAGGTTCTGTAGAAGCAGCCCCCTCGCTGGTCTGATCTTCTCTCCATACCTGGTGTCAAAAATCCAAGGTAGATTACATTGCTCATGTAAGATCCTTCACTACAGTGCATACACCAGATAAAATTGCAAAGAACCACACACACACATGAAAATGAATGAATTCATATGAAAGCTGGCTAATCTGAGTGAGGCCTGCAGTTGACCTGCCAGTGTCCTTTCAATGTCCATCTCTTGGTTTTGGTGTTGTGCTACACTCCTAGATGACCCTAAATTTCAGGGAACTGGGTGAAGTGTTACCAGAAATCAGTGTATCAATGGTGCAATTTCATGGAGTCTAATTAGCTAAAAGAAAGTGTTTTAAAACACTTGGCTGAAATCATTGCCTGTTTCCTCTTACCTACCTCCTTTGAAACTTAGCCACTGTCATTCTTCTTTCTGGATTCTTTTTCAGCTACACTGAGTCTCAGTTATTCTTCTCTCATTGCTGAGACAAATACCTGACACTCAAAATGAAGGAAGGAAAGGTTTATCTAGCTCACAGTTACTGGAGGTTCCAAGATAGAGCGGGACATGGCAGACAGCAGCATTTCCTGGTGGCTGAAGGCAGCAATACAGTAAGAGCAAAAGGGAGGAGTAACAGCAACAACGGCACCAGAGAGCATGTCTGTCTCCCTTAAATTTCATTCAGGCTGTCCGCCCCAGGTTGGTGTAGCACTCATACCCATAATCCCAGCAGCATTCCCACCCATAATCCCAGTGGACCATGAGTTAATCACAACCCCTAGAAGTCCACCCCATGACTGCATGAGGCTTTGTGGGGGACAAATACACACAAACCATAACACACTGGATTTCTGGCAGTGCCTGAAACTCAGCAAATGCTTTTCTTCCCCAGGATATTTTCATGTGCTGTCCAGTCTGCCTCGTAGGCTATTTCCATACATGGTTTTTCCTTATATTTCAGAGAAGTCTTTCAGACACCTACTACATATTAGGCACTCACGTGGCTCTTTTCTTTAATAGCCATTTTGTGATCTGCAATAAATGTCTACTTAGTGTTTACTGGTGCTTACACACTAATGAGAATGATCAAAATGAAGAGATCATATCTGATTTATTTACTAATGTATTCCTTGTCTCTATTGTGGTGCTTGGCCTAGAATTAATGTTTAGTACATATTTATTAATAAAAGAATGAATAAACAGATGTGCTTTGGAGTCCTAGAAAATAGAGATATCAGTGGTAAAGACCGATTTAAGCAAGTCTTGTTCAAGGACTTGATAAATTTGAACTAACAAGGGATATCTGGTTTGGTAAGATGTTGGGGTGTGTACACAGTTGAGTCTGCATTGAAACTATAAATGTATATCATGAGTGTGTAGAGTTATATTTTATGTTTTGTGTACTTTGAAATTTTCCAATCTGCTGTAAAACCAACTATGGAGATAACCACAAGTTCCAAACAGTTTATATCTTCAGCAATAGCCTTTGAGTTTATTTGGGCTCATTTTGATATTTTGGTGCAAGCTCAAAGAGGGAGGTGAGGTACTGTGTTTAGGTTATTTCATTAAAAAACCATTGTTTTATCCCCATTAAATTTTTTAAATTTATTTTTTATTTTTTTTGACAACTCATACAGAATTTTACTTGACAAAATAATATGAATTTCACAGTATTTGTTGTAATACATGGTATTGTCTTACAACGAGCTATTCATATTACCAGATATTAAAAGAAGAAAAAACTGGAGCAATGTATAAGAAATTAAGAAAAGAAAAAGTACAAACAATTGAAAAAAAAGGAGACGAAGCTAATTAGAGCATTGACAGCTTCTTTCTATTTCCATTTTTTTTCTTTTTAAAAAATTTTTATTTATTTATTTTTTTGTCCTGTCAGAGGTGAATATTCTATTGGCATCTAAATACTATAAGTGTTTGAATTCAACTGAACATCTAATACTGTCTAGCAGCCTGTAATATTAGTGGGTTATCCTCAGAAGTTACTGACTTGAGCCTTTTACAGCTCATCATATTAATATAGATTTACTTTATATAGCTCATTTTTATACTTTTCTATTGGATGGTTAAGACCAAGATATAGCAAGACCTATATACCCAGAATTGTAACTTTTGTATCTGATAACGTCAGCCAAGTACTCTCAGGATTTATCCTGTAGCCCTGTACTACCTTTTCCCATTAAATTTTTAAGTGCACATTTTGGAGAATTTGGAAAACACAAAAAATAAAGATGAAAAGAAATAGCATGGATATATACCCTATGATCTAGTGATTTATATTTGTATTATTATACTGTTCTTTCTATGAATACTTAGGAAAATTGCAAACAATTTATATAAGAAATATCCTCATTTCAAAAACGAACAATTTTATTCTCTGACAGTGTGGTGGCATTATGATTTATGACTATCCTTTTCGAAATTCAGGTGACCTCTCCTTATCTTTACTTTTTTTTTTTTTTTTTTTTTTTCAGAACCAGGGATTGAACTCAGTCTCTTAGACTTGCTAGGCAAGCATTTATTCAACTGAGCTATCTCCCCAGCCCCTCCCTATCTTTCCTGATTTGCAATGTGATAAGTATCTCAGTACACAAAACGTTTCCCTGTTTTTGTTGCTTGGTTTCATAGCACTGGGGGATGGAACCCAGGACTTTTCACACAGTTGACCAGAGGTCTACCATTGGCTACAGCTCAGGCTGCCAGCCTGCCTAGTTTTTTCCTAGAATAACTTCCTATAAGAGGAATTATGGAGTCAAAAGGCAGCAGCATTTTTAAAGCTTTTTTTTTTTTTTTTTTTTTTTTTTCCAGAACCGGGGATTGAACTCAGGCCCTTGCGCTTGCCAGGGAAGCGCTTATCCCACTGAGCCATCACCCCAGCCCCTTAAAGCTCTTGATAGTGCATGGTGCAATTGTTCTCCAGAAGCACTTCACTTCCATGTCTGCAGCTGTAGTGTAGAGCTGCTTTGGGCATCCTACTTACAGCAGACTGGAGCTGGTGGGAATCGGGCACGTCTTGGCTTCCTTCCTAGAGGTTTATTACTATGGTATAAGAATGGCCTCCCTTTTGGATCACCTTGTGTCAGAAATGACCTCGAAGCTTGGATACCCAAAGGCAATGTTGCTCAAGTCTCTTGTGCATTATTATTTATTTGTTTCTTATTCTAGGGAGAGCTGTTAGTATTCGGCTGTGGTATCCTGAGCTGTAAACTGGAGAGAAAACCACAGGAGGTGTTTAGTTTAGATTCCCAGAGCATTTCCCCAGATCAGGGAAAAGTTACCATTTTTGAATAGATACCTGTATTTCAGCCGGTCCCATGGTGCCTGCAGAATTTAGGGCATGATTAAAGGAGATGAAAGGAAGCAGAGTCAGAAGCCCTAGACAATCTAGTGTGTCGAGCCTGAAAACAGGATTTCAAGCTCTGAGAATTCCACAGTCACAGCTGTGCATCCTGTTAGATTCGGGCCACTGGGTAAATATCCTCAGAAGCTAGCACTGACATTTAAGGCATTAAAAAAAAAAAAAAAAAAAAAAAAAAAAAGTTTTTTCAACCTGAGAAGAATGAACCAATGAAATTCTAATAGGCTGACAAGGTCTTCTGGAAAGTAGCCATTTTTATTTTTAATGAGGTAGATGACTCCTCTGAGTCCAGTGCATATTTTTGGCTTTTCTGTCCATGTCTTTGGTATTTAATTTCAAAATCCTGTCGACAGAATACAGCAAGGAATTAGTGACAGGTTTAACTGTGGTAAAATACAATGAATTAAAAACAGGCCCTCTCTCTCTTTCTGTCTCTCCCCTGCTTCTCCCTCTCCCTCTTCTTTCCCTCTTCCTCACCCACTTACTCTCTCTGTGTCTGTGTGTACAGATAGGAGGCGCTGATGAAGAATTGCATATTCCACAGTTGGAGACTCTGATAGATTCCCACAGGTCGGGAGTTTCTTCTTAGACCTGTGGTGACTGGTGCTGAGACCTAATCACTTCAGAGCACCAAAACTTGGCATAAGCCTGCCTCTGTTCAAAGCAGGAGTTCCAGTCGGGTTAAATTCCTCAGACACTGTATTTCCTGTTGTTCAAGAGCTCATAGAGATCGGAATCACCGACTGCCAGGGCTTGTGTCATGCTTCTCTTTGAAGGCATGTTTGGGTGTTAACTAATTACTAGGCAAATGGGCTATTATTTCTGAGAGGTTTATTTGCAAAAGCATGTTTGTTGATACTAAGATTAGGCTATTTATAGAAACCTTTTAAAGCAGTTTTTTTGGATATCTGTAAGAAGAGAGAGATAAAGCCATCAGAGCAGGCAGAGCTCGCAGCAAGCAGCAAGGTGAGGGATTTTGCCGAGAGGGTGGTGTAGGTGAGCTAAGGTCTCCAAGCACCTGGCAGACAGTTCCTTTCATGCTTGTGGTCACTAGCGAGCTCCAGCTCTTGAGGCTGTTGGCCACTAGAGGAACTAGTTTAGTGGGAGAGGGTGGTTGAGCCCTAACTTAATCCCTACTGATGGCTTCTCTCTGGCCAGTGAGTTCCCAACATGACCAGCCTGCTGCATGGCTTCTTAGTTAACAGAGAAGTGGAAATTGTCTCAACCTTGTAAATGCCAGGTGTCAACTGTCAAGTTAACACTTCAGGTAGGCTCAAGGAGGGCACATCTGTGCCCATCAGAGGGCGAAGGGTGAGGTGTCTCAAGTGCCCAGAAAGCCAGGCTGTGTGGGTTGGGAACACCTCTTGTATCCAGTAGCCAGTGGTTTGCGCTGGATGTGGCTCCCCACCCCTTCTTAAGCTCATGTATGAGATCATATAGGAAGACACCTGTCAGGACCATCCCTCCATCTTCCAGCCCACTGGGGGGAATTCAGAACTGAAAGGAGTGGGGTAGAGGGGCTAATGGTTTTCTCATTAAGCCTTTACCATACTTAATTGGAAGATCTTACCTGTAGTTTTTTGCCTCCACACTTTTTTCCATCTTGTTTGTTCTGATTGTGTATTATACTTTTGCCTGAAACTGTCATACTGCCAAAACCAAGTCCTTAAAAATAAATACTCTAAGCTGGACACAGTTGTTGCCTGTCTTCTAATACCAGGACTCTTGGAGGCTGAGGCAGCAGGACAGCAGGTTCAAGCTCAGCCTGAGCAACTTAGTGGCTTAGTCAGAGCATGTCTCAAAATTTACAAGGACTCATAATGTAGCTTGGTGCACTCTCTAGTATTACACACACATGCACACAAAAGACTAATACTGTCAAATTAGTTCATAAATTTAATTATCTTTACTTTCAAAGGATCTTAATGAATGCACATATATAAATGGTTACATTCTTTTATGAAATATGGCTTCCATGGTACTAGTATGAGAGAAAGAAATAGACATGATAAACCAATTCAAAGAATGTTAAAAGAATGGCTACTCTCTCCCCTAATGAAATATCAGAGCCTATTTACTTTAGGTGACCAATCAGCATATTTCTGCTACTGCAATAGAAACACCAATAACATCACTCAGGATTTGGAGGCAGATTTTTTTAAACATTGGATGGGCACTGACAAGGAATCAACTCTTATAAAAATGTCAGACCACAAAAGCTCAGGGAAGGAGGATTTTATGGGATTTCAAAGGGGAGGCAGAGAGGTAGAATACTTGGCTATCTTTGATTGATTTTTAAAATATGCATCACGGTGACCAACTATTTCTAAGAAGTAGAAGTTACAGAAACTGTAACGAACTGTTACCTGGGCAACCGATAGTAACTGAAGTATATTGGTGGTAGGGGGGTGTGGATTTTCTGCCACAGTAGAAGCTAATTCACTCATATTCAATCTCCTTGAAGGTATCATAGAGAGTGTACCCTGTATCCTTCAAAAAATAAAGAGTATTTCTCACTACAAAATAAGGGTATTTCCCTTTCTAACGACAAATCCATTGTCACCCAAAGAACATCAACAGTAATCCCTTAGTAATCTTTAACACTCATCTTTCTTTCAAATTTCCTGGGGAGATGGCTCAGTGGAATAAGCACTTCCCTGGCAAGCACAAGGGCCGGAGTTCAATCCCTGGTTCCACAAAAAAAAAAAAAAAAAAAAAAAAATTGGGCTGGGGAGATGGCTCAGCGGAGTAAGTGCTTCTCTGGCAAGTGCAAGGGTCTGAGTTCAATTCCCAGTTCTGCCAAAAAGAAAAAGTTGGGTCCGTCATGGTGTCATTGGGTGCGTGCCTGGTCCGCAGTGGAGCGGAAGATGCTTGGAGCCGGGTGCGGGCCGGCGGGCTGTGCAGTGCACCTATGATGTGTTTTAGAAATAGATCTTACACGGTGACTTGAAAGAAGAATGTCAGTCCATCTGTATTTCCTAAGGAAAGTGAAAAAAATAGTGCAAAATTTGTGGAAACAAAACAGCCAGACCTGCTTTCATAGCATCAGAAGATTCTCTTCAAAACTTGTGCTTAGCATCTCAAGAAATTTTTCAAAAAGCTCAGCAAAGTGGGAGGTCACAATGTCTCAAGTGTGGTGGCTCCAGGATGTTCTACTGCTATACATGTTACGTCCCAGTTGAAAATGTGCCCGTTGAACAGATTCCGCTTGTGAAGGTCGCACTTATTTTTCCTGGTCCTCAGTCTACCTCAATAAAAGATATTTCTTTTCATCTGCAAAAAAGAATTCAAAGTAAAGGCACAGCTGATGACCCTGAGAAACCATCTCTTAAACGCAAGAGAACTGACGAACAGGCAAGCTGCGATTTGAGTGACAGAAAATGTAAAGGGGTAGCCCTGAAGAAAGTCATTTTTATAGACAGTACCTGGAACCAGACAAACAAGATAGTCACTGATGAGCGGCTTCAGGGGCTGTTACAAGTTGAGTTGAAAACAAGAAAAACTTGCTTTTGGCGCCATCAAAAGGGAAAGCCAGACACTTTCCTTTCCATCATTGAAGCCATTTACTACTTTCTGGTAGACTACCATGCTGATATATTAAAGGAGAAATACAAAGGACAATGTGACAATCTTCTATTTTTCTATTCTTTTATGTATCAGTTGATAAAAAATGCCAAGTACTCTGGGGCTAAGCAGACACCAAAGCCGACCCATTAATTGTTTACAAGCCTCCTGCCCTCGTATTCTGCTAAAATCAATAAACTTGTATTTGTGATTTTTGTTTAAAAAAAAAACCCAAAAACAAATTTCTCCAGTTGTCCCTTAATGGCATTTGCAGTTGGTTCATCTGATTGAGGAGCCAATTAACATCCACACATGACAGTTGGCTGTTCCATCCTTCAAGTTTCTTTCAATTTAGAATGTTCTCCTCTTTATGTCCTGACATCAGGGATTACAGAAACTCTAGCTGGCTGTTCTGCAACAATTGGCTTTGTCAATCCCTAAACAAAAAGTCAGAAATAATGGGCAGATTATTCTTGTCACCTTAATGAAACCTGATATCTGTATTCCTCGATTAATACTCATAATTTTGATCAGCATTTATGAAAACCAGACCTCAAGAGCAAAGGTGATAAAATAAAAACCTTCACCTTGAGTGGGAGCCAACGCCACATGTGATGGGTCAATGGTGGAAGCTGGCTGCCTTTTGCTGACTGGTGCCTGTGGCTCTCCTATTTCCATCTAACTCTAGGGGCTTTCAGTTCCATTTTTACACAGCTGAAGACTTGAACCTGTGGGTAAAACCTGCACCTTCAGGGATCTTCAGCCCCTACCAGCTCTGTGCAGGGTCTGCCTGCCGAGGAGACTACACCAAGTGCAAGGACGTTTGCACAATGTCCCTTCCACCTGGCTGTATCTGGTCTTTTTCTCTATTCATGTCCCACAGAAAAGTGAAAGCTCCCATGACAGTGACAGCACAGTACTAACGACCATAAATACTATAGCTCACATGTATGAGGATTATAACTAACTTAGAATGAAAAGAAAATATCACTGAAAATTATGACTTTCATGTGAAACACAAGGCTTGATGATAAAAAGGTGTTTATTTATTTATTTATTTATTTATTTATTTATTTATTTTTGTGGTACCAGGAATTGAACTCAGGACCTTGCACTTACCAGGCAAGCACTTATTTTACTGAGCTATCTCCCTGGCCCAAAAGGTATGTATTTAAATACAAAATTTATTACAGTAAGAGACACATGACCATCAGTTCCCCTCTTCACTTTGAGTCACTTATACCATCGTTCTTGACACTTTCTGAAGCAGTTTTGAAAGTCCTCTTTCACAAGTGTCTTTAGTTGCTTTGTTATGGCTGCCTTGATGTCCTGAATGGATTCAAAATATTTATGGAGATATCTGACAAATGAAAACATTAGTGTGTCCTCACTCACTTTATTCCCTGGATCTGGAACAGAGTGACTTCTGACTCTTTCAAACTCAAAATGACCAGGAAAAGTAAGTATTTGAACGGATTTGGGACACCAAGCCAACCATGACAGTACAACTTACAACACCCACAAAGGAGACTTTCAGACCTGATAGAGGGGTTATGTTTTGAGGGGGGTTAATGGCAACATGTCTTTTATTGCAATAAATTTTTTGAAATGTAAATGTTCATGGCATATTTTGGTCATGTCTCATTGTTAGAAAATTGTCAGGTTGGGGACTAGAGTGCATCCAGAACATTGCATCCCAGGTCCAGATGGGACATGAAACTGGGTAACCTGGGGCAATCTACCCTCTCTCTAAACCTTATGTTCTCAATCTGAAGTGTCAGACGATTGGGTGAGACTTCAAGGCTCCATTCAGCTGTGGGGCTCCATGGCTTTCATCACGTTAATAGCAACTGTGGGGAGCTAGGTCAGAAGGTTAAGCCTGGCAAGTGCAAGGACCTGGGTTCGATCCATGGTACCACAAGTGATGCTGGACCTGTGCCATGCTGGCCACTGAAACCCGGTGTGGTGGTGCACACGTGTAATGCCAGCGCTGGGGAAGCTGAGGCAGGAGAATCATTAGGAGTCCAAGCTGCACCAAATAAATGAATGATTAAGCAAATCTGTGAAAAAAAATAGCAACTCCAGTTTTTTTATTTTGTTTCTCTTCTCCTTCTACTACTAACCCTTCCTTGCAGGCTCTTGCCTTTGTGTTTAAGGGACAGCTCTGCAGTGTTAGGGAACCCTGAACCATAAGAACCCTGTTCTTTTTCTTTCATTTTAAAGAAAAAAACCCCAATGATAATCAAAACAAGGTAATAGGCTAACAATGGTTAATACATTGCAATATTTATCTTCAAAGTAGTTGCTCACATTCCAAGATATAAGCATGAAAATTAATCAAACAATATAAGCACAAACCATTCTTTTCAATGAACTAATAGAAATTAGTAGTATAATTATCTTAGCTTTTATATATGTGTATATATATATATTTTTTTTCTTTTCCCCATCACAGTTTCTCTTTCCTTTTGATCAATCTATTCCAATTTCAGAATACCTATTGTACACTTTGGATCTTATTTACTTTTTCAGTATCTTATGCTAGGGAGACAATACAAGTTTACACATGCAAGTCTGATTTATTTCATTAATGAGTATGATCTCAAGTCGCATCCATTTATCTATAAAAGCCTTGAGTTTATCCTTCTTTATAGCTGAGTAGAACTCCATTGCATAAAAATACCTCATCTTTTTTTAAAATCCATTCTCAATTAATACACTTTTGGGTTGTTTCCAAAATTTGGCTATTATAAATTGTGCTGCTATAAACATGGGTGCACATATATTGCTGTGGTTTGATGTATTTTTAATTCTTTTAATCCTTTTTAAAAGTTCAGATGAGGAATAGTTGGATCGAATGCTAATCCTAGTTTTTTGAGGAAACTCCTTACTGATTTCCATAGTGGTTGCACCTGTCTACACTCCCACCAACAGTGGTGAAGAGTTCCCTTTTCCCCATAGCCCCTCCAGCATTTGTTATTTGTTGATTACTTGATGATATACATTCTTTCTGGGGTGAGATGGAATCTCAGTGTTGTTTTAATTTGTATCTCTTGAATGACCAATGATGTTGAACATTTTGTCATATAGTTCTTTGCCATTTGTATTTCTTCACCTGAGAAATGCATATTCATCGCAGATGCGCATTTTTGGATTGGGTCTTTGAATGGGGGTGGGTGACATTTTTCAATTCATTATATGTTCTAGATAGATAGAAGGACCCTGTTCTTAATTTTCAAGTATTACTTCACTGCACAGGCAATTTCCTATCTGAGCCTAAGTGGTTTCACACACATAGCGATGCCCTACCTTTCTAACTAAGATCAGTGAGTCCAAAGACATCCGTGGTTAATTGTGTGCTATCACAAGTTGCTTAGATCTGGTTGGATTAAGAGAACACAGAGTGAGTGAATCTGATAGTTCTGAATGGAATACTTCGAAATCAGCACATGCCTTGCTGACTCTAAAAAGAAGAATGCAGTGGACTGAGACCCTGTGCCAGGCCATGCAGGCTCATTGGACAGTGGCCAAGGAGGAAGCTGACCAGCTCATCTGACACACGCAAAGCAGCATGACCTTGCGCAGGACACAGGGCAGATTCCAGCTCGTGGCTCCTCCCATCCAGGCCAAGTCTCCTGTGTTGAAACTCTAATTTCAAAATCATGTAGCAGAGCAATGTTGTGTTTGTATGTACACTAGGCATAACTCACACACAGTTCCTACTTTCTTGTGTGTTGGCTGATAGGTTGGAGACCACTGACATATTTAGAAAGCCTTCCAGAATGATTCACGCTGGGGAAAGAGTCAGCCCTGAGCGACCCTCCATGTAGGCAGCCATTGGCAACACAACCTCATTTCATGTCTTATAAAACTAATTTTTATGAAGCTGAATAGACCCAAATTCCTGCTTTGTATTTTTAAAATGGATTGGTTGTTCATGTGTATGGCTATTACCCCTCTCTTCTTTCTATTTTTGCTGTCTGGTTGGCACAGCCGTGGCCTTTTGAAGCAGCTGGGATATAAATATAAAATGGGATTTGAGGCCCATTAAGAGTAGAGAACAGCTGACGAGGCAACGCCGAGCTCCCGGCTGCGCAGGGCTGGGCCTCTCCACCAGCCCGGGCACGTTGGTTTCGGTCTGCCCGACTGTGGGCTTTATGCTGAGCAGGCTTTAATGATTTAAAGGTTGGCATAGGAAGCGGGGTTTCCTGCCCTGCGCCTGTCCTTGTCTAGTTGTAATCTACGCAGTAATTAAAGCCAGACATTTCGTTGGAGCATTGGCTTTGGCAGCATTTGAGGTGTGGTATTAGCCTTCGTGCTCATTTTTGGATTATTTTTAAGGGTGCACATTAGATGTTAGTAAAACGTTTAAAAATAGCTTATGATTCCAAGTTGGTTGGCGTCATCCTTGCCCATTGATGGGCGCCTCAGCTTGCGAGTGTAGGTCAGAAAAGCACTTTGTCCAAAAGCAAGGTGAGTACTTACAGTGATGTTTATGATTCCCTTCTGCAAACCCCGGCAGGATTGTTGCTTTGTTTCCAGAGTGGTCATTTCCTAAACTTCCACGAGGGACGATTGCTAGAGCTTCCTGAGGATCGTGGGCTTCCAACTGACACTGTGGACAAGTAACTCACAGCTTTCTGTCAAAAGCTAGATGTCATGTACATTTTGAGTTAAAAATGTTTCTTATAAAGAAAGGAATGACTGAAAAATATGGCGAATATTTAAAACAGCTTATTACAAAAAGAGACATACTGCTAAGAATGATGGGATAAGTGTGCATGCAGTGTGAGGGAGTATTTTGAGGGGGATTAGTGGCAAGGCAGGTCTTTTATTGTAATACATTTTAAAATTTAAATAATTCACCTTATTTTTGATCACCCCAAATACTAACCACTTTCTGTAACAAACACTGATGGAGTGTCCACTGTGTGTCAGACACTATGCTGTCATTTGTTATAGATGTGATCTCAACCCTCCAGAGTACAGCTTTTAGGCCCTGTTTAGTGAATTCCTCCTTTTAAAAAAATAAGCTATATATTTCATTTTTTCATTACAACAATTTAAAGGTTATTTTGGCTTTAGTAGATAGACATCATATGACATCTGTGAGCCCATTCTCCAGCTCTTTCTCAGTTTGCTCAACTTTAAAATGGGCTCAACAATAATACTACCTACTCAAGCAGGCCATTGTTTCCATTGTTTGGATTCAATTAGTTAATGGTCAATGTTTAAAACAGTGAGGGCTGGCAGGCTAGCTCAGTGGTCTAAAGAGCCTGTTTAGGCAAACGTAGGCAAGCCCAGGGACCGAGGTTTGATCCCCAGCACCACATGCCATACTAGTCCTGTCCCAGGGTAGGCTGAGTTGGCCATTAAGACAAAACAAAACAGCAAAACAGTGAATAGTGATTGCTATAAAACAGGCACTCAACCCACAGCTGCAGCGCTTTTTCCTGTCTGTCTGGAACTGTCTGGATTTGCAGTTTCTTTGGGCTGCTAGGAGCATTCTGAACCATGTGACATTTTTCCAGAAAGATTTTCATCAAGAAACTTCACATTATGCCAGGCTCGGTGACACAAGCCTGTAATCCTAGCACCCTTGGAGGCTGAGGCAGGAGGACTGCAAGTTTAAGCTTCCACTGGGCAAGTTAGCCACTTAGCAAAACCTGTTTCAAAATAAAGCATAAAAATGGGTGGGAGTTGTGCAGGGAAACCTTGATTCATGGATGCTTGTTTGTAAATGATTTGGTTCACAAACAAAAATGATCAACCAAATTTTGCTTCTGCTTGCAAATTCCACACGGGTTGACAAACATGGTCACTGCTGTCTTCCCCACAGAAACACAACACAGCCATCTTCTTCCAAATCATAAAACATTAAGTTTGGGGCCAGGGATATAGCTCAGTGGCACAGCACCTGCCTGGCAAGCATAAGGCTGTGAGTTTGATTCCTGGTAACAAAAACAAATAGATAGAGAAATAAAATAAAATAAAATAAAATAAAATAAAATAAAATAAAATAAAATAAAAGGTTAAAATAAGTTTGTAGGGCTGGGGAGATAGCTCAGCAATCTAAACACCTGCCTGGCAAGTGCAAGGACTCGGGTTCAATCCCCAGTACCACATCCCAGGCATGCGGCACAGCCCTGCCCTAAAACCGGGTGTGCATGGTAGCACATGTCTGTAAGCCCAGCACTGGGGAGGCTGAGACAGGAAGATCACTACAAGTCTGAGCTGCATAGTGAGAGTCTGTACCAAATAAATAAATAAGTAAATAAATAAATAAAATTAAGCTTGTAAACCAAGATACCACAATAGTTCAATGTGGAGACTCGGTTCAGCCATCACTACAAAAACCAGAACTACTTCCTATCATGCCTCAGCCAAATTACTCTTCTTACAGAATTTGCTATCTTAACCTATGTTACCAGCAGTAACATAAGCCAGCTCTTTCCTTCCCCGTGCCATACCTGCCACAGGGCCCTTGCACACGCTAGTCCTTGTCCAAGAAGGTCCTTCCCATTTCTCCAAGTACATGCCTGCTCCCCTTTAAGGAGCTTCCCTGTGCCAGGAGGGCCTGTCTGGCCTTTGGGAGGGCACTTCCTGTGCACCAGTTGCCCACCTTAGCACAGGTGACATTCCACACATTCTAGTATGATTATTTGGTTGATGTCTGCCTCTCCTGTCCCAGGTACTAGGAACTATCAGGTTTTCCCATCATGGCAACCTGCACTGATCACTCTTCCTGTACTCTGTGTTACATAATTATTAAACATTTGTTCAAAGAGGCATTAGAAGGTGATACATTGTGGATTATTTGAATTAGTTCATGTATCATTTATTATTTAACATTGAAGATGACATGTATGGTGTACATATACATGAAGGTGCGAAAGTGCTTGCTGTACCTTATGCTTCCATCTCCCGGGGCATACACTGTTAATTAATAAATACCTTCCAGAATTCTTCCCCCTAGTTTGACAATCATACATGCATAATTGGGGTTTAGCTCTAGAATGTCCCCTAAAAGTCTACATGAGGACTTCCACACACATGCATACACCTTCCACACACATGCACCTTGCACACATGTGTCTTCCACATACTCCTTCCAACCACATGCACCTTCCACACATGCACCTTCCCCACACACACCTTCCACACATGCACCTTCCACACACACACACACACACACACACACACACACACACACACACACACCTTCCACAAAAATACCTTCCATAAATCATACTCACCAGTGAAGAGTACAGTGGATGAATTCACTGGTGAGTTCCTAGCTAACTGTTGTTAGGTGTGAGGGCCATGTGGGCCTTGCTCCTTGAAGGGGGAGCAGTTGTCTCCATTTTCTCTGCGCCTTGCTCCATTTCCATGTATCGATGTGTGCAGAGCTGGCAGGACTTTGCCTCATCCCTTCAGTTGGCTTGAAGCAATGCATGTGGGTTCAGCTATGGTGCTGATGTCCCCCACCTTTGAAGCAAGGTGACAGTGCAGTGTTTCTCCCCTTACTCACCAAATGAACATGGGCAGGATGGAGAGTGAGTGGAGTTCCAGGCTGGCAGCTGGCATTGAGCTTCGAGATAAGAGACTATGACCTCCCAGGGCATAAAAGAGCTGGCACACGGACCCCCAAAGATTAGATATTGTCTCAACTGTGTCATGCAGATTACTCTTCTCTGCATATTGAGGAGGTGATTTCAGGCCTCCTACTTAGCCCAGCTCCTAGCACTTACCTAGTTCCCACGGTTCTCACAGTTACTCATCCTTGAGCCAGTCCCTTCTTCACAAACTAATAGAACCTGAGTTTGGCCCTGGGTGGAGGCCTCTGTTCTGGATAGCCATCATCACAGCTGGACTTAGGACCCCTTGGCTCCCCACAACTACAAATATGCCTTCTTGTCTTTATTCTCACCCTGGGTTGCACTGGGTAGGTAGATTGGAATTAACTTTTCCATGAGATTACAAATATAAGCCTCCTGGGCTGAGATGAGGACCAGGAAGGGCTCTCTGTAGTTAGGGACCTGGTTTGAAGAGGCTGATCAAGGGCTGTATTCCCTGGATGGCTGTGTCCCTCTTCTCTTCCTGCTTCCTGGCTGCTTCCCTCTTCTGGGCCCTTCTGCCACCGTGTTTCTGCCTTGGAGTCAGCTGACCAAGGGCTGAAGCCATGGCTCCAGGCATTCTCTCCTCCCTTAAGTCACACAGGTCAGGTATTTTGTCCTAGAGATGAGAAGGAGACTGAAACACGCACACATATAGTCTCACAGAAACTGGAACCAAGCGCTCTGTAGTGTTCTATTTCACTGAGCATTGAAGGGGAGCTATTTTTCTAGGCCTGTATTGAATACACTTCATTCATTAAAATGTTATGAAATGCTTTGAAAAGGTCTAAAAAAGAATAAAATGCATGGCCAAGAACTTTCCATCCAGCTTAATAAAGATTTTTCAATACATGGATCCCATTCTCCCTGCAGCTGAGGTGACCACCGCCTTGAATTTGGTCTTTCTCATTCGCATGCATTTCTTATCCTTCAACCCCTGAGGTTTGCATCTACCCCCAATGGAGAGAGTCTTTGTGTTTTTGTACATTTTATTATTAGTGGTAGAATTCAGGATGTGCTTCCTGCAATTTGCTATTTAAACTCAACATTTTTCTTATGAGATTCATTCAAACTGGACTACATGGCCCAAGAAACTTCATTTCCCTGATCATCGGGTGTGTTACTGTGAGAAGACGGTGTGGCTGGTAGTGGAAGACCGCTTGGGCGACTCCCCTTGAAAGAGGGGCCCTTGTCTCCATTTTGGCTGAGCCTGACCCTATTTCCATGTCTTGATGTGTACAGAGCTGGCGAGGACAGGACTTTTCCTTATTCCTTCAATTGGCTTTAAGCAACACATATAGGTCTAGCTGAGGCACTGGTGGTAGTCTTTGAAGATGGCAGGCATGTTTACCCAGAACCCCACCTGCTGCTCTTTAATATGAGCTGGGTCAAGAGAGGACAAAGAGCCAGTGCTCCACACTGTCAAGATAGAGGCTGTGCTTTCCTGGGGATTGAAAGATTACATATCGGAGCTGAAGCACTGGCCCAAAACATTAGATACCATCTCAGTTGTGTAGTGCAGATCACTCCCTGCATAGCCTTCTCTCTGTGTATTGTGGAGGAGAATGCAAGCCTCCTACCTGACTGGTTCTCCTACTTCCCGCCATCCTCATAGTCTCTCATCCTTAAGTCACTCCTTTCTTGATGAACGAATAAAACCAACATTCAGCCTTGGTTCTGGGGAGTCATCATCATGGGTGGACTTAGGACCTCTTGGCTCCCCCAAACTACAAATATACCTTAGTGTTTTTATTCTCACCATGAGTATGGTAGGTTGGAATTAACTTGACAGGATTCCAATAACTTATCCATGAGTTTGCAAATGTGAACTTTCTGGATCAAGACAAGGACAGGAAGGGCTCTCTATAGCTGGTAGCTCGACCTATATCCCCCCCCTTTTTTTTTCTTTTTCATCCCATGCATTCATAAACACTCTTGCACCTGTCCTTTTTTCTGCTCTCAGTAGAGGGATTCTCCAGAGTTACCCAGGGAGCACCTGTGGGGCGGTCCAGGGCACGTATATCTCCAATCTTATTAAGTATTGCTAAATCTCGTTCTCTAAAGTTCTTTCATTATTGGGCCGATGAGATAACTCAGTGGTCTAAAGTGCCTGCCTAGGCAAGCTTAGGCAATGGTAGGCACCATGGTTTGATCCCAGGTACCACATGCCATGCCAGCCATGCCCCCAGGGTAGGCTGAGTTGGCCACAAAAAAATAAATAAAGTTCTTTCATTTTTGACTTTATACTTATACTTGCTTAGTATCCCATGAAATACCATATACTAGTTTATTTCATAGTAGTCCATGGAGATATGCACTCATTAATTTCATGGCATTCCGTGAATATAATGTACACTAATTTACCTGATTTTCTAAGAGGAGGCTACAGCAACTTGTAACATAAACTTCCTTGAGTCGAGACAAGAGCTTCAAGGTCCTCTAAGCTTTGCCCTCCTACTAGATGTTTCCCTAGTACAGTACGGTCAATCAGGTCAATCAATCAGGTCAATCATCACCACGGTGACTTTTCTTAAATGAATGATGAAACCAAATGTGAGGAATCTGGTGTCCCCCTGAAGGCCCACAGTGGAGTGAGGTGGGAGGGCGTGGGAAAGGAGTCAGGGCACAGACTGCCCCAAAGCCCAGAGGAAACGCCCTCTCTTTGTGTGCACCTGTGAAAGCCCCAGTGAGGATCAGCTCACGCGCTTCTCTTGGGCTGCATTGTCCTGGGAAAGGGGAAACAGATGGCAATTTAATAAGAGTGCGATAGCATTGTTTGAGGCAAGCAGGAGGTGTCCTTGGGGAACAGGAGAGAGGCGCTCTGCTAAGAAGCACAGCAGCTTGTAGAAGCAGTTTACTGCGGCTGCTTCCTCCCTGCCCAGAGCAGCCCAGAGGGGCTAGATGTGCAGTTCTTCTGTGATTCCTGCCACATCTCCCGAGAACCAGAAGCTGTGACCCAAGGGTGTGTGAGTGTGTGTGTAGAGTTGGTGGGGCGCTGGCTAAGTAGGGGAGCACACGTTGGGGCATGAACAGTGTGATAAGGCAGTAAATAACCCCGCCCCTATCTTTCCCTTTTTCCTTTCTGTGCATCCTGACCTTGAAGGCCTCCACTGAGCAGCACCTACAGCTGCTGCAGATTGTTCCCTGAGGAGAGGTAGAGCAGCATCGTCGAAAACCCACAAGTCCAAGCTCTGCTGCCAACCAGCTTGTTGTGCTGGGGAAACAGCTCAGCCACCGAGAGCTCCTGTCCCTTGGGAGAAGCAGGGAGCCCTCCACCCATGGCAGAGACGCTGTGTGGGCCTGGCAGGCGTGGTTCATCTGTGGGCTCTGGACACGCAGTCGTGTGTGGCAGTGGGGACAGAAGAGAGCCAGGCCACCCTGGCTCTGGGTCTGTGTGTGGCAGCTTTGCCTCCTGAGATTTCCTGACGAAGAAGACAGAGTCACACTACGTGACGTCCACTCAGCTCAAGCCGCATCCTAGTTAGGATGACACCTGCCTCCTTTACTTTTCTCTTGGGATCGCTTGCCCCTATCAGGGAGTACTCCCAGGGTCCTGCGCTCTTCCCTGGCCTGGGCACATGCTGCGTTCTCTTTCTGGGCGTTCGTGGCCATCCCCATAGCTCCCCAGTCCACACCTGCTGGGCTGTCACCGCCGCCCTGTCTGGAATCCACCACAGCCAGGACTTCTGCAGTTTGGTGCTGCAGACAGAAGCATTCTCCATGTGTTCTTGCTGCACCCCCACCTGCATGCCCTATCGTTCTGTTCCACTTGTTCTGTGTATGTGGGGGTGACAGCCCCACCTAGCCTCCTGCGAGGAGCACCCCGTGGGCTGGCCGCAGTGAGGAGCCCTTCTGCTGGTTTGCCATGATGCCTGTCTATGGTTCCACAAAGCATCGCTTCTTTGTCCAAGCTACCTTTGCTGTGGTTCTGTTGGGTTGAATATAAGCCAAAGCTAGCCTGATGGTACAAACCTGCAATCGTAGCACTCGGGGAGGCTGAAACAGGAGGACAAGTTCAAGTCAAGCCTGGGGAATTTAGTGAGACCCTGTCTCAAAACTGAAGAAAAAAAAAGTGGGCTGGAGGTGTAGCTCAGTGTGAAGGGGCTAAGTTCAACTCCTTGTAACACACACACACACACACACACACACACACACACACACACACACACCCTAAACCTTTTCCTGGGACACCCAAGGCCCTTCCTGGCAGCCTCTGGCTGCCTTCCTTCTAGTGCCCTGGGGCCGCACCCAGCTTCTCAAGCTGCTCACAGGGTTTCATGGGTCCAGCCCTCTTCCCACCCTGCTCCACTCCTCAGTCCAGTCTCCTCACCTGCCCTACACGTGGCTCAGGAACGACAGGTGCGTTTCTCCTCCTGCAGGCCTCTCTGGGCTGCCGCCAGTGGCTCCTCCGGGGGTCTCCATGGCCTCTCCTGAAGCCATGCCTCAGATGCTGTCCTTTCAGGTGCGCCTCCACAGTGAGGCACAGTGGCAGCACCCTGCTCCTGGCACAATGCTCAGCTCTTGGGTGGGGGATAAGTAAACATAGTCTGTGAATTTTTGGGGGGAGTGCATGGGAATCTTAGGGGTCTAATATTACCTGCTGTATCTAAGAGACCTGCAGAAGGGACAGATTCTTGAGAACTCCTGCGGGTGCTGAGAAAACCTCACAACTAGCTGCTGCCCTACATTCCTGGCACCACCTGTCTCTGGCAACCCTGCTTTGCTGCGACGGGCTCCAGCTGGCTGCAAGCAGGAACTGAGGGTAGATGCAAGCCTGGGCACTGCGGCTGCATTTGGGAAAGGAGGCGGAAAACGGGCTTCGGTGGTCCGGGCTCCAGGAGTCAGAGCTGGTGTTTTCCCAGGAGCTTCTGTCCTTGTGTTCTGCAGAAGCTTTAAGCACAAGCAACGCCCTTTGTGGACACAGATATGAAGCTGGCAACTGTGTGGGTGAAGGCAGTGACAGCAGGCAGGGGCAGAGGCTGTGTGATCCACGCTTCCCATTGTCTAGGGGTGACGGCAGCCAGCTAGTCAGGACACAACCGTCCCCATCACCCTGCCCACAGCCTGTGATGTCCGAACTGAACACATCCAAGAAAGATTCAAACTTCTTACAGAGATGATAACTCCAAGAGGAGAAAAATAAAAGATGTTTTCAGCATTGGATGACACATGAAATGCATCAAGAAAAGCAAAACCTTTCCTATGAGCCTGCCCTGAGCAAAAGGTTATCAGTTATTATTTTTGTTTCATGGGTATAATTTTTTTCCTCAGATCTTTAAGGTTATTTTTATTATTTCTAGAATGCCAAAAGCAGTGCTTTTGCTTACAGTGATCTAGCTGGGGCAGCTCTGTAAATGAAAGAACAACAGAGATAAAATGAGCTTCCAGTGAGACATGAGGAAGTTATTGCCTTCAGTGCCGGCGTGTGACATGTTAAGTGCTGGAAAGAAACCTGAGCTGTAATTCCTTAAAAATACTTTATTTTTTATTTTTTTGAAAATTGAAGCAAAATGAATTTAATTTCTGAGCTGTTCATGGCAATTAAAAAGCAATCCATCTGTAATAAACTGCATACATTTTCCAATGAAGAAAGCATACAAACTTTGAAACGCTAATGAATAGAATTATAGATAGATTTAGAAAGTAAACTCGAATAAAAATGACTCTTTTCCTTTTATAGTAATGTTTGGCCTTAATTTTGGTGCTATTGAAAGCATTTATATAAATCAGATTCAAGTTATTTAGCTTTCATCCAGAATGTTTAATTTCTAAAATGTTAAGTCATACCGTGGGCCCCTGTAGCATTAGTAATTGCTTCTCTTTAGAAGAAATACATTTAAAAGGCCAGCCAGATAGCTCAGCAGACTAAAGTGCCTGCTTAGGCAGACACAGGGACTGGGGTTCAATCCCCAGAGTGCCACGCCAGCCCTGCCGCTGGGGCACGCTGAGATGGCGATTGAGACTGGGCATGGTGGTGCGCATCTGTAATCCCAACACTTGAGAGGCTAAAAATAGGAGGACCACTATGCGTCTGATCTATGTAGTGAGACCCTGTAGATTCTGTACTAAATACAAAACAAAACAAAACATTTAGAAAACGTGCCTGTCCACATCTTTTTAGGAACACATGTATTGAGATAAGAAATGATTTTAAAGTGTATATTTACAGCACCTTCTGGGATTACATTTAAAGTTAGCAACACTGCAGTGGTTTCCCATTAGCAGCAGAATCTCTTGCCCAGCCCTGTAGCAATAGTCTTAAGATGGGATGTCTAGCAAGATCATGAAACTTAACATTATGGCCTGAAGGTGCATCCACTTTCCTACAAATGACTCAGGTTTATCTTTTTTCTGGCAGTGTAGTACTCCCTTGTAAATGTGTGGAAATAGCACATTTTCTTTATCCACGCAGCTGTGAATGGACGTGTAGCTTGCTTCTAAGCTTACACACACTCACGAATTGTGCTAGCAAGAATATTCCCTCCAGGAACGTGAACGTTATGTGCTGCAGACACGTACCCACGATGAAGAGATAGCATCGTAACACTGACCCAGAAGACACAAGATGAAAACAAATCTTTCTGTCAGACTTCTGCAGTCCCCCTAATGAGCCCTGACTGGTCTATAAAAGCTAATGTGTGTCGGTCCCTTTATTGGAAATAAAGCATCCAGAGAGGCTGGAGAAAAGGGTCCCAGCAAACCGCAGCTTCAGAAGCAGGCGCCCCCTCACCTGCAAGGGGCCCGAGATGTTGAACGAGATCCTCTTTGCTTCCTCACACTTGCTTCCTGCAGCCTTAAGCTCTTGCACCCCCCCCCCCCGCCCCATCTCTCTGATTCCTCTTCTGCCGTCTGCCTGCGCAGCACCTGCTGGCCCGGATGGACTGTCTTTCTTCACATCCTCACCTTGGTGAATTCTTCCTATGCCATCTCCCCCTCCCTCCGCACGTCATCTTGCTTGACACATTCTTCCTGAAGATCATTCAGTGTAAGATTTGGCCACAGAAGCTCTGGCCAAAACATGTCAACTAGAACCTTATCACTGTGGAGAAAAATCTAGGCTGGATTTGCAGGCCACAGGCAGGTAGTGCTGCCTGAGCTCAAGTCTTCCCTCATCTGTTTCTGAGCTCTTCCACGGCTCAGTTGCTTCATTAGTAACTGAGGACTAATAGTCCCTCCTTAGCTTTGTTGGATGATAAATCAATTTATAAAAAAATTTTAGGATAGTTAATGACTACACAGGAGAGCCTCAAAGATATAAGAAACTTGAAACTGGAAAGCCCATTCTTTCTGAAGCATCCATAGGAATCAAGGGTGACTTAGTTGTTCAATGATGTTTTATTCATTTATTTAAATTTTACCAGTACATGTTTGCAGCGCTGTATACAGTGCCTACACTCATGGTAGAGGGTAGATTTTTTTTTTTTTTTTTTGTATTTTAGGGAAGGGTCTACAGGGTGTTCAGGGTTTCACTACTAGACCATGCCCAGTCTCAATTGCTGTCTCAGCGCGCTCCGGGGCTGGGACCTGCACAGTAGGCCCAGGGTTCGAACCCCAGGTCTCTGTGCCTGCCTGCAGGCTTTTTAATGTGCTGAGCTATTTGGCCGACACTGAGAGTTGATTGATGTACAACAACCTTCTTTTTTACCCCTTTCCACTCCAGATGCCTTTTTAGTGCATTCAACCTCTTCAGTAAAGCAAATCATCTTCAGTAAAGTCTAAATTACTTGGATTAAAACATTCTCTGTTCATGTCCTAGCACAAAATATTGAAAACCAAAATGAACTACAAGGGGGAGAAAAAAAGAGAGAAAAAAAAGAAAGAAAGAAAGAAAGAAAAGAAAGAAAGAAAAAAAGACCAAAAGAGGAGGGAAAAAGCTGGCGAGGGGACAGGGCTGGGGAGTTGTCAGGCGTCATTGTGTTCTGGTGGCCCGGCAGCCTTCTGTAAACACCAGGAGAGGAGGGTAGGAAATCAGAGCCCGGAACGATCGCTATCAGCCGGGCAGAGCTGCTCCTTTCTTCCTGGTCATTTCCCTTCCCCAGTGTCTGTAGGAACCACCCGCTCGGGTGGTTCTCAGGATTGTAGGTTTTGAGGTCAAACAGGAACCCTGGGGCATGCCTGGAAAAGCTGAACAAGCGGTGGCAGCCTGCGCAGGCCGGATGACTCGGAGCCTCCGCTGTCTGCGCAGCCCCGGCCTGGGCGACACACGCCTCCCAGTCATCAGCAGCCAGGAGCGCAGTGACCCCTGCGACGCTCTGTCCTGAAGCAGCTGGTACAGCTGAGGGTCTTCTGAGGGGACCCTAGGGGACCTCGCCCACCCTTCGTTCATCGCGCAGCCTCGGGCAGCGAAGCCTGCCCTGTGTCCTCCCTCGGTCTCCATGCAGGACACGCGGGAGCAGCTGCCCGTGACTGTCCACCTGCTCGCCGACTCTGGCCACGGCTCCTTGCTGCAGCAGGCTCTGGACCAGCTCCTGGACTGCATCTGCCCTGAGGTGCGCCTCTTCCTGGTGTCCGAGCGGATGAAACCCTTGAAATGCTACGAGAAGTGCCACCCTCGGCGTTCCAGGTTCCCCAGCATGTCCGTTCTGCTCTTCTTGCAGGACAGTCCGGGAGAGGAGCGGCTGCTCCGTGCCCTGGAGGTCCTGCGGCAGCCGCCCTGGCAGTACTACCCTCCCCAGGACGCACAGGGGAGGCTGGGTCCCCACCTCCTCGCCAGCCAGGAGTTCTACAGCCTGGACAGCCAGATGCCCATCTGGGGTGTGAGGCAGGGGCCTGGTGGCGCGGAGCTCGTCAGGCTGACGCTCTACTGCAGCTTCGACAACTATGAGGACGCCGTCAGGCTCTATGAGATGATCCTGCAGCAGGAAGCTACTGTGCACAAGACCAACTTCTGTTGCTTTGAGCTCTGCGCCACTGAGAGCTTCTCCGTGCAGCTTTCCCTGAAGCAGCTGCCCCCGGGGACAGCAGTGGACCCCAAAGAGTCTTCAGTGCTGCAGTTCAAGGTTCAGGAGATCGGCCAGCTGGTGGCTCTTCTACCCAACCCATGTGTCCCCATCAGCAGCACCCGGTGGCAGACCCAGGACTATGATGGCAACAAGATTCTGCTACAGGTATGTCTCCTTCACCCTTGCGGTCTTGCTCAGCCCTTTAGGACTGACTTGTTTTATGCCTTAAAGGGTGAGTCAAGTCTAGTGGTCCTCCAGCTTGGTTGCACATTAGGACCCCAGGAACTGTCTGAGATTTCCATGCCATGACTGACCCAAGACAGTTGGGCCAGGCTCTCTGGGGGTACCAGAGATTTTTTTTTTTTTAAATCTTGGATGATTCTAATATGTAGTGTGGTCAAGAGTCACCAGTCTAATACAATCTCCCTTGGGACAAATAAAGAAGTCCAGACTCAGCGACCTTGTGGCTGACAGGCAGTTTGTAGTAGAATTCGATGTCGCTCCCTCCCTAAATTGCTCTGGCCATACAGGAGGACTCCTGTGCCCACTCTAAAGGCAGGATCAGTGAGCCTTTCTATCTGCTCTAAAGGAGCTCAACTCATCGATATGTTTGGGAGGTTAAATTTGTAGGACTAGGGCTTAGGTTCTTCATAAACTCGGGGAAGGGGATGTTGGCATTTTTCACAGTAAAACTTGATGTCTATGCAAAATTATACAACATTCATAAAATTCATCATTAAGATAGTACCCAAAATTTAGTTTTTACTACAATTGTTCCTATTATGTGTAAATTAAGGGATTTTTCCCAATGGGTAATTTTATTTAATCCTTATAACAATCTACAAAGTCCCCATTTTTCCTAATTTACAGATGAGAAAATGAGGTATGAGAGGGTCTGGTTACTCACCCAAAATACAGCTGGGAAGTGTATCATCTTTGCAGTCCGTGTGCCTAGCGAACCTTGTAGCACAGCATTCTACAGATGTGTGTGTGGGTAACTGCAGGGTCAGAGGGCTATCCGTGTGCTTTACAGCACCATGTTCTGTGCCTTCTCTTATTGAGAAACAGGCAGGAACCCCTTTAAGGCTTGTTGGATAAAGAAATAAGAGACTTTAGTATGAGTCATCTTTCCCTTTAGTAAACTTTGTTGTCAATGCTTTGACTTCTAAATGAGTAAAACACGGGTCCTGCTGATTCCATAATAAATGATTTCTAAATCCTTCACCTCAGTCTCAAAGGTGGATAGTCCCTCTTCTTTTAAGTTGCTTGGTATACAACTCCCTACTTTCCAAGGCATCTGCAGTTTCTCTTTCAGTCCTAGTTAATCAGCAGAATTTAAAATCGCCCTCCCTGGCAAACACCAACATAAATGTGTGTGTGTGGTGGAGGTCATGTTCTGACTCACTCGTTTTAAAGGCTAATTGATGTTTTCTTCTCTGGAGCCACAGCTCATACGATTGCTGTAGTTAGCTGGGAAAGTTGAATCAAATCTGGGGAGGGTGCAAGAGTTCTTTGGAAAGAAACAAAAACCCATGAGGGATATCAAAGTAACCCCCTTTCTCTTGGGATTGTTGTGGTCTGGTCATCTAGGTGGGTGCACATTTTCAATTTCCTTGGAGACACCAGCTTTTTCCTGATCCCCTCACAAGCTCTCAAACTTTGTGCATTCTGCTTCCCCCTCCAAGACGCTGACCTTGGTCTTCTCCCCATTGTCTCACCATACCCATGACTCCGAGCTTTTGTAAACAAAACCAGAGATTGCCTTCTGGAAAATTCTGCTCTTCACAGAAGTGCTGAGGGAAGTGTACAAAGGTAGAACAGCAGTATCAACCCATGACTATTTTGGTTTCAGTTGGGAGTGCGTTTTTCGGGATAAAAAGCCCAGCCCAAACTTTCGTGGGGTGGAGGTTGTGGAAAGGAGCCTGGTGGCTGTAGATTTGGCGTTTGTAAGTGTTGTAATCTATACCTACATGTCCTCCCAAAGCCTCATGCACTCGTATGTGGAACTTTGAGAGGTGACTGGATCATCGGGGCCAAAACCCATCATTGGGTGAGTTTATAATCAAATGTGGTTTAGGAGATGAATCCCAGTTCCTGGACATTTCTGGGGTATGGCCTGGAAGGAGCTATTTCCCTTTCTCTGCTTGCTGGCTGTGAGCAGCTTTCCTCTGCAATGTCCCTCTGTGGTGCCACCCTGCCTTGGAGCCAGCTGACTATGGCTTGGGCCAAAGGAAACCACTCCTACTTTAAGATGTAGGTGTTGGGTATTGTGTCTCCGCTAAAAAAAAAAAAAAAAAAAAAAAAAAAGTAACAGAGACTATAAGTAAGTGCAGGCCTTAAACAGCAGGCTAGATCCAGCTCTGACCCCTGCTGACTTTGTTTCAGCTCTGTCATCAGATGGGCTTCCCCTTCTGAGATGGCCAGCTGGCCACTGGTGTCTCTGAGGACCGTGTCCTTCACGTGGGCTCTCAGCACCTCACCCAGCCATGGTCACAGCATTCTGGATTCCAGCGCTGTTGGACTGGGTTGGATCCACTTGTCTCATCTACATCAGTGGTGATGGTCAGGAGAAAGGGGCTGAGGGGACTGGTGTAATCCTGGGGAGGAGGGTCTGCTTTCTGCTTGGATTCTGTGTTGAGCCAGACTGACTCTGACCCTCATGGAGGGTGAGGAGCACAGTGAAGAGCAGAGCTGAGGAGATGGATGACGGATGTCCACCAAAAAATAAGAAAAACATTGATGGAAAATCATAAGCGCAAATTAACCACCGATTAAGCTCTCCAGAGATATTCCTTTCCCAGGGCCAGCATGATGGAAGCACTCAGGGGTCTGAGTGTGGGGTGCTAGGCCCCAGGGGTCATGGAAAAGTGCTCCTGAGCGGGACACCTGCCATGCGTGAGTGATGACACAGAAGAAGTTCGCCGGTTGGAGAGGGAGGAACATGTTCCTGGCAAAGGAGTTGATGGGGTGCCTGACTGAGAGTCCGTGTGGCCGGAGTGAAGGGAATGGGTAGCCAGAGAGACCAGGCTACCAGGAGCAGGCTGTCATAGGATGTAAGCACCAAGAGGGCGGGGTCTTTTTATCTTATGCCAGCTAAGCTTGCACCTACCTGAGTGACAAGTGGTAGGCAGGGACATAAATACATTTACTTATTTATTCACTTAATTATTTATTCACACATTTATTTGTGGCTCTGTAGATGGACCGATCCATCTACATGCTAGCCAAGTCCTCTACCACTCAGCTACATCTCCAGTCCTTTTTTTTTTTTTTTTTTTGCTTTATTTTAAGGTAGTATCTCAATAAATGATGCGAGCTGGCCTTCAGCCTCCACAGTGGCCAGGAGGAATGCCTTGTAAAAGAGCTTCTATTCTAATGTTAGTGTCACATGTGGTCACTGGTGGGTCCCACGAATGATGATGATGTGTATAACCAGCCCCGTGGGAATCAGAGGAGGGCTATTTTGGAGGGGCTGTGGAAAGGAGAAGCTGCAAGAGACCATGCAAAAAAAGGGCAAGTGTCCTCTGTGTGTCTCAAAGGCTGGGCTGGCAAGAGAGCTCAGAAGACTAAGCCCTGCCTAGGCAAGCACGGGACCAGTGTTCCATCCCCACCATCACGTGCTGCACGGCCCTGCCCTGGGCATGCTGAGCTGGCCATTGAGACTGGTCATGGTGGCGCAGGCCTGTAATCTCAGCACTGGTGAGGCTGAAAACAGGAGAGTCACAATGAGTCCGAGCTGCATAGTGAGACCCTGTACCAAATACATAAAAAAAAAAAAATCTCAAAAGCATGTGTGTAATGTCAGTGTGCTAAGGTGATGCAGTCTCAATTGAGCAAGTGTTTTTGTCAAAGCAACTACAGGCAGCATCTCCACTTAGCTGCTTCTGGTTCTTTCTGTTCTACAGTCAGGCCCTGTTGTCTAAAGACACATTCTTTGTACTTTTTATAAAATTGCACCCAACTTGCTGTACTTAGAGCCTCTCTTCCCGGGCTTACCTGCTGTCACCTATCTCTTGAGCTCCCCCTGATTTAGACAATGCAATTGTAGATCCTTTGACATTGGCATCAGGATTCCGGCAGACACAAAATTCCAGGTCACTGATGAGCTTATTCTGCTTGCTGTTCAGTGAGGAATAGTAAATCAGAAAGGTGAACTGACCCTGGAAGTTACGTAGAATGTCCTAGCAGACTTTAGAGTATGGGATGAGGCAGCCATGCCGTGGTGTGGCAGTTGGGACTTAAGTGCCCCTCAAAGGGTATGTGCTCAAGGTTTGGCCCCCAGCTTGGCACTATGGGACATAGTGGGGCTTTAAGTGGTGGGGCCTGGTGGGAGGTCCTCAAGTCACTGGGGTGAGCCCCTGAAGAGGATGGTGGGAACCAGACCCCTTTCCATGAGTGCTACTTGATCAGAGCCTTCAAAGTGGAGAATTAAGAAGGAAATTCAAGATGTCCTTGGGTAAGGTGGAGTTGCAGAGATAGATACGTACAGTGGCACATATTCATTTTTATTTATTTATTTTTTTGCTGAACCAGGTATTGAACTCAGGCCCTTGTGCTTGCCAGGGAAGTGCTTCTTCTACTGAGCCATCTCCCTGGCCCCAGTGGCACATATTCACTCCTAAGACGTGATGAAATTCTGATAAATGGTATAACATGCATAAGCTTAAAGACATTATGCTAAGTGAAATAAGCCAGACACAAAATGACAAATGTCACGTGATTGCACTCCCATGAGACACCTGGAATAGACAAGTGCCTAGAGACAAAAAGTAGAGCAGTAGTTACCAAAGGCTGCAAAGAGGGAGGAATGGTGAGTTTGGTTTAATGAATACAAAAGTTCTGTTTGGGGTAATGGACAATTCTGACAATGGATAGTGCTGAGGTCACATGACATTGCAAATGGACTTCATGATGCTGAAATGTACAATATAAAAATCGTTAAAATGGTAAATTAAGTATCCTATGCACTTTGGCAAAATTTTTAAAAAGATGACCTACTAAAGTTTTTAAGAGGTGAAAATAGTAAAGCTTTCTTATGTGTATTTTACCACAATAAAAATAATTAGCTAATTTTTTTTCAAGAAAGAAATATAGATGGAGTGCAAGTGACTCAAAGCAGGATTTAAAGAAAGCCATTCACTCAGGATTTTAGAGAAGGGACAGATGTGGTTGAAGCTAGACTATGTCACTGACAGCAGTAACTGTACCCATCGGATAGGACTCACTGATTAGGGATAGGCTGGGCACTTCAGATGTGACTTCAGCCATCCAGTTGAGAGTCACTGAATCCTTAAAACAGAACACTCACATTGTAAACATGGAGTTAGACATGAGTGGCATTTCAGGGATGGAGATGGACAGGATATGGCACCTTTTAGACATAGAAGGCAAAGAAGAGGGAGGCGACAGCAAATCTGGACACACCGTACTGGGCTTTAAAACTTGCTGGTTGTATTTGTCATCAAGACATTATACCTGACACATGCAACGTGCAGGAGGAAGGTTTATTAGGGCTCACACAATTGGTTCATAGTTGACTGGCTCCAAGGCTGGAAGGTGCTGTGGAAGGACCTGGCAGACAAAAGCTTGTCTTGTGGAGCCTGGAAGCAGAATGGGAAGAGACAGCGAGGGAGTCTAGCCTCTGGGTCTGCCCACCAGGCTCTCCCCCAACACCATGCCAGCTTAGTGCCCCCATAATCTTATCACCTTCCACAAGCTGGCTGTAAGTGTGAGACTCTTGGAGAACATCTAGATCTAAGCCACAAGGCTGTTCTTTCGGATGCAGACATTTCACAGCAGGTGGCTACTGAGGGCTGGAGTGGTGGTTGAAACCCAGGGAAGGAACAACATTAGCATGAAAGAGAGTGTGGGAGTGAGAAGAGATGAAACAGGACCTGGAATATGTCCCTACTTCAAGAGAGGAGAGGAAAAAAGAACCAGTGCATAGAAAGTAAGAAGGAATGACCAGAGAGTAGAAGATTGTGGTGTCACAGGACTCAGTTTCTTTGATTGTGGCATGTGGCTTCTCTGCTGTGCTACAGCAGGTCCCTTGCTTCTTCCATACTGAACTTCTCAGCAGGCTGGTGGGCACTGGTTGTGTTGCTGTTGCCCCTTGAGAGGTTGGCACGTGATGCAGGTCCTGGAAACTCCTCCCACCTGTGCACCCCCTCTGAGCTTATTGAAGAATTCATACATCATTGGTTCCTGGATGTAATTTTAACAAGATTTTTCTGCAGAACTCTGTGGCTCAGGGCCTTTGTGGGTCTCTTCCAGGTCATCTCCACACATGCTGATAGGCAACTCAGAGTGGAAGGAGGATGGTTCCCTCTCATCCCCTCTAAGACCACTTTCAGGTCTTTGATCAAGAAGACCATGCCTCAGGCTGACTGAAATGGGAGAGTTCATGCCAATCACAGCTCAGCTCACTGCCGACCACTAGGAATGATCTCCCATTCTTGGGACCTGGGTGGGACAGATCAATTCCATGAGCCCAGCACTGGTGCAGTCCAGGGTTTCCGGTCTCTCAGCAGATGGTGCTTGTCAGACAACTGCTCTGGGGGAATTTTCCTGCCTTGTTCTCCCACATGAGCCAAGCTCACATCTGGGCACCCTTCCTGCAGCCCCTGAGCCCGCTCTCTGGATGTGCTCAGTCAGCATGAGTGGGGTCCCCACAGCTCCCGAGATGCAGCCATGTGGGAGGAAATAAGTAGGAAGGAAGATTCTCTTTCACACATACACTTCTCTTTCCTCCTCTCCAGTGATGACCTGTTCCTGCACTGTATGTTGTCTTCTAGATCTTTGGTGGAGTTATTCTGTATTTGCCCTGTTCAATATGGCAGCTGGTGGCCACAGGTGGCTATTGAGCACTACAAATATGGCCAGTGGTGCTGAAGAAAAAAACCACTAATTTTATTTAGCTTTAATAATGTAAGACTCCCCCTAACATCATGAACAAGACAAGGATGTCCACTATTACCTCTTCTGTTTAATACACAGTACCCAAAACATTAGCCAGAGCAATTAAGCAAGAGAAAGAAATAAAAAGGATACATATAGGAAAGGGAGTATTTAAATCATCACTATTTGCAGATGACATGATACTCTACATTGAAAGACCCAAAGAACTCCATTAAGAAGTCTCTTAGAATTATTAATGAACTTCAGGAATGTAGCAGGATGCAAAACTAGCACACAAAAATCAGTAGCATTTGTGTACCCAAACAAGGAATGGAAAGAAGCAAATTATGAAAATAATACCACTCACAGTAGCTTCGAGAAAAATGAAAAGCCAAGGAATTAATCTAGCCAAAGAAGTGAAGGGCCTTTACAAAGAAAACTACAGCATTCTGAAAAAGGAGATTGAAGAGGACATCAGAATATGGACAGATGTCCCCTGCTTGTGGATAGCCAGAATCAATATGGTCAAGGGGGCCATACTTGCAAAAAAGGTTATACAGATTTAATGCAGTCCTGTTCAAAATACCAACAGCGTTAACTTCACAGATCTAGGAAAAAACAATCCTAAGGTCTGTATAGGTCCAGAAGAGACCCAGAATAGCAGCAGCAATTTTGGGCAACAAAAGCAAAGCAAGAGGCATAGCATGTGACATCAACATGTAGCAATAAAAACAGCACGGTATTGGGACAAAAGCAGACACATGGGTCAGTGGAACAGAACTGAGGATGCAGAAACTTCCTGGACATGTACAGATATTTGTTCTTGGACAAAGGTGCCAAAAGAACATGCTAGAGGAAAGAGAGGCCATTCAACAGTTGGTGCTGGGAAAACTGGTTATCTGTCTGCAAGAGAATGGAACTGCACCCTCACCTCTCAGCATATACTAAATCAAAAGAACATGAGTCAGAGACCTAAACATTAAAACAGAAATATCAAACCTACTGGAAGACAAAACTGGTAAAACACCTTGGTACAGGAAAGGATTTTCTAAGAAGAATCTCAATTGCACAAGAAATAACAGCAAAAATCAACAAATGGGATTATATCAGTCTAAAAGGCATATGTACAGGAAAAGAATCAGTAAGTAGAGTGAAGAGACAATCTACAGAATGGGAAATGTTTTTGCCAGCAACTCTTCACACATAGAACTAATATCTATAATATATAAAGAAATAAAAAATTAAACCACCCAAAATTAAAAACCCAATCAAGAAATGGGCAAAATAAATAGAATAGACACTTCACAGAGAAGAAATACAAATGGTCCACAAATACATGAAAAAAAATTCACCATATCTGGCTACTGGAGAATTGCAAATTAAAATAATGCTTAGATTCCATCTTATACCAAAAAGAATGCTAACAGTGAAGAAATCAAACAATGACAGATGCTGGTGAGGTCGTGGTGAAAAATGAACTCTTCTACACTGTTGGTGGGAGTGTAAACTGTGAGAACCCTAATGGAAATCAGTATGGGGATTTCCCAAAGGACTGCGATTAGAAGGTTGTACAGCCCAGTACCCCTTGCCACGTATCTTCCCCAAAGAACTTACGACATCACTCCACAGTGACACATTCACGCCAATGCTTACAGCAATGCAACTCATGATAGCTAAATCCTAGAAGCAGTCTGTATGCTCATCAGCAGACAATTGGATGAAGAAAATGTGGTGTCTGCCTATGTATAAGGACTACTGCTCTGCTCTAGAGAATGGCAGATTTGACACATTTGTAGGAAAATGGATATATGAGGGAAAAAAGTCGAATGAAGTAAACCAGGCACACAAGCTTAAGTAGCACGGGACACCTCTCGTTTGAGTGAGACAAAGCACAAAGAACGAGAAGGCATGGCTAGAAGGCAGGAGGAGGTGGATCTCTTGCAATAGGAGAGTGGCCTAAGGGAAAAATAGAGAGAGGAGGAGGAGGAGGAAAAGCGAAATGAGTAGAATAAAGATATGCCACGTGCAGAAAGCCAATAATCTCAATTACTGTAAACATTACATGCCATGTCAGGAGCTAAGATCGATAATATCAACAAGAATGAAAAATGGAATAAGGGTTGGAGGGGGACAAAGAGAAGAAAGGGAAAAGCTTCAGTCTATATGCGTACCCACTCCCCAAGATGGTTGTAAACTGCCTGAACTGCAAACATGGACCAGTAAAATAAAAAATGTAAGAAAAAGTAATTTAAACTTAGTCACTGTTGTGTTGGGCAGCATTGTTCTGCGTCACTTCTAAGGCCTGTTGCTATTTAAAGCTTCTGTATGTATCCTGCGCGTAGCGTCACTGGTGGCAAAGCCTCATCACTTAAGTGTGCGATTTAGATCTTGAAAAAATCCATAGATTTGTTTGATTCAAAAAAGTCAAGCATCAGTTCCACTGCATAAGGCAGATGGACTAAGAGCTTTTAATTTATTTATTTAGTGGTACCCAGGATCGAACTTGGGACCTTGCACTGGCTGGACAGGCACTTACGCCACTGAGCTATCCCCCAGCCGTGACTAAGGTCTTTTTTAATAGTTTTGAGAGAATGGGAAGCATTCCTCTTTACTATTGAGGTTGGTTTTTAAATTCTAACTCTGAAAGTCAACTTGCCTGAATTTCAAAGCATCTGTTATTTGTAAATCCTCCTTTTTACCGGACCTCCACACCTAATCAGGGACCAACTGTTTTAATTTTCCTTGCTTCTTCCACTTTCTTCCCTGAAGCTCACATAACTTCAGATGTGCACTATGATTATGGTGTTTTAACTCTGCTTAATTCTAGGAATCTGGCTTTACCTTACACTCCACTGTTAAAGCATGTCCCTAGGGGCTGGGGAGATAGCTCAGCAGTCTAAGCATCTGCCTGGTAAGAGCAAGGACTGGGTTTGATCCCCAGCACTGCATGCCATGGTGACCCTTGAACTGGGTGTGCTGTCTGGGCCCTGAAACCGGGTATGGTGGCACATGCCTTTAATCCCAGCACTGGGGAGGCTGAGACAGGAGGATCACTATGAATCCAAGCTGCATAGTGAGACTCTACCAAATAAATAAATAATTTAAAAAAATTAAAAAAATAAAACCATGTTCTTAAATGATGGGCTGATTTATCTTCCTTGTCAGCTCAGTAACAAAAAACAGAGCAAATAAACCCCAAGCTCACTTGGTTGGGTTCTGAGGCCCTTCCCGGTTGGCTTCTCTCTGGCTCTCTCCTGCTGCTGCTCATTCTTTGGCTGTCTCCACCTTTTCTCCAGAACTCCAGGCTCACTTCATCTGTGGTTTCTTTTTCCCTTTTGAAAAATTCATTCTTTCTGTTGTGCTAAGTTCTACATACAACTATTATCATTTTTACCTTTAAACATTTCAGGAAGTTGTCTTTCCTTTTTAAAAAATTGGGCAACTACCCAGAACGTTGAGCCTATCATTTTAACCACTTTCAGTATGCATTTCAGGGGCAGTGAGTTCATCTGAAATGTCATGCAACATCACCGTTGCCCAGTTTCGGAATTCTTCATCACCCTAAACAGAAACTTTATTAAACCAAACTTTCCACCCCACCCTCCTTCAGCCACTGGTGACTACTTTCTGTCTCTAGGCACTTGGCTATTCTAGGAGCTCCATGTGATTGCAATCATGCAATATTTGTCTTTTTGCACCTGGCTTATTTCACCTAGCACATTGCTTTCAAGGTTATGCATGTCATGACATTTAACAGAATTCCATTGCTTCTTTGGGCTGAATAGTATCCCTTTATGTGTACGTCTGCATCCATATGCTGCGGGAACAGCGCCTTATCCAAGGACATCTTTACTTTCCCTTTCACTCTCCATCTTTAAAACGCTGATCAATGTGTTCTCCTTATTGAAACCTCCTGTGAAGCCGAAAGGCATATAAACTCCTGTTCCTAACCAGAACATTCGACACCTAAGTCTTTGTAACACATAACTGATTACATGTTTTCCCATTCTTGTAATGCGAGACTTTTCAGATCTCTTCTTTCATGATTTATGAAATAAATCTTTATTTCTAGTAGGACACTAGGCAGAGAGCTCCTCCTCACATATCTGTTGATTGACTGACTGCTTATTTTTAGGAAATGAGCTTGTGTATTTACAGAAGACATATATGTGGTAGATGTCAGTTTGGTTTAAGCCAATGTGTGGTTCTATTTGTCTCGTCAACAGATATTTAGCAATGTTTACCTTCATGTTCTTTCCAAACCATTTCAACCAAAAGCTAGAGTTACCCTTGAAATAAGTCATTTCTTGTTTTTTCTGGTATTTCTCGTGGACTCCTTTTTCTCCAGAGTTTCCCAGTGGTCCTTGAATTGCACTACGCTCTCTCACCTCCTTTTTATGTCCATGCGGGTGTACCTGTGCTTCTCCACTCTCACAGTTCCTGGGCCTTGCAGCCCAAAGAAGGCTTTGCTCAGAGCTCCAGCTGCTGCAGAACAGCAGGTTGACACCAGCAGCTCAGGCCAACTGATGGAAAGGAGAACTTCTCAGAAACATCAGTTCATTGGAAAAAGACTGGTTTAAACTCTTAAATAAGCCTGGTGCTGTTCTGGGGATTCTCATTATCTCTACCATTCATTCCCAGACTGCCCTTTTCACCATTGCTAGAGAGATCCTCTTGCCTGTCTTCTGGAAATAACTTTTACTAAGAAGCAGCTCTGTGTTGTTTTCCCTCCCTGGAATGAGCTCATCCCTCTGCAGCTTAATCATTTTCCCCGTAATGCATTTTCTTTTGTTTCTCAAGAGTTGAGTTATAAATGAGTGACAAATACTTTTCATCATGATAGTTGCTAATGTTCTCTGAGTTGAGAAAAAAACCCCAAAGCTTTCAACTTGTAACATTTTATGAATATTTCTTAGAAAGACAAGCTCCGAATGATCGGTGTATAAATGTATTGCAACTTTTTTTTCTTGGCAAGAGGAGCTTTATTCCATACTTTTATTAGATGGTTTAAGGTTCTTAGACTTGTCTTTTAACAAATTAGCACTCCTTTCTCTGATGAAGAATGTAAAAATGTCCAGCCATAATATAAAACTCCCTTGAATTGTCTTTTCTTTTTCGGTTCTGGCAATGAACTCCGGGCCCGTGTATGACTGACGTGCGTTGAATCACTAAGTTACAGGCTAAAGCCCTGAATCTTCTAATAAGACTCTATGTCTATCTACCTAAACAATAACCAAGGGCCTCTTTTTGCATTGCAAACATTCCATTCATTAACTGTTAAATTTCACTTATTTCTTAAGCAGATGTTAAATTTTTGCTTCTAATATATTAGGCAATGTTATGAACCTCAGATCTAGTTAGAAGATGTATGTAATTCCTGCTGTTCCAGATGGCAAAGTCTAGGGAAAGATATGGAGGGATAAATACCAGGAATAAAACAGTATGGGAAGTATTAGGATACAGAAAGTAGCTGGCAGGGGAAATAATGAAAAGATTAATGATGACTATTGTAGCCAATCCATATGTAACATTACCACATCCTAGGCACTGTTATTATTCAATATTCACAACAAGCATATGATGGTGGCTCTTATCTTCTTTTACAGATGAGCAAACTGTGACATAAAATGATATGTAACCATCGAAAGTCTCATAGCTAATATAAGCAGTAGAATCACTCTTTAGTGGTACCCTATGCAAATTTGGTGACATTGAAAATACTTCCAAGAAGGGGTCAGAGACTTGGTGTTGACAAAAATGAGTTTTCAGCAGCAATGGATAGAAAAGGCCCATCCCAGACAGGGGAAATAACAACACTGGCCCTGGGGAAGAGTGAGTCATGTTTCATGAATTGCAAGGAGTTTAAGTTCAGCCTGTGGAGGTTGAAAAGGAGAAAGAGGTACATTATCAGATTGGATTAGTAAGGGACAGACTATTAGGGGCAAGGTGGACCAAGCAGAAGGCTGAGATGCTATCTTTAGAAGAATAGGGGACCGCTGACATGTGGCAGTGACATCAAAGCCTGTGGCGGCAGGTGGAGAAGGAACAGTAGCAGGCGACAGGTCTGGAGGGGATTAGATGGCTGCTGAAGTGACTCAGTTGAGAGATGCTGCTGGCCTGTGCTAGGGTAGGGTTCATAGGAGTATGAACACAGAGACAGGAAGCCTGAGAGCCGTTAGAAGGCTCTGTCCACAGGCCCAGTGACCAGTCAGGCATGGGATACATAGATGGTACTTTCACTTGGGTGACATGGAGCCAGGTCTGGTGGGGCCTACAAGATGCCATCTCCTAAGAGAAAAGAGAAAGCAGAATAGATTTGAGGCAATGAAAGAGGTGAGTTTGGTGGTCTAGATGGTTTGGGGCATGTGGACTACATGGAAAGAAGTTGAATAGGGAGCTGTGACGTTTAATGCCCAGGTCCAAGCTGTAGTTATACTTTGGGGAGCCTTTATCATAATGATGAAAAGTGAAGGCAAAGATGTCTGAGATGGCTTGAGAGACATCCTTTTCCTTCTTCTTCTTCTTCTTCTTCTTCTTCTTCTTCTTCTTCTTCTTCTTCTTCTTCTTCTTCTTCTTCTTCTTCCTCTTCTTTTTGTATTTTAGGGAGGGGTCTAGAAGGTGTTCAGGGTCTCAGTACTAGATTGGATTCATAGTGATCTGCCTGTTTACAGCCTCCCAAGACCTGGGCCGGGAGATTTAACCTCTGGCTCCTGTGCCTGGTTGCAGGTGCTTTAGTCCTCTGAGCTATTTGGCTGGCCCTTAAAATATAGTATCTTTTGGTGTTGTTATTGTTTTTGGGACCAGGGATGGAACTCAGGACCTTGTGCTTGCTAGGTAGGCACTCAAGCCTCTGTGCTATCTCCCTGGCCCCTCTTAGCACTTTCTGAAGCAGCTCTGGAAGTCTTTTCCATGAGCTTCTTTATGAGCTGTGATAAAGAATATGATGAGTGCTGCTGTCAGGGGCCATGTGGCAGAGAGGCAGGCTTACAAAACAGTGCTAGGTGTCCTCACCCACCTCACTCACCAGACCTGGCATCATGTGATGTCTGGCTGTTCCCCAAAGTCAAGGTGACAGTGAAATAAATGCCTTGAACCAATTCAGGATGCAGAGGCAGCCTGCAGGATGCAACTAAAGCTCCCCAAGAGACCTCTAGAAGGGCTGCACAGAGTAGCCAGGATGATGGAACTTGGATGCCAAGCTAGGGGCATTTGGGGGGAGATTAACGGTAGTGTGTCTTTCACGGTGTAGATTTTTTTTTAAAAAGTAAGCACTCACCATATATTAAGATCCCATCTTGTAATAAAGGTTGAGTATCTGTAATCCAAAAATTTGAACTGCTCCAAAATCTGACACCATGACACCACCAATGGAAAACAGTAGTCACAGTCAAAATGCAGATACATTAAAAATGTTGCATAAGATTGCCTTCAGGTACCTGTGCATAGAACATGAAGGAATGCAGTGTTTACACTTTGGCATCAGCTCGAACTAGCTCATTATGTGTATGAAGATGTTGAGTGACATAAAAAAATGTAAAACACTTCTGGCCCTGAGTGTTTTAGATAAAGAATACTCAACTGACATGTAATAAGATATTCTTTGCTAAAACCTGACAGTTGAAAAGGAGAGACAGGAGTGCTTGCTTGGCAAGTACAACGGCCTGAGTTCAATCCCTGGTTCTGGAAAAAAAAAAGAAAGAAAGAAAAAGAAAGAAAAGAAAAGGAGAGATAGGAAGGGAAGGTAGAAGGGAGGAATGCAGGAGGGGAGGAAGGAAAGAAGGGATGAAGGGACAAATATAGAGCAAAAGTAAATGCAGGGAGAGAGTGCAAAATGAAATTAGACAAAAGAATTCCCAGAATGAGATCAGAAGGTAGGCTCTCGATGATGAGCAACAAACTCACATGGCCTCGAGTGAACTCTGAGGTATGGATTTCTGGTCCATACCAGTGGGTCCCAGACTTTATTGTGCTTTAGAACCACCTCAGGAGGTGGGAAAGTTCTTAATGCACAGATTGTATCCTGGGCTGGGGGCAGAGCATCAAGTGCAAGACCTGGGCAGCATTGTTTAATGATCCCCAGTGAGCCACCCCTTAGGTCCAATGTGCAGCCAAGCTTAGGCATCCCCGTTTCTCCCATTGGTTTGTCAGTGACCATGTCTTGAGGTACAGCAGTCATCCTTCCTCTAGTGTCCTCTGCTTACAGAGCCTGTGAACTGGCCAGGGCTGGCTGCAGCACTGCAGGACTTGGTGCCCAGGAATTCTACCTGTGAAAGCACATGGATGAGGGGGGACTCAGGTGTGTGCAGCTCTCTAGGGACAGAAGGAGTTCAGGGGCAGGATGTAGACATCCCGGAAGAGTAATTTTCAAGCCATTCTGAGATGTGTAGGGCCCTGGTGAGGGCTTTGGCAGCCACAGTGGGAGGGTAGAGGGAGGCCTGGGGCCCTGGGCAGGGGAGCTGCAGGCACAGCTAATTCACCACTTCATGTTTTAAATTTCCAGCTGAGATGCTGTTTGGGGCAAAAGACTCCATGTTCTGAGAGCGTGAGAGAATAGGAGTCATCGATCGGGAGAGAGAGCAAGGACAAGCCAATTATGGCTCATGAGCTAAAAACAGTTTTCCATTTTTAAATGGTTGGGGAAAAATTATGACACATGAAAATTATGAGATTCCAATTTCAGCATTCGTAAATAGAGTTTTATTGAAACACAGCCATGCCATGTATTTATATCTTGCCTATGGCTGCCTTGTGGCAGCGCCGGGTGTCTAGGAGCTGGTCCATATGGCCAGGAAACCTCAGCTATTTATTATGTGGCCCTTCACAGAGAGTATTTGTCAACATCTAGAGGAAGCAGTGGAAGTCTCCAGCTTTTGTTTTTGTTCTTGCACTTTGCTAATCATCACCTCTCCATTTCCATCAGAGATAAAACTGAGAGGTGAACATATGTCTATGCCGCCTCTGCAAGCAAATACTCTGTGGATGTGGGCAGTGGTGGCCTCACTTTTGACCTTCTCACTGTGGTGATTTCTGACTTCCTGCCTTGGGAGATAAATGTGTAGCATTCTTTGCTTCCCAGGTTAAGTAGATGCTTTTTAGGACAGTCTTAGTTCCCAGTAAAATTAAGCAGAAAGTAGAGTCCCTGGGTCCCTTTTCCCCCTGTCCCACAGATACCCCAACTTCTCAGCCATCAACATCCTCCCCAGAGTAGCCCAGCTGTCATAGGGAAGGAGCCTGCATTGACAGGCTATGATTGCCACAGCCCGTGGTTTACATGGGCATTCACTTGGGGTTGCACGTTCTGCAGGTTTGACAACTGTGGGGATGCCTGCGCCCTCACCGTGTCACACAGAGAACTTTCATTGCCGTCCCAGGCCTCTGCGCCCAGCTCATTCCACTGCATCTCCACCAAACCTATCAATCACTGATGCTTTCACTGTCTCCATAGTTATGTTTTAGGGAATGCCATCTAGTTGGATGCCACAGTATATGACCTTTTTAACTTGGGTTCTTCCATTAGCAGTAGGCATTTGGGGTTCTTTGGTCCCATCCTTCTTGGGCTTTGCGTGAGGTCTGGGCCTGATGGGGATGAGTGGTCCTGAATGCCAGTTTCTAAGGACTATTAACAAGATGGAGAAATAGTTTCTTTCTGAAATCCTCCTAGGGAGAGTGTTGGGTGAGGGTGCTATGCCAGGTTCCTGAGTGTTCGAGGCTGACAGATTTGAGGTGAACTGGTCTCTGGGGAGAGTATATCTACCCACAGGAGGAGAGGTTTGCTGAGGGGTGCTATACGATTGGAACCAGGGTGGAATTTTCAGGGGTTAAAAGACCAGAGCTTTTGCATAGTCCCCTTTCATTTCCTACACAGTACTAAGCCATACCCTACATAAGTGGTACCCAAGAATACAAGGAGCATTTGCTTTAAAAAGCAGTCAAATTATTACCCTGTCTGGACTAGGCTAAGAGATATATCATAATTAGCATAATAAAAATGGAGGGTCACCAACTTTAAGAGACTAAATTCCCATTTCAGTCTTTATTCTGACTGAGACCATATGGCCCCGTGGCTTTCTTCTTTCTGTGTGGCTGGTAGCCCATTATTTACAGCACCCAGGGGGCCACTGAATGACCTACTGGGAAAGTCCTTGTGTTGTTTAAAGCAATTTAAGCCATCAGAAATATGGTATTGTAAACTAGCCATTTCTTCTCTAAGTCTTACCCTTGTTGAAAAGCTACCTTAGGGAGCCAGCCAGATGCATGCCTGTAGTACCAGTACTCTGGGAGGCTGAAGCAGGAGGGGTGCAAGATGGAGCCCAGCATAGACAACTGCTCCTGTTCAAAAATCTTATCTTTGCACTCAATGGAAACTGTTTCCTTTGTCCTTTTCTCTGTCCCCCAGGTCCAGCCAAATCCTGGCCTTGGCTCCAGGAATGGCGAGTTCTCTCTTCTGAGTGACACTGCAGGAGTCAGGCTGACCTCAGTCTCTGCACAGAGAACCCTGGAGTCCAGAAGCCGGAGGAGCCGATCCAGGAAGTTCAAGGTGCATTCTCTGGAGCTACCTCAGCCCAGTGGGGCTCCAGAGGCCAGCTCTAATGGGGCCCTGAGGAGAAGCCCAGGCTGGACCACCCAGGCCAGCAGCTCAGCCACAGGTACCCAGCAGTGCCTGGCTTCTCCCCCACTCGGACTTGGGGCCAGAATGAAGAACCTTCAGGAAAACAACTGTCAGATGCTTGAGGCTGAGATGAATGTGGACACTGGGCTCACTGTTATCAGTTCAGAACCCAGGCCATGTTTCAGGAGCGGATTTGCAAAGGATCTGTGGGTCAGCCAACCATCTAGTTTATCTGGCTCTTTCTTCGAGGCGACTGCCATGACAATGAAAAGGGTCCTGAAGGAGGAACAAGTTTACCCTTTATCATTTGCTGGTCAAAGGGAGCTTGGTACAAGAAAGATGACTTCAAGATGTCCCCTTCATCTGCCAGTCCAGGGTGAAGAAAAAGAAGAAGAATTCTTTATATAACACCAAAACAAATGTGTTTTTCTAAATCAGAAGATCAAATAGAATGTTCTAGAAATAGGGCACTGACCTGAAGCTACCCGGGTCTTATCCACCTGAGGGATCTGAATGCTGCTGTGCACAGGTCGGCACTGTTTTCCTTTCAAATGTTGAAAGTGCACAGGTGCTGCAGTGGTTATTTATTTGCCAGACCCACCCAAAGGAGCACAACCAGGCACAGGGAAAAAGCCCAACACCTTGCTCCCTGGAGATGCACTAACCCAGCTGGATGCACGGAGCTCAGCGCTGAGCAGGATAATTGCATTGCATGCAAATGAAGGGGATGTGTTACCCATTACTGATTGGTGTATGCAATTTAGTTTTAATTTTCACTTGGTTTGCATAGCTCATCCCCCTGATAGCTTGAACTACTTAGTCTTGAGTGCTTTTAAATTTTTATGTGACCTCTTTTATAAGTAGGCCCTGTTTGCCCATACCCTCTTGTGATTTCGCCTTTAAAGTTTGCAGCTGGAATGAGTAAAAATGCAGGGTTTTGAAAATGGAAAACAATATATTTTATTCCTGTTTAATGAGAGAGAACACTGGGAGCTGGAAAACTGGGTTAAGAACAAATGGGAGAAGCCAAGGGATTCCTGTTCTTCAGTCTTTTGTTCTGCTCTGTGCCAAAGAGACCAGTGGTGCTTCTTATAGGCCAAGGAAAGCTACAGATGACTGGGGATCTAAGGTCCCACTGAATGTGGCAGGGAGACTGGATTGGCAGGGTCTCTGGCAGCACGCTGGTTCCTTTGGCCATATCTGAACTCCCAATGTCCTCTGACGTAGGCACCAGTCATTCAGTTATACATTCACTCAATATATCACTGTTTGGTGCCTACATCTGAGTAGAACGTCAAGCCTATGCTACACATACACTTTGTGGCCACCAAACCAAGTGATGTCTATGGTTTGCAACAATGATAAATCCGCTGTCTCCTAAAAGGGTGCTGAAGCCCAAACTTACTCCTTTAAGAACTTCTTTCATGATCCATGTCTGCTTTTGCCACTGAGGATCTGATCAGCCTTCACAATCTGGAACAGAAGACTGGGAAAATTAGGAATTGTAATTGTAATAGTAAGAGAGAAATTCTCAGTTGCCCACATGCTGATTTTTTTTCATTAGGCCTATACATAAGTTAAAAATTTTTTTGATTGTGTATTTTAGTTCACTTATAAGGTTATTGGACCCTAGGACCTTCATTTTTCCAGGGCAGCAGGGATGATATTATGTAGGATATAAATGTTAAATTAACTGGAGTTTTGCTCTTTGTAATTCTGTGTAGGAAACCTCCCTAGGCAAGTGCTGTACCACCACCGAGCTTCGCCACAAGCTCTGGCTGGATCTTCCGAAGGCCTGGATGCTTGCTAACCCCACGGGGAGAAAGTTAAACTGAGACCCAAGCTCCAGTCTTGTGGAAGCACGGGTAGGCTGGGTTTTTGCTGTCTGCCCAGAAAATGAGGCGAAGAGAGTTGCAAACAGACAGAAGTGAGACTTCTGAAGTGATTTTTTGTGTCTTTAACACATCAGTATATTCTCACTTCCGTCTTACATCTCTCTCCCAGATTCATATATGATCTTAGAAAAACAGACTGAAAACCTTTACTGTGGCAGGGGTTTCTATAACAAGAGGGTTTTTTGTTTTTCTTTTTTAAGTTTTATTTTGCTCAGTTACTGAGCTATCTTGGAAAGCACAGCAGGCAGAAGCTTTAAAATGTCCTTCTCACTTTTATTTTATTTTATTTTTTTCATTATCTGAATTTCTTCTACATCATATGTGGGTAAGAATATAGATACATGGAATAATACAGAATATTTAGAAATTCAAATTAATACCTTACGAAATTGACTTGGAAAATACTATACTCTTACGATGTCACCTATGCTGACCTATCTCAGTGTGAGTCTAATTTACAACATGATGGCTTAGAAAGGTCACCTGATGGGCAGAGGAAGCCTGGATTTTAAGCATCCGATGTATGTGACCTTGAATATGCAGGCTCTGCGATCCTCTCTGGCCTTGCCTACTGTAACAAAGGTTGTTCAAAGAATCAAGATGATGTATATGGAAGCATTCAGTCATTGTTAAGCACTAGATGTTATTATATTTTAATTTATATTATATTGTATTATTAATAAAACTAGATCTTCAGGCTCAGTTTAAAAATGCCACGAGAACTCCATTTTTCATGAAGCAAGTGTTATTAAAATTAATAAAACAATAAAAAAGGCACTGAGGTATTTTCCTATGTGCCATTATTTTTTATTTATTCACCTAACAAAAAGATAAGGTATAGTAAGTAATCACATATATCCTAGAGTTCATATCTCAAAGATATTTCTGCAATAGAATAAATTACTGGCTAATGTGATATTATGTATGAAATTAGTCAAACATAACTATACTTACACTATATTCCTTGCAATGTAATGTGGTCATTTTTCAAACCTGAGGGTTTCCTAGTGATCAGAATATATTTTATTTTTCTTCATAAGTGTATTAAAAATTAGTTGCACTGAAGTTGGTTGGTAACTTTAAACCTTATCCATAATATTTCACACTTTTTTGGCAAGGAGTACTTGAATATGTGTAAGCTTGAACAGAAATGGTAACTTTTGGAAACTCACAGTTCATTGCTTAGCAGAGCTAGAGCAAAGGATTGTGGGTGGGAGACAACACAGGGAGAGGGTTCCACTTTGGTGTATGCAAGATGGTGGGGCCAGCCACCCCCAGGGGACCCCTGTGCCTCTGCTGAAGTGGAACTTTGGAAAATCTAGGTATTTCTGTCACATTTGCAACAATCCACTGAGCAGTACCAGGGTCATGATGAGTGGAAGGGGCATGGGTGGGAAACCCTTCTTCCTTTCCACCCTCAAGACTACAGGAAGAAGAAACACAAGAAGAGAGCGGAGGAGCCACAGACACACCACTCCTTTCTGTTGGCTGAAATCTCTGTGCTCCAAGCAGAAAGGCCAGCGATAACTCAGAGCTGCCCACCTGTCTCCAAACACCCATGCGTTGGGTTTCCCTCCCCTTTCTTTCCTCTTCATTCCCTCTCCTCCCTCTCTTTCTTTCCATTCCTTTCCCCTTGATGCCCTCCTTTCTCCTGCTTCCTTGCTTCTGTGAGTTTGACTCTTTCCAGGCCTCACTCTGTTCTAAGGTTTTCTTCACTGCATCTCCCAGGTTCCCTTAAAGGCAGCCCTCAGCTGCATCTTCTAGAAGAAGGGAAGTATCCTTCACTGAACTGCGGGAGAATGAGGAGGAGGAGGAGATACTCTCAAAGAACAAGCTCCCTAAGTCCAATTTCTTATTCAGGTGCTCCTCTGACCCAACCCACCTTCCTTGGAAGGAAAGGTGGCTCCTCCTCATGGTGCTCTCCTTTCTCTGAGGTCTGAAAAGTTTCTTGAGTGGCTTACACAGTTAGCAAGATTTAAAATTCCTGGGTACATCATGGGAAAAAACCCTCAGCACAAAATTAGGATTTATGTTATTAAGCAGTGGATTTAAATTTTACTTTGAACTATATCATCTAAAAAGTCTTTTTCTTTTCCCCCCAAAGAATGCTTGAGTTATTGAAGACACAACTAAGTAACTACTACACAAATCAGTATGGAAATTCTTCAAGAAGCTAGGATTGGAGGCCCCATTCTACCCAGCTATTCCCCTCCTGGGTATTTTTCCAGAAGAACTGAAAACACCATACCACAGCGATATATGTGCACCCATGTTTACAGCAGCACAGTTTGTATTAGATAAATCTTGGAAACAACTCAATGCCTATCAACTGAGGAATGGATGTGGTATTTTTATACAATGGAATATTACTTACTATGAAAAAGATAAACTTGAGGCTTGTATAGGTAAATGGATGCAACTAGAAAGTATACTCATAAGTGAAATGATCAGACCTGCATGTGTAAACACCATATTGTCTCCCTAGTGTAAAAGCCTGAAAGAATAAATAAAATCTCAAAGGTACAATAGATGCTGCAAAATGGAAAGAATTTGTTCAAAGGGAAGGAGAAACTGGGATGAAGGAAAGGAGAAAAGAAAGAAAAAAAGAAG
>NW_004524672.1:4126796-4128098 GCF_000260255.1 Octodon degus
ATATACCGGACAGCTTAGATAACTGTACTGCTGATTTCTACCGATTTATTGAAAGCAATTAAGGCTTAAATTTTTTCTTTTTAATTTCTTTTATATTATGCATATCTGATAATCTAAACAACTAATTTGTATAGGGAAAAGAGGAAAGATGCCTTGAGGGTATCTAAGAACTCAGTCAGAATCTACCCATCAAAAGCTGCATGTACAAAAATATAAACCTTTGGTTGGGGAGAGAGCCCCAGGAGTCTTGCCCAGAAGGGTAGTCCAGAGAACTGACTTCCTGGGGCTGACTATACCACTCTCAGTTGTCACAGCAGCCTCGACTTGAGACATAGGGCTGCTGCAGGATCCTCCCATAGAGAGACAGGATGGCGAGCCTTTCCCCCCAGGAAGCAGCTTTATTCCTGAAGCCCCTGACCCAGAGGATTCACATGTAAAGGTTGAGTGCTGGTTCTATCTCCCTTATGTGGGGATACATGGACATTTTACAGTTTGTTTAGGCATGATTTATGTTACAGAGTCACATCAGAACTACGGACACTCACATAGCAGGCTGACATGGATATACTGTAAAAAATTCCTGCCTGCCACATAGGGAGAGGTCCCCCCACAGGACTGTTGTTCCATGCCGGTAAAAGTCATATCTCACCACCAGGTTCTCCAAATCCAAAACACAGAGCTATAGAAATCAATGTTTTACTTTCTGGGTTTTGGTCTTGCTTTTGTCCTTTTCTTTTCTACACTTTTATTCCTCTTTTTTAGGATGGGAATTTTTACCCTGTACTATGACCATGGTATATTGCAAATATGTAGTTTGTTTTTACAGTTGTACACGAGTACATCATTAAGATGCAGTGAGTCTTAGAAGAGATTTTTTGGACTTGGACTTTTAAACAATGATGGGATAGCTGTGACTTTGGTGAAGTGACTGTCACATGTTGGTTGCAGACAAAACAGTTGTCTGAGTGGAACTACTATCATGTTATTGTGTTTATTTGGAGGTTACAGAGGGTTTAATGAGATCTGATGAGAAGTCAATCTGAGAAGAGGTGGACTCATGCCAGTTAATCTTATACCTTTCTATTTGTATTTCTTCTTTTGAGTTCTTATACTAGGGAAACTATATGATATTTACACATGTGTGTCTGGTTTATTTCACTTATGAGTATATGTTCAAGTGTCATCCACTTCAATATAAAGGCTCCCAGTTTATCATTCTTAATAGCTGAATAATACTCCATTGTGTAAAAATACCACATCTTTTTCAACCATTCCTCAGGTGATGGGCATCTTGGTTGTTTC
>NW_004524672.1:4132498-4145568 GCF_000260255.1 Octodon degus
ATTATTCTTGTGCTGAATTTCTGGGATCTTGACTATAATATGTCTCAGTATGTTTTTCATTGAGTTGAGGTTATTTGACATTCTGTATGCTTCAGTTACCTGAATGTCAGATTGTTTCCTCATATTTGGGAAGTTTTCTGCTATTACTTCTGCTCATATTTTTAAATGTCATTTGTATTTGCTCCTTTTCTCATTGATGCTTATTAATCTCACATTGTTCATCTTTGCATCATCTTGCAGGTGATGGATTAGTCTTTTCTTCATCCTAGCTGTTTTTAAGAGATCCTTTCTTACCTTTTCACTAGCTGCACCAGCATCTTCAAGATCTGAAACTCTGTCTTCACTTTAACTGAAATGGTTTTGCAACCTTGTGATTGAGATTTTAATTTTCTCTATATCTCTTGGACTCTGCTTCATGCGATCTATTTCTTTCCTGTATTGCTCATTCAAGGAATCCGTCATTTTTCTAATCTCCTCTATTTTTTTAAATCAATGTCTTCTTTAGAAGCAGTTATTAGTTCTTTTACTGCATTTTTTTTTCAGATTGGGTTTCCCCCCTGTGTTTCTGTAGTTGCTTCTTTACTTCAGATGCTATGAGTTCTGAGAGTTCTTTTTTTAGTTCAGAAAAGAATTGTGCTCTGAGTTCCTCTATACCTTTCTGCTATTCCTTATTTACTATCGACTCTATTAATTAGTACATTTGAGCTGAGCTAGTGTCCTTTGCACTTGTTCTGAGTGGGCATTGGGTTTCCTCCATGTGTTTCTGCATTTGATTCTTTACTGCAGATGTTATTAATTCAGGGATTTCTTTTTTTGTTTCCAATCTGAGTTCCTCTATACCTCTCTGCAGCTGTTTCTTTACTTCAGAAGCCGTTGATTCATTGCTTTCAGCTGTGTGATTCCCAATTTGTTCTGTGTTAGTGTCCTCTACACTTGTTATGGGTGGGCTTGGGTTCTGAGATTGCATTTTGTTCCTTCTTGTCATTTTGTGTAGCACTGTCTTCTGAGCTTTGTTGTAGATCTTTGTTGCAGTTATAACCTTAGCACCTACTGAAGTTTAGGTGCAGATCTACAAAGTTTGGATTTATCCAGCTGTGCCTGCCTTGGGTCTGGCTGCTGTGCTCAGCTCTTTCCTGCTGCTGCCCTTGGGGTTGAACCTGTTGTGCCCCTTTGGCAAGATGTTCTGCTCCTGTACTAGCTTGGTGGTTCTGTCCCCTACACTCTCTGCAGGGATTGCAGCTGCAAGGTTTCACCCTGGCCTGTATGCCAGGCCTGAGCTTAGTCTGGAGAGGACAAGGTGGAGTAGGGGGTAGAGGAAGCTCTCCCACACACTCACTGGGCCTGGACTAGGACTGGATCTGGGGGTTCCCAGAAGGTGCCAGAAATTCCTACTCGGCAGGCGGGGTGTGGGGGGTACTATGGAGTGATGGGGGCATTCCAAGGGGGTGGAAGAGGGTTTCACCCAAGGTGCACCTGGGCTGGGACCAGTAGGTTCCCCCTGCACAGGGTGGCCAGAATCTCTCCCACACACTCACCGGCCTGGGCTAGGACTGGGTCTGGGGGTTCCCGGAATGCGTGTCTGAAATTCCTACTGGTCAGGCGGGGTAGGGGAGTTGCTGTGAAGTGGTGGGGGGCCTCCCAAGTTGGTGGAAGAGGGTCTCACCCATGCTGTGCCTGGGCTGGGACCAGTAGGTCCCGCCAGCGCAGGTTATCCAGAAGCTCTCCCACCATGCCAGTTAATCTTAATGGTCAACTAGACTCGATTAAGAGGCTGCCAGAGCACTGATTGGATCATGGACCTGTGATGCTCATTGGTGGGTTAATGCTCATTAATCCACTTGATATTCCTGGTTGAGCACATTGTCAGGGGACAGAGGCCAGTTGGAAGTAAGTCACAGGGTGGGGGACTTGCACAGAGCCCAGTTGGGGGCATGGCTTTGGAGGGTGCCACATGGATACACATGTGGTTGGCACTTCTCTGTGTTCTGGACTTTGGTTGTGTGATGTCCTCTCCTTTGTAGCTGTCGTGCTTTTCACAAGGAAATTTGTCATTGACTGTAGATGAGCTCATCGAAAGATCCTTCAGCCAATTACATCAGAAAGGGACCCTTTTCCAAATGAGGTCACCTTCCCAGCATCTGAGACTTGGAAAGAGACATAATTTCTTGGGCGCGGGTAGGAGGAGAAGAGCCATTTTAATGATAGGACCCTTTTCTGGCTTATTTTATCATTATGATCTTTCCTTGTCTCCACACTCTCCTTCAGCTGTGCTCTCTCTTCTCGCCTTTGCTGGGCCTGCATGTCGTCTCCACAGGTGGACCTGTGGGGCCAGCACCATGCATGAACCTGGGTGGATGTTTGGTGACTGCTACCTGAAAGAGCGAGCGGCTGGGTCTCCTTAGCATTTTCTCCTTGTGTGGACTACTGCTCCCTTAGCTTACTGGATCACTGTTTGTTCTCTCTCTCTCTCTCTCTCTCTCTCTCTCTCTCTCTCTCTGTGTCTGTGTCTGTGTCTGTGTGTCTGTGTGTGTGTGTTTATATTTCTGGTTTCAATAAGCACTCTCTGAGGGCTGTTTTTCATAATCCTAGGTAATCATTTCTGCTTTCTAATTTATGCCCCAAATGCGGTGCTCTGTGCTACCCTAGGAATTAATAATAGATAGAGGAAGGATAAACATTGTCTATGCACTGCATAAATTGAGTGTTTTTTTCATTGCTTCTCTGAGTATAAGTAATATTGACTCTTTGCCCTCCTCTCCACTCTTTTTTTCATGTCAAATTACAAGTTAAGTTACTAATCATTGACCCACATGTGGTCTGAGTATGTAAGATTTTATTTTCTAGCTCTCCTTCCTTAAATCAGTCACCTCTTCCAGTACTTTTTTTTTTTTTTACATTGGCTTTGAACCATGGAGGCATGGAAGGGTGGCTTCAGATGGACCCAACACTGCTTCCCATTGCTTGAAAAAGGAAGAGACAAGCCTCCTTTTGGCGGCCTTCAATCCATTACGTAAAATAATCCCATCTAGTAGGAATAGTGACGTCATCAACCAGAAATACCTGCTGCAAGAGAGAATTGGTGGAACCATTTCTGTCAAGACTCTGCAGCCACAGAGACAATTGCAAGATGGAGCCGAGGTCCCACGCCTTTGCATGGCTGAACACGGGATTTCCAACCAGCCTGCAAGAGGGCTTCCTGGAGGCCCTGCTTCCAAGAGACATGGTAGGAGATATGAAGCAAGATTTGTTTGATTTGGAATCTCAGGGATTTAAATTGATCTGTGCAGCTTTCTCCCCAGATACAAGTTCTCCCAGCTCACACAGAGTTGCCCGTGTTTACCAGAGAACCAGGCTTCAATTGCTTTGTTTGCTTCTCTCCTCATGAGCCAGCTTTAAGCAGGAACTGCAGACACCACAAAAATGTTGTCACACAACAGGAGCACCAAAACACAATGGCTTTCTGTAAATGTTTCCCTAAAAAATAAAAAAAGACACACACTAGGAATGAAAACCTAAGGAATGCAAACCAGATCAGGGTCAGGCTCTGGAGACGCAGAACAGCCCAGCGGCTCTGCGATGGAGGCTGCCCACTGCCTGGCACTGCCGGCTTCTGCTTCTTGGTGCACTCACGAAGTCCAGGCGAGGCCCGTGGCACCAGGCACCTCCTCTGACCTCGTGAATGTGTGCAGTTTGTGTATGAAAAAGGATTAGCTCGATGCGGCTGTGGAAGCTGGGGTCCTCAAGGAGGTTTTCTCTTTTGTTGTTTGTCTAACTCTTTATGAAGAAGGTAAATGTAGAGCTGCATTCTTATTAAGTGCTAAAGGCGACGGAGGTGATGCAAGCGCTATTGGGGTGAATGCCACCACTGCGCCTGAATATGCAGGGCCTCGTGCATGCAGTGGTGTCGCAGGCGGGCACTGCTCTGTCTGCTACGGGACAAAAGACGAGAGGATGGCAGCTTCTGCACTCTGCCCAGTCCCGTGGGGCTGCCTCTGCAGGAAGCCTGCGGAGCTGGATGGCAATACAAAGTTGAAAAGTGAAACAAGTCAACCACCTCTGACATGGCCAGGCCTACGGATAACCCACTACTATTATGGACTACTGGACTATATTAGATTATTTTGCAGAATTCATGCAACTACAATATTTAAATGGCAATGGAATACCCATCTCTGACAAAACTAAACAGAAGGAGGGGATACAAATGAAGGACCATTTTGTATCTGTATATACAAAACAGTTAGGGTAGATATATAGCTACTTTCTCTTAATTCAGTGAGAAGAAAGATGTATACTAATAGTGTTTGGACAGGATATCATGTCTGCATCTTGTACTATGAAAAACTACTATGAAGACAACCATATACCATGTATTAATTATTGTAACTGTCCTACTAACCTGTTTTGAAACTGTCTCATTAATATTTATTTCTCAATAAAATTAATTTTTTAAAAAAAGAAAAGAAAAATGAAACAAACTGGCACTCTTGGCTGACATGTGAGGCTGCAAGCAGTCCTCTTGCTCCAGGTAGCCTGAAAAGGAGGAGGATAGTGCAGGAAGGGACCACAGTGAATGACACTTTAAACTTCGTTAAGGATGCGGGGCCAGATCTCAGTAGTTAACTACAGTCAAGGCAGCACCCACATTACAGGCGAGCAGCAGTCCGGCAAAGTCTGTGGCCACAGGTGAACAGTTTGTGAATAGGAAGTGGCTGGGTTGTGGGCTTGTCCTGGGGACTTTGAAGGAAGAAAGGAGGAGTACAGGCTTCTGGGAAGTAATTTTATATGCAGATGACAGGTTTTTGGGCAGAAGGAAGGAGTGAGGTGGAATCACATTCCAGGAGCTGGAGTGAGAGAAGGAATGGGTCCAACTCTCGTGTGCCGTCACCAGCGGCCGTGCAGCAGCGCTGTGTGCCAGGAGCCACAGCAACATTCCGGATGCTCAGCAGAGGGGTTGCCATGGGGACAGTGCAGGATCCCAGATGTCTTAGACATGACCACACTGGCAATGGACCTGGAACTCAGATGAGAAGATAACTGTGGGTGTCTCCGTGGCTCTGTGTAGGATATAGAGCTCTTTGATAGGAAGATGGTGGTGAGGATAGTAATCATAGGAGACAGGAGACAGACTTGTAAGATGGGAAGGGGGTCTGTGGGTGGGAGAGAGAGACAGAAAGGAGAGGAGAAGGGGAGGACAAATGACCGGATGCAGTTGTGTGCCCATCTGCCACAAGAAGGTAATCATTGCTTATCACAGATATACACTCATATGAAATCTAAAAATAATCACTGTGATGAGTGCTCAGCTTCTCAGAGGCCCTGGGATGTGTTGCTCTGGAGCACACTTACCAATGGTGGCCTTGAGTATCAATTCTAAATGTTGAAATCTGGAAAGATGAAAACCCCAAATTGTTATCCTGAAAGGTGAAAAATCATTCATTTTGGAGTCCTGAAAACCCCTATCCTGCAAAGAGCAATTTATGGTGTGGGGTGGCAGAGAGAACAGCCCAGGTCTGGTCTCGGTTGGACACAGGACAGGGACCTCGGGTTAGGGCAAACACCTAGAGACCCGGGGAAGCCCACTGAGCATGCTTCGGCAGCTTTCCAGGGAAAGCTTGATAATAAGGCCTTCCACTGGGGGCACAACCTCTGTTTTCGCACACACAAGTGCAGTGAGTGTTGTGAAGCTCACAGAAAAGAGGATGGAAAAATGCAAGAGACCATGTCCATCTGGTTACTCAGTCCTGGGCTACGTGTTGGGCCATGCTCGCCTTCAAAAACTGCCTTCATCGGGGAATAAAATGAACTTGACTCCTCCAGCCAAAGGAGAGTTGCTTGAGGTGCCCGCAGTGTCATAAAATCCACTGTCAGGTCACTAAAAGCGCACCCACTCAATGAGCTGGTGAATGGTCAATGAAGACAGGCTTTTGTGTAGGCAAGCTAGCGCGTGCTTCCCTTTGGTTCATGGACAGCGCTCAAGATGGCCCCATTGATGCTTTTACTCAAATATAGATAATTCATGCTCCTGTTAGAACTGGAGATTGTGGAACTTTTCTGCCCATTTGTGTTTCAATGATTCAAAAAAGCGTAGTACTTGATAAATGCTTATTGGAAAGCTGGGTGGGCTTGGCCACAGAAAATGGATTTCAACTGAACCTCTAACTTACAATGATAAATTGGGGACCAGGCCCAAGTGAGGCTTCTAGAAGTGAATTTCAATGTGTCACTAGGTGAGTTTGCTTTTTACCCTGCTCAGCCCATTGTATTTGGCAGAAATTTGGGTGAGTGGATTGTTCAAGACATTCTGCAGCAATGAAAGTATTGCTTTAAAAATGCACTGTCTGCGTGATCTCATCCTGTTAATGACATCCTAGAAGTCTTTCATGAATTAAAGTTGTATCTGGTTAAAGAAGCCAGAAGAGCCACTGGCCGGCTCAAGAACAGGCACAGAGCAGGCCTTGAAGACGCTCGCTGCTGAGTTGCTACTCCAACCCGGTGAGTCCTCTGGACTCGTGGTATAAGAGTGCTTGCACGTGGGGTGGTCCCCAGCACTCCGACTGGCACAGAAGTGGGGCGCAGATGCTGGACCCTGTCACAGGGACTGCTGATGCCAGCGTTGATCAAGTCAGAATTTCAGAAGAGGTCATGTCAGGTAGACAACAAAGTGAACGTGTTCTTTTTGTTCATCATAAAAATCATAGTTAAGTGAAAAAAAAAACCAGTAACACATGGAGGTGGTCAGATTATATCACAGAAGGACAGAAACCCTCTACTCATGCTAGTGTTCATTGCTAAGGAAACCATACGCCAGGCAAGCGTACACCCACAAGGCTGTCCCTCAGTCGGTGGGCAGTGAAGTTGCTCACATAGGTGGCTGAGCTTTCCAAGTGTAAGCGCTGCTTCTGTTCTTTCTGAAGAGGAGGTGTGGAGCCAGGCACGGAGGAGGTGCCTGATCTGGGCTCTGGACCGGTGAGTGAGCTGCAGATGAAAGACACACTCGTACCTGAGTCCTTACATCTCCAGGAGCTGCTTACCCTGGCAGGCAAGGCTTCCCAGGGGTCAGCAAGCACCACAAGGGAAAGAAATGGTGAATAGGCCTGGGAGAATTCCTGCAAGGGGAGTGCAGATCAGCGAGCGTGCAGATGGGCACTATGCCAGGGCACTAGCTCAGCTTCTGGTTTGTGACTAGATGCTCCCCAAATCCTCATGCAGTCCTACGTGGGACTTTTCCAACAGTGGTTGGAGCTACAGTGTGTGATGCCGGGGTTGACTCACGGAGCAGTGCTAGGCTCAAAGGCACTAGGATTAAGGGTGTGAGTGCCACCTTCCCTACGTACCTTGGGTAAGGTGGAAGCGATAGAAAGACACATGGTCCCCCCTTGGTGCTTTGCTACCTTCTGTCTGCCATGAATCGTTTCTCCTTTGCCTGCCACTCCACCCTGCCACCCTGCCTGCCACACCACCCTACCTTGGAGCCAGCAGGTTATGCACCGAACCCTCTACAGACTGGAGCTGGATAAACCTCCCCCTTTAACTTTGGCAGTCAGAAATTTTGTCCCAGCAACAAGAGAAAAGTAACTAAGCCACTCGGTGAGTCCCAGATCTGGTACTGTTGTAGCTAGAGTAGGTTATTTTGTTTGACAGTATTAATTTCTAAACGAGGATTACTGACCTGGACAGCCTGGTTCCTGGGAACCAGGAGGCTGCATGGTGGGTGATGTTTGATGATGGTGGCCTGGAGTGGGTGACAGAACCAGGTGCTGGTGGAGAGTGAGCTGGGGAGAAGGAGGTACAGAGTAGGTGCATCCCCTTCTGATGAGAAAAATGTGCAGTGAATGAATGAATGAATGAATGAATGAATGAAAAAGACCTACTGACAAAATTTCATTCAGCCCAAAGAGATGCACCTTCTACATGCCTCCATGCCTGCATGTAATCTTGTCAGTTCAAACTCATCACTTTGTATTAAGATGAACATTTTGAAGAGAAAAATGTTAGCAAGGCTTGGCTTCAACTGCAAGTGGCTGTGCACACAGGGTGGGGACAGAAAAGCCAGCTTAGAGAGAGCGTTGACAAATGCGACAGGACACAGGTACATGGCCACTACCCAGGGGAATGGCTCAGGTAGTCCCCCAACAAGCCTCTACATGTCAGAGCCACTTGCAAGTTGGAGAGGACGTGAGGGAGAGGTCTCCCGTGAGCCCGGCACCTGGAGTCGGGCACAAGGCTGGTGCCCGGGTCTCTCTGTTCTCTAAGACACAATGTTAGAAACCGATATTCAACTATTTCCATGTGGGAAAGCCTTCAGATTGTGTCTTACTGGGTCTGCCCAACTCAGGGGTCTGTCACGTTCTAGAAGCCTAAATTATGTGTTGGAATCATCCTCGAAAGTACATCAAATCAGCGAGTCTCTGGGCTTCCTGGAGAGTAGCATTCAGAAAATATTCATCCAATTAATTCAGTTGCTTTGAAAAAAATCTTGGCCGGCGCAGAGAAAAGGTGCCGCTCAACTGCTACACTTTCGCAGCTTTTTAATGAGCGGTCCAACGCGGGACGGCGTGCGCATCTGTCGGACATGAGTAGGCTCCTACCGCCTCCTTGTGGCGAGACGTGGAAATGTTTTCATTCGGAGCGCTAATTATGTAATGAATTTGCTCTAAGTAACAATTCATTCCCATTGTTTGCTTTTGATAAGCTTTCTTTTGTCACTCTGTATGTGCCTGCAAACATCTTTACTAAGTGAAATAAAATCTATATTAATTTAAATTGTTCATAGGCCCCCCCAAACTCTTAGAAGAGCTGGTGTCTCCAGTCCATACCTACTTCTTTCAGGTGATTCAGACCTTAGAGCTTTGGGGCCAAATTCACCCAAAACCATACAGCAACTGTTGGAGGAGTTGTTAGGTATTCCAAATTGCTTATGACATCATTTCTCAGGTAAATATGATTTTTTTTCTGAGTTTTCAGGCTACCTCCTGGCTTTTTTTTTTTTTTTTTTGCGGAACCGGCGATTGAACTCAGGCCCTTGAGCTTGCCAGGGAAGCGCTTATTCCACTGAGCCGTCTCCCCGGCCCCCAACCTCCTGGTTTTGGTTTGGCACATTTTTGGGGGGGGTGAAGGAGGAGAAGATTATTACAGAATTGGGCTACGCATTTTTGTAAACACTATTTGGAAAGAACGTGTCCAACCACTGGAAGTTATACCGAGCACTGATGGGAAGGAACTTCACAGCGATTCTAGACTAACATAATTTTTTCAATGTTTCAGAAAGTAGCTTCCCCCCAACAGGAAAATTAGAGAATTTAAATGCCATTCATGTCTTATACATTTTTTTAACCAGTTTCTTTCTCGTGTACTGTTGTATTGTTCTGTAATGACAAAGTGCCTCTTGAAGGTGACCTGTGAGGGAGGTGACACTCAGAGGTTGCAAGACTGTCTTTCCCTTTCTTTCATCATTCCTGGTCTCCTCCCCTCTCCCTGAGCATTTCGTCTCTAGGACCCATCGCTTTTGATGCTTTCGCTCAGTACTGGCCAGGAAATATTCCTTGCCGAGCATGGAAACAGCGGGTATTTGCAGGAGGGCAAACTGGGTCTTTCTTGTTTATTACTTATAAGAAGGACCCTATTCAAAGTTGCTCGGCAATCACTAATAAACTAGACCCTATTCAAAGTTGCTTGGCAATAACTTCAATAAATTGGGCAAGACCCTAAAATATGGGCAACACGGAGCATTCTAAGGGAATTGCTGCCTGATCGAGAGGGACGTCTGAGGGGGTAGTTGTAGATAGGTCATAAACGGTGACAAGGTTGGCAGTGATAGCCCAGGAGGAGTGGGCCAAGGACCCCTTCCTGCTCTGGGCGAGCTCATGGGGCCCATGCAGTTATAGGACTGAGAGATGTGGCTCACCCGGCTGATCTAGGGTAATTCTTGGGGAACGAGTCATTGACGTTCCAAGGATGTGTGCCTGCCTCAGCGGAGCAGTGCTCTCTGGCACGTCCTCTCTAGAATCGTGCCCTCTTTCCTGACAGGATCACAACAGTCCTTTGGGCTTCTAGCTGTGAAGCCAACACCAACAGCTGAGCATTGGAAGAGGGCATAAGCCCAACACAGCCTCGCCTCTGAGCCTTCCCTCTGGCATTTGCCTTTCTGCAGCCCTGGCAGGAGTCCCTGGCCGGTCAGGAGGTGTGGGCACGGCTGTCTCCTGCCTTAGGGTTGCAGGAAACCCCTCCCACACAGCCTTGTCACTTGGAGCTTGTCATTAGTCTAGTTCTCCTTCTCCCACCTAAATTGGAAGCTCTTTGGGGGCCTGGGAACTTGTCAGCCCTCTTAAGCTCCCAGAGAAGGAGAGAGAAAGAGAGAGAGAGAGAGAGAGAGAGAGAGAGAGAGAGAGAGAGAGAGAGAAAGAGAGAGAGAGAGACAGAAAGAGAGAGAGAGAGAGGCAGGAGATGGGACCAGGGAGATAGCTCAGTGTCCTAAGCACCTGTCTGATAAGCGTAAAGTCTGGAGTTCTATTCCTGGTACCACAAAAAAAGAGAAAAAGAAATAGGGCAGAAGCAGGAGATGGAGGACATGTTGGCGAGCTTCACCTCTCAGTAGAAGGACCAGGGAAATTGGGAGGGTAAAGCAGACACTCAAAGCTCAAAACCCTGGAATCTAAAAACGTGCTCCCACCTACGGTGAATGGGGTGATGATGCCTTCGTATGTCCTCTTCGCTTTGTGCTCTTCAGGAGACAGAAAGTGAGGTGGGCTTGCTGATGAGCTCAGGAAAGTCAGGGCACTGTTATGCAGAAAGCAGGTCCTCTTCAACACTACTAGCTCATAACAGGCCCAAGGTGCACAGGTGGTTTCTGTTTCTGAAACCACATGACAAGAGGACACTTTCCTTCACCCCTAGAGGGACAAGTAGAGCCCTGCCAAAGGCCCTTCAGTGCCATGCCTGTTGAGTGAGGGGGCATTTTCACCCTCCTTAAGCTGTACATTACTTAGTTCTCAGCTCCGCCTTGGGACTATTGCTCCTCCATTCCCACTGCTTGACAGATTCACTTTAGCTCTTTCATTTCACTCTGAATTCTTTTTGCATACCTCTTAACTATCAGGCACCTTTAAATCATCATTTAATGTAACAATCCAGTACTGCAGCAGCTGTGTTGGGTTTGCCTTAGGCCAACGGCTTATTTGGCGGGCTTCCTTCTGCATGTGTGGTTGGCAGGAGCAGTGACATAACACTACCTCCTGCTGGATCAGCCCTCAGAACCACCATCTAAATCTTTAGTTTTGACCAACTGATTTGTGCTTCCACTCTGCTAACAGAATTACTTGAAAGACAAATTCCAGTGGGGATGGATTGCTATACAATAGTGCTTTTCTTGCCTAAGGATGTTTCATGAGTGATGAATGACGTGTGCTTGGTGACCTTCTGCTTCCAATGCCTGCAGAGGACACTGCTATCAGGACATGGTGACCCAGGACATTTCCTGGGTGCCACACACTGAGAACCTAGGCACCCTCTCCATGCTTATGGGACACAGATTTTTATGCACAACACCAGCCAACTGTGTACATTTATGGTTTGCTGTACTGTTTGACCAAAATCCCCATACACTTTTCATGTTCTTCAATTATAATCTCACGTTCACAACTTAAATTTGCAATGATAAATTTTTTGTCAGCCTTCAGGTTCCAATTTGGCTTAGAGGACTTGAAAATAATGAAATTTAGACTCTGAGGCTCTGCTGCCACTTGGAGGCAGTAGTGACCATTCTATTATGAACAGCTTGTCATTGTTACTAACACATCAAGTTTTGACAGCAAGGGCAGTATAAGGGCAGAAGAAGGAGACCCACTCCGCCTTCACATCTGGTATCGTTGTGTGCTGTATAGTGGGATTGATGAGCTAAAAAAAAAATACTGAAAATTAACATGATTCTATGAAATCAAACAAAGTGAACTATAACGTGCTTCTGAAAGGTAAAGAAATGAGACATTTCATGCCAAGTATTAGATAGCCTTTTAACAGCATGGTTTGCTTTTTTACAACTTTGAGAATGCTATCAATGTCAGAGAAATGATCCCCGTATTCTGAATCATAATTCTTGGTACTGCGTAACGGTGACAACTATGAATAACTTTGAGTTAGCAGTATAGATCTCCGTGTAGCTTCAACAAGAGCACGATTTTGGAGCTCCACATCCCTAACTGTCTTACAATGTGGTGGCAGGACGGTAACTGCACCAGCTGCACCTTTCCTCCTTAGAGACTCTGCTCCGTGTGGGGGTGTTACTGGAATTTTGAGATTTTCTAAAAAAGTTTCACGACTAGGCTTTCTTTTTTTTTTTTTTTTTCCGTGACAAATTTGTGTTGACCAAATCAACAGCTTACACTGAAGAAGTCAGAAATAAAGACCACTAAAACTCTGAATCCATCTGTAAAACAGCCAAAGGACGTGGTTCTGAAGCGAAGTTGGTTTCCACTGGATGGGCCAAAACCTGCCAGCACCTCAGTATTTAGAGCGGTACCCGCTCTTTGACTTTCCTTTGCGGTTTCCTGCAGAGGCCGGTACCCGCTCTGCCCCCGCAGAGGTAATCCTCCAGGCGACCAGGGAGAAGGCCAGGTGGCTCCCCGTGACCCAAATAGTCTAGGGACTGGGAAAGGTTCTTGAGTTGACTTCAAGAAGGGAGTCTGAAGATTTGACTTCTGCGGATTTCCCGTGCAGAGCTGGGAAGCAGAAGGAAGGGCTCCTGGGGATGATTCAGGCGGATCACGGCTTTGGGCCTCTTGGCCGTTCTGGTAGGAACTCCTGCCGCCAACTCGGGCCTCCCTTCTAAGAGCTGTGGAGTTGTGAATTGCGCAGACGACTTCAAAGACTGGTGAAGCCTGAGCAGTCGATGCCCTTGTCACAAGTTTATCAAGAAATCTCTATGTATTGTAGTAGAAATTATAAGCTGGCAGCTGCTAGGAAGTCACCGCTGCTCTTATTTCACACAAGGTGTCACTGTTAGACTCGCTTTGAACAACTCACAGTGTAGCCCTGGCAGGCAGGAAGGCCGTCCTCCTGCCCCAGCCTCCTGG
>NW_004524672.1:4145724-4146182 GCF_000260255.1 Octodon degus
TTTACGACAGGGTCTAACTACACAGATCAGACACGTAGTGATCCTCCTGTTTTCAGCCTCCCGAGTGCTGGGATTACAGCCATGCATGACCACGCCTAGTCTCAATCTCCATCTCCGGAGCCTGGGAGCGGACCCAGCACAGCACACCGGGGATCTAATTTCTGGGCCCCTGCGTCTACCTAAGCAGGTGCTTTAATCCGCTGAGCTATCTGGCTGGCTCTATAAAATTTTACAGAAAAGAAATAAAACAGAACCAAAAACAAAATTCCAAAACAAGATGATAGGAGGGTAGGAATAGCTGATACATAATGTATTGTTATCTTTAAATTAGTTACTTCAGAGTGCAAGGTAGCAGCATGGAATTGTCCAAAGAATACTGGCATAAACCTGTCTTTTTAATGAATGAAGAGAAATTAGTAGTATAACTATTTTAGCTATCATACAGATAACTGTCATAT
>NW_004524672.1:4146282-4149057 GCF_000260255.1 Octodon degus
CTTTTGAAGGTTCTTCCTAATTTTCAATGTCTATTGTACCTTTCAGATTTTGTTTACATTTTAGGTTCTTACACTAACAAGACAATACGATGTTTGCTCATGTGGGTCTGAGTTGTTTCACTTACAAGTACAGTCTCCAGTTACATCCATTTACCTATAAAAGCCTCAAGTTTATCTTCTTTCTGGCTAAGTAATATTCCATTATATACAACATCTTTTTTATCCATTCATCAGTTGATGGGCATTTGAGTTGGAAAAGCATAATTCTTGAAATAAAAATTTGGTTTTTTTGTTTGTTTGTTTTTGGTTTTTTGGGGGGGCCCTTTTTGGGGGGATTGAATTCAGGCCCTTGAATTTTGGAGGGATTAAAATCAGGCCCTTGCACTTGCCAGGCGAGTGCTTATTCTACTGAGCCATCTCCCCAGCTATAATTTGTTAATCAGTGTTATTTTAGCATGTATTACTCTGTCCTACATAAGTGCTTGTCATGCTTTATGGCAGATGACTGTCATATAGTATTAGAGGGATTCTTAAGCTATGAACCCTTGCATAAAATTTGTGAAGCATTTAGTGTGGTCTTTTAGTTGTATTTTTTCACTTTAAAAAAATTAAAGTTAATTTTTTGGGGAGAAGTATACTGTATTAGGAAGAAAGATATTATTGATAATCTGAGATAATTGTTACTAAAACTGTGATTTACATCTGCTTGTCTTTTTCTGTGACTAATGTGTTTTTCAACATAGCTTTTGAAATCATGGTTTACAAATGTAATATAGAAATTGTTCTCTGTTGAAAGGATGAGCTGGATTCATAAAACCATCCTGATCATTATTGGATATATGCATTCTTGTTTTCATGGTTATGACTAACCTTCATGGAATATCCTAGTGCATAAATCTTTCCATGTATTTTTGGTTTTTAATGGTAGCAATTACTTCTATATAGGATGAAGTTTTGTTATTCTAAGTAGCAGATAGAAATTTCCCTTCCACACTGAAGAACAGAAATAGAGAATCCCACTGTGTACAATCCCAGGCCAGCTCTGGCTTATTGCGACCACTAATTAGGTTTAGTTAGCTCATAGTTTGTGGAAGTTTCAGTCCACACTCATTTGGCTCCATGACAGAGGGCAGTAGTTAGTGGCAGTGGAGAAGAGCAAAATGGTAAGAGCAAAAGGGAGAAGTAGAGGCAACAAGGGCAAGAGAGAGCAAGTCTGTCTTCCTTACCTGCCTGAGGCTGGGTGCAGTACTCACACCCATAATCGCAGCAGCACCACACCCATAATCCCAGCAGCACTCATACCCATAATCCCAGCAGCATTTACACCCATAATCCCAGCCTTGGATCATGAACTAATCACAAATCTAGAACTGTGCCCCATGACTGCATGAGGCTTTGGGGGAACAAATACACCCAAGCCATCTTCAGCGTCTGAGGATCCAACCCTCACATCCACACTATGGGTTGCTCAGTCTGTGGGAGGAAGGAAGGAGTTCACTTTGCCCTGTGCAAGAGGAAAGATCAGCCAGGATGGGAATGCTAATTCTGAAATCAGCCTGGGAATGGGGGTGCTCGTTCAACGTTTGGGGGCCGCTGTCGATAGGTCACACAGTTAATCAAGCATCCTTCAGCACAGTTTCGTGAAAATGCTCCAAAGTGAGAGAACACAGGATGATTTTGGTGTTTGTGTTTCATTTCTTTTACACATTAAATTAAAAAAAAATTATTTATTTGGTTCAGAGTTTCGCTACACAGCTCAGACTTATGGTGATTCTCCTGTCTCTACCTCCCCTGGGCTGGGATTGCATGCATGTGCCACCATGCTCGGTTTTGGTGGCCGGCTCAGCATGGGGTGCTGGGGATCAAACCCAGGTCCTTGTGCTTGCTAGGCAGCTGCTTAGGCCACTGAGCTATCTCCCTGGCCCCAGCAGGGAGATAGCTTTTGTTGTGACTGCCAAGACAAGCACAACTCCTAGACATGTGCCTTTCTGCCCTAGCTGTAGGTGTGCCCCAAGTGTCTCTGCTTTGATTATGAACACCTGAGTACTTCCCTCCTCCAACCACAGCATCAGACCAGCTATGGACGATTTTGCCAACTTCCAAACTGGCATGGTAGAGAAGATGGGGCCACCCACAGCTTGTCTAGTGGCTCTTATGCAGGATCCCTTGCAGTAGGACTGAGAACAACATACCCCAGTCTGATCCCAGCAGGTGTGGGTGGCAGTGCCCTAATCCAAGCAAAACCTGGCTCTTATGGTAGGTACACATTACCAAAAAGTATTTTTGTAGATGGATGAATTGCTTGAGAAGAGGAATGATGACCCACACAGTCACCCAGCTTAGCCTCTGTCCACTGCCAGCACCACTACATGACAGCAGTTCCAGAAGAGGCCCAGGCCAGGTACAGCTGGTGGCTCCTGTCCACATCCCAGCATAATCTATCAGGCTGCCTTTCCAGTGGGTTTTCTCCCTTGTGCTCCAAGTTAGAGACACCAATTGTAATGTAGGTTTTTCCAAGAAAATGAAAGAAAAGCCCTGCTTTGGATGGATACAATTTTATAATTCCAGAGTGGCTTTTTTTTCCTTTCTATAATCTGCAAGAATTAACTACATTGTGGAAAGTTGTGTGTAATGAATGCATTGGGGTTTGGGGTATATGAAACAAAACACCTGTCATTCACTTTTTTTTTTTCAAAGTTTTATTGATAAACATATAGCAATGAGACAGTTTCAAATCAAATCGAAAGTACAGTTTCAACAAATAATACACTGCAT
>NW_004524672.1:4149572-4182968 GCF_000260255.1 Octodon degus
TCATGTACCTCGGTAGTGTCCCAAATTTTATGATCAAGAAGATTATGGGGCCAAAGAGGAAAGTGATCGATGACGTAGAGTGTGCCTAAGGAGAGTCACATGGGGAGAAGACACTCTGTCATTCACTTTAAGTGGAGAGGCGTGACACTCCTAAGCAAACGTTTGTGGAGATGACCGTGTCAGATGCACGTTAGGGGGAAATTGTTGTGCTATTAAATGAGTCAAAGGTGGACAAGTGTGAGGAACCATACCCCTTCTAGGGCCCAAAGCTTTGCAATAACCTCACTCTTTTCAGATTGAATCTTGGGTCTCTTGCCTCTTTAAAAAAAAGCAGAGCTGCATCTCACTTGACACATTGATCAGGACTTTCAGAATATGTCTATACTTTCTGCTCTCATATTGATTTTTTTTGTTCCATCTTGACAAAAATCATCTAATTTTTCCATTTCTACGTCTCTGTATTACACAAGAGGTCAGCAACAACTCAGAAGAATTGCATTGTTCAGGTGTTTGAATTATCAGCATTTAAACATATTAACATCTCGTTTAACTTTCTATGTATTAGAAAGCCTCGAAGTGATGTGAAGTTCTGTGGTTGCCCGCAATATCGAATGCCCAGAAAGGGCGAGGCAGGCTTCCGGGGTCATCACAAGATGCGAGCCGACTGTGATGAGCTGACTAATGACTAGGGAAGCAAGGGTCTGTGCATGAGCATTTAGGTGAGACTGTTGGCCTGCAAACCTGACACGAACTTGAATTTTCCAGCATATCAGCATTTCCTCAAAGTAATGCCTGCCACGGGGAGGTAATGTGCTGAAGTCTGGCACTAACTATCCATGTTGCCAGCTCACCAGCACCACATGGTGGGGCCTTAACAGACATTTTTTCACTGGGCTTGGGGAGCTGAAGATAGGGGAACCATGGCAGGAGACTCTGTGAAAATGAGAGAGTAGTGCCCTGAGCTAAACCCTGATGTGGTTAAGGAGTCTCTTTGTCCCAAGCACCTAAGACTCTTTCTTGTATGTACATGAAAATCTTAAAGAGTTAAGTGAAAATAGAAGAGGTTCTGCTCAGAGAATAGAACCCTTCTGCTGATAAGAGCAGTGTGGAAGGAGAAAATAAAATATAATTAAACAACATAAAGGAATAGCTCTACTATGTCTTTGAAGAATGGGCAAATATCTATTTTTTAATTAATACAGATAGCACAAGGGGTGGGGGCTGCTCCTCTCCCTTTGCTGTGAAGGCCTCTCCCCTCCACTCCCAAGAACTGAGCCTCAGGGCCAGCCCTGCCCTCCCATCACCTCAGGGCTTACTAGGGGGTTATTGAGAGAAGGAAAGCAAGGGTCGCCAAGCCTGCACTGGAAAATTCCAAACTTTCCATCCAGGAAGCACGAGAGCTGTGCACGACCCTCCCACATGACCTACAGGAGCCTTTCTTCCCCTGGAGCTCATGGAAGGCCCAAGCATCTGGACTGCACCTCATAGATCCCTTACACAAGGCGACTCATGGGAAAGGACATGCGCAATAGACACAGCTACTCAGCCTCCTGTCAGTCATGCTGCCTGTCAGTCATGCTGCCCGTCACGCTCTGGAACACCCTGAAGGGAGGCTCCTACAGCAGGCTCAACATTGAAACCCCTAAGCCCAGTGCCCTTGTGTGCTTGCCACTTGCCAGTGCAGGCTCCTCACTCCCAGTGCATTATCATGTACTATTTGTTCTTTGTGTATAAGAACCTGGGAACAGGTTCCTGGATCTCATAACCCACAATAACAGAATGTCCCTCAAAAACCACTTAGAGTTGTGTTCTATAATACGTCTTAGTGTGACCCTGGGTAATGGAGTCCTGGACAGCTTCCTAGCTCCTTGAACATGACAAAGAATTGGGCATGACACACCACGATAAGGAAGCAGCAGCCAAGTTTAATTAGGCAATGGCAGTGAGTGGAGCAGAGTGACCCCATGGCCCTAGCTGTACTCTATAGTATTTACCCCTGAGTGCAAAGGTTTCCAAAATCTTTAAGAGATGATTCCAGTGGAATGTCTGTCTTCTACACCTATTCCTGCTGAATAGGGTGCTGGCCCTACCTGAACAGAGACCATGGAATGCTGCCCCTGTCTGATCTAGGAGGCTAAGGGAGCCATTCTCTTCCTCTAAGGATTCCTTGGTTAGTTCTAGATGTGAAGGTGGTTTTGGTCCTTGTGTTGGGTTATCATCTGTACTTTAATAACTACTAAATGAGAAGAAAAAATTGACTAAGAGATGAAGTATGCATGGTCCAAATAGCAGGCCTATGAGAAGCATCCATAAAGGCCCAATCAAGGGAAGTAACCAGGATGCCCAGTTCTAGATTTTTGACCAGGATCTCCATGGCCCAGATAGTTCCTGGAAGATCCTAAAGAGATAGTCAGCTTGCTTTCATACTACATCTTCTTCTACTGCAGACCGATTGATTAAGAAGGTCTAGTCCCATCCGGTTTTGTAAAGCCCCCTCTGTGAGTGAATCTGTTGGATACTGGAGGATGATGGTCCTCTGGGTGAGGTTGTCTAGACTGGCTGTCAGTTTCTTGATAACTTTAGCTGCTCTGCCTGTACCCACCATGAGAGAAATGAATTCTGCAACTCACTTGATTCTTGTCTTTTTGGCTAATGGAATTGGAACAAATTGGTTCTTAGGTGCTGTACTGATGATCTCTAGGACCACGAAAACAAGGCTGCATGTTGCTGTCTCATTTGCTGGAAACAACACAAGTAAGAATTAGTGCCCCACCTGATGAAAAGTCCCGAAGGTTCAAGATTGAAATTCTTTTCAATGGTAAACCATTGGGCAAGCTGACTGTTTTCATCTGCCCAGACAATTAAGGCCCCTACCAATGCAGCTCCAGTTGGAGGCTGAAAGGGCCCGTAGTGTCTGGAGTACCTTTGGGAGTTCTACTTCCCAATGCATACAATTTCCTTTAGGATCCACTAAAAATGGTTCAGTTGAGTTTGCATAGCTGGCACCAGCAGTCACTGGTCACAGGCTGAGGACAGTCTTCCCCTGGGAATATGGAAGCATAGCTGGAAGGTCTGCCTTAGCAATATCCTGACCCCCTGGCTCCTAACCCCGTATGTTCAGAGATGGTGTCCACAAGAACCACACCAGGTATTTAAGGGACGCTGCTTGGTTTACTGGATACCAACATGGTCCAGTGAAGGCCTTATCTTTAGGATTTGTTCCAAAGGGAGTGTCTCAATGTACCCAAATCTTGCCTTGGCCCTTGTTATGGTTTGTATCTAGCTGTCCCTCCAAAACTTCATGTAAAATCATGGGGGCTGTCGCTGCTTGAGGGGCAGCGCATAGCTTGAGGGGCGGAGCCAGAAGGGCGGGCTCGAGGGGCTGGGTCAGAGAGGCGCGAAGCGTTAAACTGACAGCCTGAACCTCCCTACCCACCCCAAGGCCTGGTGGCCTCTCTTACAGGTGTGGGGAGGGTCATCCTGGACACAGCAGCACTCCAGCCTCTCTTCCAGACCCTGCAGTGTGGGATGGCAGTGTGTTGAGGTTTTGCTATGTAATTCAGGCTGCTTTAAACTAGGAAATCTCCAGTAACTGTGAGCTAAATAAACCCTTCCTTCTCTAAGCTTGAGTGTTGGGTATTTGTGCCAGCAACAAGAGACGAGTAACTAAAACAGCCCTGGCCTTGAGTCTTCTTTATACAGAAGAGTGCCTGGGGTTTAATCAATGTGCGAATGCATATTGGTCATCCAGTGGGTCATTCTTCAGAGGAAATCTGAGCAGGATTCTTTTGATGGGATCTGAGGAGGGTAGTAATACTCCTGTTGAGGTTACCCTGGTCATTTCATTGATCTGGGTAGGTTATTTAAGGACAGTAACTGAAAGGAGCACCCCTTGGTGTTTGGGGTGGTAGGCCCCCTTTGCAGTAGCCCAGAGCTGAGCAGAGATGGGCACAGGGGTAGATTGGCTGGAATTTGGGAAAAGACATAGGCAACAGTACTTGGCTAAGTTAAGATTGGTAGAGTTCAATAAGAGAGGGTTAGATTTAAGGTTCTGTGTAGCTAATCACTGCTCATGATCTCCTGTAGAGGCAATTCTTGAACCACTAAAGGGCCTCTCAAGAAAAAAAAGAATAAGCCAGAAGAGGTCATTTTATAACTTGGGTCAAGGATCCCCAAGAGTGAGTCATGGGAAAACAGAGTGGAGCAAAACTAACAAAACAAGAAGGGATCCTATTTCCAGGAGCAAGCTGAATTTTCCTTTTCACTTAGAGGGAAAGAATGGTTTACTTATTTGACTGGGCAGGTTGGCTGCTGTTTTCTAAAAATAAACTGGAGGCCATCCCCTGACTCACAGGTGTGCGACATTTGTGTTCTTCTTTTACTGGCCATTCAGGTGGCTTGAGTTTTACCCCTGGAGACGTGAGTCCAGCTATCCATTCCCTGCACCTTGACAGCAAAAGGTGTGGTTAAAAGAGTTGTATAAGGGCCTGTCTTAGATACTTTTTTCACTGTTAACACAAAACATCTGACACTCAAAGTTAATGGAGGAAAGGCTTATTCAGCTTATAGTTTGTTGGTGTTTCAGTTCATAGTTGGCTGTGTCCAAGGCAGGGTGGCTGGCAGAGGGGCAGGGCTGGGTAAAATAGCCTATGGTGAAACAGGGCAGGTAGGAGGTATCCAGCTGTGGAGTACCAATCAGCAAGCAATAATAGCTTATTTTTTTCCCCTTTTATATTCTATCTAGGTCACCTGGTAGGCCAGGTGCCAAACCAATAGTGGACAAATTTAGTAATCACACACTTTTAATCCCTACATCTTTAATCTTAGCATTGCACCATGAATCAATCTTAGCCTCATCTAAGAAGCCCTACCTATGACCATATCACGCTTTTGGGGGGCATTGAGATGCATGCCATAACAGGGTTTCCAACTGAGGGTAGGTTGATCCTGGGGCCTATCGTCCTCTCAGGTCTTGACTAGAATCTTGTCACAAGGGTAGACTTTGAGCTGGCAATTGGATTTAATCCCTGGGAGTAGAAGAATCATGTTTATTTATTCATTGAGGTTCTGCTGAAAGTTCCCAGAGGGGTGATATGTTGGACAACCTGTGTCAGTAAGTAGGAGTGATATCAGGAAAGGTATCCTATAAAGCAATTTACATAGGCTGAGATTTTCCCCAGTGGCCTCAATGGCTCAGGCACTAGGGGTGGATGGCACACATTACAGACCTGGGTTACAATGTTATAGACTCCGGACCCTATAAAGAGTCCACATGCCATAGCATGAGTATGTCCTGCCCTCCTGGAAGGTATCATCAGGAACTTCCCGACTTTCTGTAACGCTGCCTGAGCAGGAGCTTCAGGGGTTTCACACAGCACCGCTGGCTTTAGATTCCTCCCTCATCACAAATGATTTGAAACTCTTTAGAGTTCTTGGGCTCTGAGTCAAGGTCTTGGAATGGGATCATGGGGAGAGTTATTGATGGGCCAGGGATATCTTGAAGGGCAGCCTGTTTGCCATCAGTGAGCCCGGTGCTTGCCACCCCTATGCATGGCTGGTCCTTCAGATTGAGGTGCCTGGCATAATTCTAGGCGATGATTTGTTTACATTCATGTTCTATCTGTTGGTTAGTGGTAGGAAAGTACCTGGGTTTGGAACTATACAAGACTGAAGAGAGAAGTCTAGGCTTTCTGTGAGTCCTGGTAGTTAGTGAGACCTTCTCTAGCCATCCACACATGCCTCTTGAGTGCCAGCATATCCTTTACTTGGTGTAGGGTTGAAGCCAAGAGTTTTAGTACCAATGGTACCTCGAGATCTCCTGGACTGAGAGTGCTGCAGTGACTATCTCTCATAGGCAGCTGGACCAGTGCTGTGGTCCATCTAGTCACTTACAGCAGTGGGCCATTGGCCAGGCTTCCTGGCCCAGACACTGGGTTAGGACTCCAGTGAGTTCCCATGTCCCTCAGCCACAAAGGGAGAAAAGTTAGGTTTGAGATTCCTAATGCCATAGCCGAGAAATCCTGCTGAGTGGCTGGGGTCCATTCCAAGGGCTCATACTCTTGGAATGAGTGGCTGGGGTCCATTTTAAGGTCTCCTAGTTTCCTCATCGAAGGGGTTGGCTATTACTCCACAATGATGTATCCAGCCTTCGACTGCCGTTTAGACTCTGGAAGACCCAGTCAGCAAATCATCTCCACCTTTCCATTCAATGCCAAACAAATATTGAGATCTAGGGTCTACAAGAGCAGAACAAAAGGCATCCTTGTAATCAGGGATGGTGAGAGATCCTGGGATCTGTGCAAGGAGGGCATGTGGCTCTGCCACTAGAAGGGTGGATGGCACCACAACCTCACTGATGATTCTGAGATTTTGTACTAGGTGATAGTCTCCTTATGTCTCTACTACCTGCACAGTGGGTGTGTTGTTTGGGAACTGACAGTGTACCACTAACCCAATATCCAAAATAACTGCCTTTAGCCCTAGCCTAGCCTCTCCTTTACATGGGCACTACTTTTTGTGAGGGCATAAACAGAGTCCTTGAGCTAAATGATTACCAGGGCAGCCTTGACAGCCCCCTTTGCCCAAACCATTGTATTATATATTAGGGGAGTAAATGCTGGCACAGGGATTGGTCCTGAAGGAGCTGAGTTGACTGGGTGCCTCACAACCACGGCATGAGTTTCCAGAGGTTTGAATGACAGAGTGGCCCTGAACAGGAAAAGTAGATCTTGTCTGAATACTGATATGTGGCATTTTGGTATTATTACGAAGGCACCTTGGAAAAGGAAATCTCCCAACCAGCAGTTCAGGGTGATGGAGAACAAAGCTCACCAATTAACTTCTTTGAGCCAGTAACAATGGAATAGGATGATAATCTGCCCTGGTGTAAAAATGGAGCAAGGTTTCTTTCCTGGCGACATCCAGAGTTACTCAAGCCTCTTGCAAGGTAGTGGGGCTGCTTCAGGCATGTTGGTTACTGTCTGGGCATTCTTTCCTGGCTACCATAGTGTAGGTAACCTCACCATTTCTGGGAATGAGGGCAGTCCCTCCTTCAGGGCCGAGCATCCTTGTCTGTACTTATGGAGAGTTGGCAAGGACTCCTTTGCCCAGTGCTCCAGTTGTCTGCACTTGAAGCACCCGGACTTGGTTCCATCAACCTTTGGCTTGCCTCAGTTCCACATGGTGCTGTGGGCTTTATCATGAGCTGTGTCCATTAGGGCCGGCCTGGTGACAGCCTGTCTTTTCTCCTTACTCAGCATCCATTTCTCTATGTCTTCATGCTAGTTCTTAAGACCATGGAAGTTCCCATGGTCTTAAGTTTCCCATGTCCAGTGTTATAATATCATCTGGCCCTTTCTTAAGGCTGAAATAACTAATCAGCTGAATGATGACCACTGGATGTGGCCCCAAAGACTTTGCCACTGACCTGTCTTGCAGCTTTGATAATCCTCTCTCTGCTGCTGTGCAGCAAGAAACCATGGTAACTGAACATCTCACTTGGTCATACTCAAAGCTATGGGCAAGGCATGAGATCCATTAGTAAGCTTCTCAGTATCTACACAGAGAATTTACCCAGTTTCTCTTTGCATTATTGAATATCCATGGCCAAAAAAGGGACCTGAACTCAGCTGGTACTCTTTGTATCCACCACTTCTTGAGGGGGTAGGATGGTGGCAGGTTTAGATGTTGAGTTCCTTGAGTTTGGGACCTTACAATAGGCAGAACTGGGTCTAGCATGTGGTTGAATCAGTGCCCCTTGGAGGCACTGATGGTGCAGGTTGGTGAAGAGGTAGCCTATGGAGTTTAGGGGTGACCAAAGAAGGATCTCAGCAGCATCTGTTCCTGAACAGGGTTTATGTCTATGGCAGGATTTGCCAAGAGCAGGCTTTTGGAAGAGGGTCATAAAGGTACACACATAAGGTACCTCCACCATTTCCCTATCTCTTGCAAGAAGGATCAAATCGGAATATGATGTTATACCTTAGAAAGCTGTTGGGGGCTGTGCTTCCTTATCCTCATGTTGGTCCATAGGTCATGCCTCATTTTACAGGAATGTAAGATGTTTTTCCTTGAGTGTCTGGGCTCTGGGATTTGAGTTTATTCCAGTGTCTGAAAGACACCAGCAGGGTATCAGGGGGAATGGATGAGGCATCCAGAATGATGGGTCTTGTGGGCAGGAGGAGTAGGGCTTAGGTTGCTGGAATTCCACAGATCATTCCCTAGGTTAGTGGTCAGCCTGTTTGGCCCCTGAACTCTTTGAGGTTCAGATGCCAGATGTCTCTGGCCTTGTGTGAGCACTGGTTCCTTTGAACTTCAAGTTCCTTTGAACTATTGCATCTTCCTCTTTGGCACAACCCATCAGCTCTACAGGAGCCCCAGAGGGAGGCTCCCTACTCTCGCTGGACATCTCTAGTTAATTACAAAATCACCTAACACCATGGCATGCCTGTCTAAGAAGAGTAGGAAGTGCTTCCCCTGAGAGACTTCAATACAACCCTGCTCAGTTTTACTGCACAGGTGCCTGGGGGGACCCTAGCTGACAGAGGTGAGTACTTTGACAAGTGACCTTAAGTCTTGACCCTTCTCTCCAGGGGAGCAGGGCCTCTGGGTCCTGGTAAGTTTTTGATCCAATCATTGCAAGTAGGGAAGGTGCAGCTTGTCTCTTGGAAATACCTGAAGAACGTCTAATAGGCGAGAAGCCTGGTGGGCAGCAGTCTAAGCACTGAGAATAGGATGAATCCCTAGGAAAAGAGACTGAACAAGCTAGGAGCCACCTGAACCACTACTAATCTGGGAGAGGAGGGATTCTGGGTGCTGCTGTTGTCAGTAGCCCAGACAGGACCTAGTGTTACAAATGGAGCTCTTGTACAGGCCCTTCACCCCCCACACCCCCTTTCACTACTCCCAAGCCCCCTGCAATCCCGCTAACCACATCAAAAGGGTATGAATTTCCTTTGCAAGTGACAGCTTCACAGTGAAAGAGCAAGGAGGTTTGAGAAGGGATGAAAAGATAGTGCCTGTTGATTTTGGACAGTAGATGATGAGAAGAAAAGTTTACCTTTCTTTCTTTTTTTTGTACCAGGAATCCAACTTTAGACCTTGTGCTTGCCAGGCAGGTGCTGTGTCACTGAGCCATAGGCCCGGTTGCAAAGAGTGGTTTAGAGGGCCTCCCTCAGGCTAAAGTGTTTCAGACTCACAAGTGGGTGTGCTTTTGAAGATTGATTTCTCTGGCCTGATCTGGAAGTCTGTTCTGTCCACTGTGTCTCAGGACAGGAATTCCCATGGTGGCTTCATTACAAACTCTGCCCAAGACCCTTTGGGGCACATAGGAAATTTCTCTTCATTTGTAAGCAAGGATTTTAGAGCCTAAGCCTTGGACAGGGTGTGTTGCAAACCTAATAGAATACTGTGGTAGCTGATACATTGTTTTTCAACTTGGCTGAATTGGCTGAGGCAGTTCCTGAGCGTGGGGGCCCAGCCCTTCTGGCCCTCAGGGCCCAACCTGGGGCTCTATTGGGCAGGCACTGGGGTGCAATTGGTTCAACCCTAGGACCATGGTCCATCCCAGAGTGACTCAGCACAAAAAGTGTATATAAAGGAATTGAGGAAGGCTTCCTGCCCTGCCCGGCTTCTGTGGAGAAGTTCCAGTCTTTGGAGGAGCTTGATCTTTGCAGTCATGCAATCTTGGCCGTGGAGCACTGGTCTTTACAGCAGAAAAGGAAGAGAGAGGCTTGATGGATGCCGCAGCTGCTCCTCCTCCTCTGCTCTTCAATGTTGTCTGCCGCCATGAACTGCTGTTGTTTGCCATGCAGCCAGTGAAATATGGACTGAACCCTCCAGTAACTGTGAGCTAAATAAACCTTTCCTTCCTTCATTTGAGTGTCAGGTAATTGTTCCAGCAACGAGTAAAAAAGTAACTAGGAGAAATACCTAGCGAGGCTGTTACACATTCTGGAGAGAGTCTCCTGACACCTCTGCCAAGCGCAGGGGGTGAAACTCACTGAACGTGTGTGAAGAAAGTCTGTAACAGGGAACAGGAAAACTGCAGTGCACCCGGAGATCATTCAGAAAGCGCTTCCAGGGCTGTGCTGATGGATCACATCGGCACCTAACACAGCCGAATCACCACAGGCAGCTTTTAGTTTGATCAGATGAAATTCAGTTTAGCAATACTGTGCTTTTAAATAAATGTCAGACACGGGGCTGGGGAGATAGCCCAGCAGCCTAAGCGCCTACCGCCCAAGTGCAAGGACCTGGGATCGATCCATGGTACCACGTGCCATGCTGGCCCTTGAACCCTGGGTGCAATGTGCTGGCCCTAAAACAGGACGTGGTGGCGCACGCCTGTAATCCCAGCACTGGGGAGGATGAGACAGGAGGATCACTACGAGTCCCAGCTGCATAGCAAGATCCTATACCAAATAAATAAATAAAAAAAAATTAAAGAAAAAGAAAAATGTCAGACACAATTACCCCTCTCCAATTAAAAACAGTATGTCATTTAAATAATAGATTATTGGGCTGGACAGATAGCTCAGTGGACTAAAGTGCCTGTGTAAGCAAGTGCTAGCAGACCAGGGTTCATCCCATTGCTCTGCTGGCCCCACCCCCGGGGTGCGCTGAGATGGCGATTGAGACAGGGCGTGGTGGCACGCATGTGCAATCCCAGCACTTGGGAAACAGGAGGATCACTACGAGTCTGATCTGTGCAGTGAGTCCCTGAAGACCCTGTACTAAGTGCATTAAGAAAAGTAAATCATAGATTCTTGCTACTTCTTTTGTCATTCCTTAATGCTGGACTTCATAGATTGCAAACTTGGGTTCTATTGATCCTTACAGGCTTCTAGTAAGATCTCAGATACAGGTGTCATCCATTTGTATTGTGCCACGTGGAATTTGTAGGGCCATCAGCTGCGAACCTGATGCCAATCTAATGCCTCTAAGGAGAAACCAGTCTGTCAGAGGCAAGCGGGCAGCACACCCAGGCCGTGCACTGCAGGGAAGCAAGGCTTTGGGTAGAATCTGCACCCAACTTCTAGACAAAGGTCTTCTGTTCTGAGTCCTACAGGCTTCCTGCTGAGAGTTGCAATGAGTTCTCACTGCCATTTCCTCTTGTTACTCTGGTCTCCCCAGTGGCACATACCTCGAGGAATCCTAAAAGCTGAACCTCACGGTTGTCTGACAGAATATTTGGTCTAGTGTACAACCAAGGAAATGCCAATCAGAGATGTTTATTATGAGATTCTGAGAGGGCTGACTGGGGCTCAGAATGCAAGTGGAGACCCAGAGACCGTTTGGTATCCTGTGCACAGGACACAGCACCACTGCTGATTGTCACATGCTCCATGATCAAGCATGCTGGTGGCAAAGCCACGGTGAATTTAGAGACTAGTAGTGGAGAAGTAACTCCTAAACAGTCTGCTTTCTGGGAACAGATACCCTGGGGAAATCTTCAATCTCCTAGAGTGAAGAGTGAAAGAATGTCTGAATGGTGAGTCAGATTCCAGCTCAGGTAGTGGCATGGGGCAGCAGCAGGTGCTTCCAACCACACATTCAAGTTCTGCAAGCCCGCACAATGTTAATTCCTCCCATTTCGCCCTCCAAGCTGAGGCCCAGCCTGACCTAACCATGGAGTGTTGGAGCAGGAGAATCTCCTATAGCTGCAGGGTTTTCAGCAAATGGGCCATGCCAGCTGTGTCCCTAGTGTGAGCAGTTAGGCCACATGGGCTGAAGCTGGCCAAGGAGGACAACGCTCCTGTGAGACAGAGACCACCAGGGGTGTTAAGTGCCCTTCCAGGCCTCAACTCTGGACCTGTTACTCATAAAAGTCTGGTGTACCATTCCTGTACCCACTTCCCCTCATCTTATAGAGTCTGAAAACAAAATGTATCATTAAATACAAGGTGTCCTTGCCGTCATGTCTTCAAGAATGAACTAGATGAGCAAATAAAACTGCTGGGCATCATTGCAGAGAACCAGGGGGCAAGCACTCTCCCGAGCCGGTAATGTGCTTCCTAGGAAAAGCTTGAATTTTCTTTGTTTTTTGTTTTCTGAAATAGTTGGGGATTTAAAAGCTGCTTTTGCTGGAAAAAAATGACTCCTCTCTTGGGCTTAGATGCTCAAGGGTAATTAACAGCAGGAATAATCTTGACATTTTGCCTTCATTTTGCATCTTTTTTATTATCTTACAGTGTTGGACGGTTTCCTGCCTGCTCTGCATATAGGAATGTTAGTCACTTAGGGAACATCTGTCTAAATAATAGTAATACATGGCTGATTAGACCAAAATTTACCTAAGCTATCCCTCCCCTCCCCACTTCAAGGCTGAGGACAGTGAGGTAAGAGATTTATAGGAGGATTCAGCTGCTCATTCAGTTATTACCCAGCAGTCTCTAGGCATTTCCCTAAATCTGTGGTCACCTTAGATTTCAGCAAACTCCGCCCAAAATTACCCCCCAAAGAAGCAGTCATTCCATGGAGATTATGTTGTCTCTACTCAAATGATAAAGACTTCTCCAGAACCACCTTGGAGAACCAAAACTGAGATCATGCACAACCAGACTGTAGCCCATCTCAGCAGCCACATGAAAAATGACTTTGTTCCTCTGTTGGTGGGCCAGTTGGATCCTCTCCATCAGAGCTGTCCATGTCAGCACCTCAAAGTTCTCGTTTCCCCTCCCATTTTCCCTTACTTTAATAAATCAGCCTCTGACTGACATATCTTACAATGCTTTTTTGTGATGACAGATCAAGAAACCCCTGAGTCCCTCTTGGGAGTTGGGGTGGGGCTCCTTGGCTCCACCCCCAGCAGATTCCTAAGTGATGAGATCTCTAAGAGCATAAAAGCAAATACACAAGTGGATGTAAGCTTTGTGAAATGCCTTTATTAATTTAATATAGGATTTTTTAAGACCCCGTGCTCCATGAATTGATTCTGTAGCCCAAAGTGAGAGCATAACTGGTATATTACAATCTCAGACTTTTCACCCTAAAGCCAGCATTTCACTTGGCCTTGGAGTGAACAGAATAGAGCATCAGTCACCCAGGAAGAGGCAGCCTCTGTGCATACACTTGAAAAACTCACATGAAGACATCACTAGAGATAGTGTGACACCACGCATTCTCCTGAGGACAGTGCCTTCTTTACTCTTGTCTGAGTAAAGGTGTCCAAACAAATGTCACATATTTAAGGACAACATTAACTTTAAGTACCCGTGGCTTTGAATTGTGACATTTTTTTTTCACTTCATTCTGGTGAAAGCTGCTTTCCTTGATATTCAGAGGCTTGCTAAAAATGTTTCTGCTCTTGCATTTTTGGTTCAAAAGGTCAGCCTCTTACTGTCAACAATTGGGGAGTCTTCTGATTAGCATGGTGTGATTTCATATTCCAAAGAAACATGCAAAAGTAATCTTGTGCCTAATTAGCAGCTGAAGCCATATCTATTCTATAAAAATATTTGTTTTTTCTGCTTCATTGTTGTAGAAAAAGGTTAAGAGTACAGGGATTAGCACCTTACTAGATCCCAGTTTCTGAGTGACTTCAGGAGAATGACTTTTGTCATTTGGGAAGTGTTCTATGTCCCCATGTTACATGAAATCTTTAATTTTAAAGTTTATCTTTAGGGCAGAAGTGTGATTCTTTTATAGGATAAAAATTTATCAGTAAAGCAAGGGATTAACCAAATAATGTTGCAGACTTTACATTCTGACAAAAATGAGAGCTCTGTCCTTTCTGTTGTTCAGTATCTCTGTGTTGCTCCCAAAGCTATTACTCTTGGATACTTAGTTCATGCTTCCTGAATATAACATCATTAAGCTTCTAATTAACTCAATGAGTGGAGCATTATCTGTAGTTTTATATGTGAGGAAATGAGGGAGGGAAATGAAATTAGTTACCCTGTTCTTTACACAAATTTGTGGGTTTTCTTTTTTTGCTCTGCTGGTAACTTATTTTGATATGCAAAAACTTAAATAATATGAGATCCCATTTATTGATTCTTTGAAGTGTCTCCTGTGCAGTTTGGTTTTTGTTCATGAACTCTCTGCCTCCCCTCATATCTTCAAGGTTTCTATGTACTTTCTCTTACAGTAGATTTAGTGTTTCTGTTTTAATATTTAGATCTTTTATCCGTTTTGACTTTAGCTTACTGTATGGTGGTAGACACAGGCCTAATTTTGTCTTTGGCATGTGGAATGCCAGTTTTTCCAGCACTACTTGTTAAAGAGGCAATCTTTATTCCAGTGAACATGTTTGGCATGTACATGGCTGAGTGTGTTTGTAATTATGTCTGCATCTTCTAATCTGTTCCATTGATCCTCAGGTCTAGTTTTCTTTTTTTTTTCCAGTACCATGCTGATTTTCTCACAGTAGCTTTGTAGTATAATTTTGAGTTAGAGATTGTGTTGCCTCCTGTCTTTCCTTTATTGTCTGTGATTGCTTTTACTATTCTAGGTCTCTTTTGGTTCAAGATGAATTTTGGGAATGTTTTCTCTAGACCTGTGAGTTATACTAATGGTACTTTTATTGGAATTGCATTAAATCTGTGTAATAATTTTGAAACTATGGCCATTTTGTTCTTTCCTGCCCAAGAGCAAGGGATGTCTTTCCATTTTTTTATATCCCTTTTATCTCCTTTTCAAAATGCTGCAGTCTTCAGTATACAGATATTTTACTTACTTATTTTATTTATTTTTTTTTTGTTTTGTTTTTCCAGTACTGGGGATTGAACTTTAGACCTTGCACTTGCTGGGCAAGCACTGATGCTACTGAGCTATATCCCCAGCTTATTTTACTTCCTTTGTTAGACTGATTCCTGGGTCATAGTTTGACTGCTACTGTGAAAGGTGTTGTTCCTCTAATTTCTCTCTCAGTGATTTTGTTATTCGTATGCAGGAAGGCTATTGAGCTTTGATTATTGAATTTATATCCAGCTACAGGAATAAATTTATTTAATAAATCTAGCTATCTCTCAGTGAAGTTTTTGGGGTCTTCCAAGTACAGTATTCTGTCAGAGAGCAGCCTTATTTCATCTGCAACCTTACTCATTCTTTGCCATGTAGCCTAATGTATTTGTATTTTCTAAGGATTAGGATATAGACATTTTAGGTGGCCCATTTTTCTGACTACCAGAGGAGTGGTTTCCATTTGTGTCATCTTTCTTGTTCATATTTCTTTCATTTCACCTTAGTGAAGGTTCTCTAGTCTCTTCACCTGGTTTCTGATCCTGGAAAAACTGCTTTCATGGATAATTGATATATAATTAAATATTTAAGTTGATCATATTGACATTTTCTAGAAATTAAGCATATACTAAGAAATACCAACTAATATTCATTTAATATTTAAAACTTTATGATCTATTTTTAAGTGGGAGAAATGAATTGGATGTCAGTTAAGAACATAAGTGAGAAAGTGAAATTATTACTACTTCTAGTTCATAAAGATGCACTTTGCCTCATTAGCTGTGATTATTTTAAATGTCTACTTGCAGCTGAACTTGAATATTGGCCTTTTCAGTCACTATGGAACAAATATGGTTCCAGTGTGGCTGTGCAGAAGCAGCTGTCAGGCAATCTGGTGTGAGACTGCTATGTGAGGTGGAAGAATTGAAGACTTAAAATCATGTTTCAGCAGCAATTTTAGGTATCACCTACATCTGTGGCATACCACTCCTCCTCCCCTTCCTCCTCATTCTCCTCTGTCTCCGAAACAGCATCTCTGTTGTTACCCAGGCTGAACCTGAACTTCTGGGATCAAGCAATCCTCTCACCTCAGCCTGGAGCATGGTAGAGACCCAAGCAGCAATTTTTACTTTGCCCAACACTGTTCTTTTTCTTGGCTAGGAATTTGCAAGCTGGAACTATGATATGTTAATGGTTTCTAAGAGTGCCTTGTCCTTAGTCTAATAAAACAGTATCAAAGGCTATCATTTCCATATACTCTCCTAAAGTAAAAATAAAAGGAAAATCACTATGAATGCAATATAATTAAGAGGACATTTCAAAATGGAGTAGGGAGGCCATTAAGGAAGAAGGGCGGCTGTAGTCTCTAGCTGCGCTGTGAACTGTGGTCATCTCCTCCCTCTCACTACAGGCAGCTGGAAGGACTGCTGTCCTATCTACCTGCAGACTCAAGATGCATGTGAAGCTGTTGTCAGGCTCTTGCTTCAGAGATTTTCACCTACTACATACAATATTTTTTATCTTCTATTGTTTATACCACCTTCTTTTCCAACTTCAGAATTTCTCTTTAAGCAATTTTAATGACATTGTGATGAAGTAGAAGCTCTTTGCTCATGCAACTTCCTAATATCCTTGGCCCCTTCTAAACACTGCTTTAGAGTTAGCTGAATTCACATGTCCTGAATTGCAGTTGCTAAGACCCCAAATAAAATCACATTACTTTTACAGTTTCTGAACTTGAATATATCAACATTAAATATTTTTAAAATCAGTGTTAACAATTCCTTGCTTCTCTATGGCAAATTAAACAGCATATCGTTCTCCCAGACTAAGTTTCTATTCCAAAGGTTCTACTTAGGGTTTAGCTTCTATTCCAAAGGTTCTACTTAGAGGCATCAGGAGTTCTTTGAAATCCCTGAGACAGAAGGCAGAGATGAATGTCCTTAAGAGTATTGCCTTGGAAGAATGTGTCCAGAGACAGCATCACATTCTAGGACCATAACCTAGAAGACTTTAGAAAGGGCTGCTCACAGCACTCCCATCTGTCTGGGCCATGGCTGCGGTGGGGGTGCGGACTTATCCTGGTGAAGTCTGTATGCAAGTTTGGCAGGTCCGTGCGCCACTTCAGGACTCCCTCTCTGTGATCCGGCCCCCACGACCATGTGTAACTACACAGGCAATCCCACTTCCACTTTTAAGGCAAGAAATATGGAGAGGGAAGGAAGAGAAAGACTGAAGTTTAGAACTGATAAATATGCACTTCCAATCTTGAGAAGCGCTAAATGTTTATTGTAGTCATCATAAGCCCAATGATGAGTAAAAAACATAAAAAGATATATCCTTTAGCACAGTTTTTAGAAATCTTACATTTCTATATATTCCTAACCTTTTATTTTAAGATATTTAAGACTATTTCAAAACACAATATTGATCATTACATTCCAAAATACAGCTGTGTCTTATAGCCATTGATCTAAAACACGTTAGACAATGATCTTCATTAAATGTGAAATTACAAGCTTCATTTTTTAACCCTATAAGCCTCTCTTTTATTCTGTATTTTCAATAATTCCCATATTTGGGGTCCTTTCAGAGAAAAGTACATTGAAATAGTTGGATATAGTCAGTGGGGGGAACAGAGTACCATACCTGATACTAATGCTGACAAACAGACCCTCTTCACAATTCAACTCCAAAATTATCATTTCAAAGGGGCTGAAATGTATGAAACCATTTACATGTACTTTCATTCCTAGCAAAATACACCTGGATAATTTTGTATAAACAAAGGTCATAATTTCCTCTTTCTTGTTGTTGGAAATAGTTTTGATACTTCCCCTTTGGATAATTCAAGGATAGATTTGGCAAATGTTGTGTAATTTGCATATTCACTTAGTTTACATGCTTGGCATAAGCTTTTCTCTCACTCTAAATAACTGAGTTAACTGCATATGAATTTTAAAAATGTTTTTTATGGATATGTAAGATCCACCTCTTGCCAGCAATACCTTCCTTGTAATTTATACAGGAAGGGGCTCTTGGTATCTTTTATTCATGCATCACTAATTTTATACCCATCAATCTTGTCATTTGACTAACAGGAAGGTGGTAGCTTGCTTTCTCACTGGGGCATTAGGTCTCCCTTTCCAAGTGCAGGAAGTCTTTATGAAGATGATTGTTGCTCCAAGACTTACTGACCTGACCCCAGTGATCTGGAAAACCACTCAAGGGTTACTTTTCAATATTTACATAATTGTCCTACTAGAAGGCCAAAGGTATACATTTTGATCTTTGGCCAATTTACTAGGCCTTTTAAAATAGTGAATTTGCCCAGAAGTGAACACTGCCGCTCCCTGAGTAGCTCTGTGTCCTGTGTTTAATGAATAGAACTGATGTGCATATTGTGATGGCTAAGCTCAGTTGTCACACTGACTGGATGAAGAGACTCCTGCAGAGATGACTGCATACTAGGGGTGCTGTGCCCATTAGTGGATCAGCCCACTGATATTCATAGCTGAATGTGCTGTTAGGGGTAGTGACAGGTTGGAGGTGGGTCACTAGGGGTGAGCCTTGAGAGCGTCTCTCCTGGGGGTGCTCTTTTCTTGTGCTCTGCCACTTGGCCATGTTGAACTACTGAGCAGATTCCCCCATTATGCTCTTCCACCTTGTCATTTCTGTCATGGGGCCTGCTGACCATGGATTGAACCCTCAGAAGGCATGAGCCAAAGCAAGGTTCTCTTCCTGGTGGAAGTCACATATTTTGTATGAGCCTTGAGAAAGCTGACCATTATGACCTTCCATATGCCAAGAGCTTGCATCGTCTCTTCTCCTTATTAAGCAGTCTTAGGATAATCTCCCTATACTCTTCACAGCTTCTCCAACATCAGTCCCATTAGAGCAGATAAGGAGCCAGACTTCAGCCACGGTAGTAGCATCTTGTCCACAATCACAGGTCGAGTGGTACAGGGCAGGCCTGACCTCCAGTGCCCTAGCTTTACTTGCCCAGCTATTATAGTCCATATTCTTACCCAGAGAGTGTCTTCTAGTGACATTGGAATTTGCATTTGGTGACAAAGGAGTGTGACCTCCACATTAAACATTCCCTCTGTGAGGACTAAGAAAACTTATGCACAGGGAGGCCTTGCCAAAAAGTAGAGCTAACCTAACCGCTCATGAACAAGCAACATGAGTGCTCAAAATGTCACAAATAAATGTCTCTACATAGAAATGACAAATGAGTAGGATTGAAGAACCAGAACCAAGAAAGATACCTTGGACTGCTTTCTCAGGGCATGCTGTTATCTGTTAACCACCTGGAATCAGGTTTCTCATTATTGGCTAGACCTGAGAATTGCACCAAGACCTTTCTTTCTTTCTTTCTTTCTTTCTTTCTTTCTTTCTTTCTTTCTTTCTTTCTTTCTTTCTTCCTTTTTTTTTTTTTTTTGGTGGAACTGGGGATTGAACTCAGACCCTTGTGCTTGCCGGGGAAGCACTTATCCTACTGAACCATCTCCCCGGCCCCAAGACCTTTCTAAAATAATCCTTATGCATGCTCAATGGCTAGTATTTATTACAACTTAGAATGTCTCTAAGAGGTGGTGTTTCTTATTATTTTTTGCTTTGTTTTTCCCAGTGTGCTCTTAGGGGTAAGTAAACTGTTCAAAGTCAAACAGACTAGAAAAATGTGTATCTTTTCCTGAGAATGAAAGAACAGATTAAAAAAAATATGTGATATCAGCAAGGTTTTCTATGGTTTCATCTGCTTCTCAATACCACATGAGTTCAAACCCGAGACAGTGTCCAGCGAGGGATGGTACAAAAGTGTCAGCTGCTACCAGTTTGCAGGAGTGTACAAAGTGTAAGAAGTCTTGGAGCAGGTGGTATGTAATCTATGAGGTCTGTTTACCTCTCTCGCTAGACTGTCAGGAACTGGGAGCCAAAGACTGGGCTCATTTCCTTATCTCCAGTGTTTAGGGTGGTGTTGGGGGGGCAAATAAGGATGCAGGGACACTTGAGGAATTACTGAAGGACACTGGGACCAGAAAGGAGCCTTGCCTGTGGCACAAAAGGGTCAACATCTGCTTAGTGTTTCTTTGGTTTGTGCCTCTATGTTTAGCTTCAACTTCTCTTACTGAAGGAAAACTTAGGGATTCAGCTATAGTGCATGCCGTGGTGTGCAACTCATTCTCACGGGCTTAGATATACCTGCAGATGTATAATTATGCCTACAGATCATCCTATAGGTGGGGGCTAGTCTTTTTTTAACCTGTATTATTATAGAGTGTTTTGATTGCACAGCCCGACCAAATGTACAAGTGAAACCATGAAAACATAATTACAGAGAATGAAGCCAACAGGAGAAGGGATATTTTAGTCTTCCTATGACACTTGGCACACATTACAACTTTAAAATATCTTGTGTGGGTCACAGCTAGAAAATTTCTTGAGCTTATATCTCAAGGATGGAAAATCCCAATTTATTCACAAGACTATTTTAAATCTGGAACCAAGTTTTGCCAGGATGTAGCCCCTTCCCTGCTCTTCCTGCAGGGCTGCTGCTGGCTCCCAGTGTCTCTGCCCTGGCCCCATCTCAGTTGCTTTTCCATCACTGGGACAAAATCCTGACACCCCCCGTGGAGAGAAGGAGAGGCTCACAGTTCAGAACTTTAGTCCATTGCACGCTCCATTGTAGATATGGTGAGGTGGAAAGGCCTGGATGCAGAAGGCTGCTCATGTCTCGGTGGGTGAGAAGCATAGAGTGAAGGGAGGTGCTGGAGTGAGAGAGAGAGAGAGCTACACGGTCCAGGTCAGACCCCAGTGACCACCCCCAACCAGGCCTGGTCTCCTCGGAGCACACTCCAGTGCTGAGCTTGCTAGTGAATGAAGCCACAGATGGTGAGCGCAGCACTGCCCATGACCCAGTCATCTCCTGAAAGCCCCACCTCAAAGTGCATGAGAGTTTGGAAGAGCTTTTAAGCTCCAGATCACAACATTCGTGCATTTACCTTAGCCCAGTAGTTGCAGATATCCCTAATGAGCAAAGCAGATAGATATGTTACCCTTTTCCTTAAATGGTGCAAAAGCTACTATGTCCTCCAAAGAAAAGTCATTGTCCCCATAATGGCACAAAAGGCCCGTGCCCTCTGACCTTATTGCATTCGGGTGGGCACGCTGGCTGTAGAACGCTTCAGGACCTGCCCCTCCTGTTCCTTCTCCTCCTCAGAATCTGTTTAAATCTTCTCCCAATCTCAACTGGAATTTGTACTTCTCAGTCCCAAGCTGGACACTCTTGATGTCCCTAATGAGCAAAGATGGGGCCAGGGCAGAGATGCAGGACCTTTACTTTATTTCTCCCACCACCTGCTGAGGGCTGACAGCTCCTGACGATACCTCAGTTCTTGAGGTGGCTGCTAGATTTTAGATGAGTCAAGTTTCAAAACTGCAAGTCAGTTTTCCTTAGTTTAGTGTTCAGCCCCACACTGAGGTAGACATGGAGGATGGGTACTTTGATAGGAGCCATCTGGGGAAGCTCTCAGAATGAAGTGACAAAATCACAAGGAAAGGCATTAGGATGAAATTCAGAAGGCATCTCTGAGTTCAGACAACAGGATGAATGGAGGTGCACACATCAGATGCAGAGATCGGTGTTGTTCTACATGAGCAGGAGTAGGAGAGGCACAGCACTGTGAGAACATTCTAGACCGAAAGCGCAGAAGTGAAGTATGGCTTGAGGAGCAGTGTAGGTAGTGGGAGATGAGATTGGACGAGTGCGTTTAGCCCCATCATAAATGGCCGTCAGATTTTAGTAAGAACGGAGACTCAATCACATAGTCCTCAGAAGTCAGTGACAGGGAAGGGGCACAATCTGCATGAGATTTAGAAATACATCTCCAAAGAGGGGGGATTTGCCAGGAGATAACAGGAAACAGGGAAAGTAGGGGAGAGTCTATAGGGACAGTTCGGATACAGAATAAAAGGATCTGACATTTAGCGGAAAAGTGCCCATGGAGACGGAAATCTACAAGAGAATATTGGCAGAGCTTAGTGACCCATAGGTAAAAGCATGGATCTTGTTTGTTTCTGGCACAGGTAGACAGATGAAATAGGACACCCAAGTGGAAAAGGCATGCAAGAGTGAGGAATATAGTCAGGGTCACTTTAAGCTCAGGTTTGAAGATGCGGTTTTTAGGTCTCTGAGGAAGATGTCTGGGGGGTGTGGTTTGCAGGCCAGAGAAAGGTCAGGCTCCAGAAATATGTGGGACCTAGCAGTTAGGATGTGGGTCCTGCAGAGAAGTGGCAGGACAGAGCATCAGTATGTGGAAGTGAGGTAGGAGATTAGGACGTGGCCAGCTGACCGGGCAATAGGGCAGGACCTGTCTGTCACAGAGATGCAGATCCATGCACCCAACCCCTGCCCCTGGCAGCAATGACAGCATGCCACCTTTAATTCTTCTGATGCAAAATCAAGCAAGTTATTGACAGAGTATCCCAGAGCTGATGTCCACATGGAGAACAAAAAAGACAGAGGCCACTGACCTTGTGGCTGCTGTGAGCCTTTCCCACCTGCTCTGTGCACTGTACAGTGTACTTCTTTTCTCACCTCTGATACCTTTAATAAATATAGAGTCTGCTATCATTTGGATGTTTCTTGTCCAATTGTTTTTTGTCCAGGACAAGAAGAACATGGCTCTCAAAGGACCCACAGCGCCCTAGAAACCATGGTAATGGACAGATACAGAAAGGACCCCTGGCTGAGCCGGGTGGGATGGGGGGAATCTGGGAGGGAGAGGAGTCCCAGAAGCCAGGTGGGAGTGCATGTAGAGCAGGAGAGGCAGGAGCATGTGCAACTTTGCTCTGGAGATGGGAGGGGTGTATTCCGCCACGGCATGGCTGAGGGTATGCAGTGGGCCACGGACATGTGCATGACGTGTGCCGCTCATTCAGGAAGCTTTGCTTTGGGAAGCACTGAAGAGACGTCAAGGAGGGAAGGATGCAGAGAGCATGGCAGCTGGGAGCCAAGAGAGGGACTGCGCAGACCCCAGGTGCTCAGAGGAGGACAAGCTTCCATCAAGAGCAAACAGAGGAGTCCACGCATGCCTGGCTGCAGCACACAGTGTCCATGCTTTGTGTGATACTGATGTGACATGACTGAAATCCTCCAAGGATACAAGTGCAGAGCTCATCCAGAGTGTGGTGATACTGCGATATTATTCGTTTGCTTTCTAGGCAGGCAATGGAGTCATCAGACTTGCACATTTGCCTCCTACTAGAGTGTGAGTTGGAGGAACCTGCCCTGCTTCCAGGTTCCCTGAGAGGCAGAGGACTTGCCTCAGGTTCTGTTGGCCACTAGGATCTCTCATTGTAAATTATTTCCATATTTAAGGGAGGATCCTGTTGGTTACAGTCAGGAATACAGAATGAAAACTCAGTTTCTCGAACTCACTGTCTTGATATCAGATTCCAGAGGGTCAGAAACATTAATCCCTCGTGATAAACACTGAGAGCGAGAGTACCCCTGGAGCTGAGCAGGGCGGCACACATTTGGAATCCCAGTGTCTTCTGGAGGCTGAGGTAGGAAGATTCACAGCTAGAGAATCTTCAGACTGGACAATGGAGTACTTAGCAAAGGCTTGACTTAAAATAAAAAATAAAGAGGGCCAGATAGGTAGGTAGCTCAGTGGAAAGTCTCTGGGTTCATTTCCCAGTACCAAAGCAAAAACAAGCCCTCAAGTCTAATCTGAGATTAAATTGAGTTCTAAGAATCCCTTTCTTAAACTCCAGAGGTTCCCTCCTGAGCTCATATGTCTGATCTGGTTCTGAAAATACCTTTATTTTCTATAGCTTTTTTTTCAGTGACACTCAAGACATCTTTGGCCCCAAGTTCAATGGCCTTTTATTGGCTCAGGATATGAAGACCACCAAGTTCTATGGCATCTTGGACAGGGTGGGAAGCAGCACTGCCCTCCCCAGGGTGCCCACGGACCTTTGGGATATGCTGGAATCATGAAAGCTATCAGCAAAGATTTGGTGGTTGTTTACGCTGACAATGGCATTAATATTCATTAGTCATATTAATAGTCATCAATATTCATAAAGCTACAGAATTAACCACTTTGATAACTGTTGGATTTAAAAGAGTTTTTTTTTTTTTTTTTTTTTTCCAATGAGCAGTTTATGCAATTGCAACGTGATCTGAGGCCACATATTCAGAAATCTTGTCAAACCTTCAAATGAGCTATTTTGTCTAAAGTTTGAAGACTGGGCTGGCCAAATATCTCAGTGGATTAAAGTGCCTGCAAGCAGGTGCAGGGGCGGGGGATTTGATCCCCAGGCCTACTTTGTCGGCCCCACCCCCAGGGCACACTGAGACAGCAATTGAGACTGGGTGTGGTGGTGCTCGCCTGTAATCCCAGCTCTTGGGAGGCTGTAAACAGGCAGATCACTAGGAGTGCGATCTAGTAGTGAGACCCTGAACACCCTGCAGACCCTTCTCTAAAAATAATTAAAAAATAAAGTTTGAATGCTAAGCAAATGTTGTGTCCACTGATTAGCTCTTAATGTAAGACATTAATGAAAGATGCAAGGTCCTTTTTCTGAAAATTAACTTTTATCTGTTAGGAATTATTGAAGTACACTTTAAAGTTATCTGAATAACCTCTCTTTAGTACATGAGGATATTCAGCATTGTCCCTCTTGCAAAATAAAGATCTTCCATTTAATATGTTAATGTGATATTTGCCAGGCTAACTCGCAAGATTTCCATGTAAATCAATCAAAGTTAGGTACAGGGCCACAGAAGAGGTTTCCATGTATTTCTAAATCATTCTTAAGTCAGGTAACACACACCCCCTGGTGAACTGGCTTTCTCAGCAATTGTCTTTACGATTACTCTTTCTCAGGCAATTAGAAGCTTATCGGAGTATTTTTAAAAATTAATGAGTTCTAAGCAGTAATGAATGCTAAGAGAAGCTTCAGGGCCTTACCTACACTACTTCGATCACCTGGGTGTATTCTCCATGCTGTGTGACCTCATTATTCCTGTTCACCTATTTGGAGATCTCAGCTCTAATAATGTATTTAAACCTTTTATGCCTGGTGTTCTAGTTTTGGAAATAAAAGTTTTTCTCTTCAAATTCTCATTTTTTGAGAAGTTTTCTAGGTAGCACATGTAAATTTCATACAACAATTCAAAACATTGCAACCTTCCACATAAATGCATTGAGCATATTAAATAAAAGTGTTAAACTATCCAAGCATCAGTTTTGTTTTGTTTAATCCATGAGGTACCATTAATTTAATTAGATATTTCAAAACTCTACAAAACTATAAATCATGCTTCTGCTCCTATTTGCCTTAGCTGATAACTCTGCTTTAGAACTTTCGCAGAATAAACTCACAGACAGCTTAAATATTCCTGAGCTGAAGAATGAAATTAATTAAAAACATTAATCTCTAACTTGACAAGGTCAGGTGTTTTCCTTATGGCTTTCGCTTGCTGTATTTGTACCACTGGGTGATTAGAATAAATGTTTTTAATAAATATTAGACCAACTAGATGTGAATTTCAAGAAATTGTCTTGAGCTGGATGTAAGGCTCAGATCACACCTGCCTCTTCCTGCCCTTAGCCTGCCAGCAGAGACATTGCTCTCTGCAGGGACCTCAGCTCAGCATGGAAGCACAGGATGCCATAAGGCACATAAGACAGGACAAGGAAACTTCAGGGCCCAGAATATCTGGGGATATCTGGAACAACTGAAAATTTCTACTTGACTTTCAAGGGCTTTGTCCAGTGAGGTGAAAGACAGCCAGAGAACTTTGACTGCAGATGTTTAAGGTCTTCCCAAGTAAAGTCCTCATTTTCTTTCTATCCCTATAAAAGGGGCACAGTTCTCTTTGTTCCTTATATAAGGACTTGTTGCCCTCTGTCTGCTTGCACCCAGGCACAATGGATTCCATGCCATGTTGCCTTTCCCCAAGCGGGTGGTCTATGCTTGCTGCCCCCCTACTCCGAGTGTTACATTGGACCTGTGTATGTTTAAAAACTTTAAAGAGCAAGTGGGAGATAGGTGATAGGAAATACAGAGATAGACTGTGGAGATTGCAAAGGGGTCTGAAACATGGGAGGATGGGAAGATGGAGAGGCGAAAGAAAAGTGAAAGTGATTAAGAGGGGATTTCCCAGGATGAATGTAATCATTATGTATCACAAACTTACGTTCAATCCCCAGTACAAAAAAAAAAAAAAAAAAAAAGTCTTACACTAATAACAAAATGAAAAGAAAACAAGAACTCCCAGATGTGCTCATCTACAGCCAGGGTTACAGATATGCGCCATAGGGTGATGTTGGTCTTTTGTTCCACATTTCAGAGGAAGCTGGATGTGCATATGTGTCCCTGGCTCCTCCTTCCTGCCCCTTCCCCCATGAAGTCAGTAGCCTTTTCCCATCCTCCTTCCACCACCTCCTTCCCGCCTTGGAGCCAGACCACTGTGGAATATGTAGGTCCTGCGAGCCAAGATAAACTCCTCCTCCCTGAAGAGCTGTAGGTGTTGGGTGCTTTGTCCCTGCTCTGAGACAGTGAGTAAGGTGCACATACTCACAGTGATACTAAAGGGGATATTTCGTTAGAGTTCTGTCAGGACAAGTTGATATTTGTGTTCTGAAAATATACTCAATAAACAAAATTCTGTAAATTTAAAAATGTTTTTAGTTGCATTTCTGTAGCACAAATTTCTCTACAGAGAGGGCAGTACTGTTGTTTTAGCCTGAATGCTGCCAAAGTGAGCACAGTAATGCTGTTGTTGTTCAATTATTTATTGAAAATTTGGGATTTAAAAGAGACATCTTCTCAAAACAATGCACCGAAAAACATTACTGTATTTTGTTATACCATTTCTCAAAAATATATTGTGTCCAAGCAAATTTTTACTCAGAAAATAAATTGCTTTTCCTCTGCTTGAATGGAGTTTTTGCCATTGGCTGCAGGGTGAGATTTCACTTACCCGACTTACAGGACTGTGTCCTGGAGTCTTACTTCAGGCTTCTCCACCTCTGCTCCATACCTCTCCCTGTGTTTTTCCCTTAGCCACACTAATTTTTGTTTGTTTGTTTTTCTTTTTCTTTTATTTGGAGTACTAGGTATTGAACCCACAACCCTTGCATTACATCCTCGGCTATTTTTTATTTTTTATTTTAACACATGGTCTTGCTGAACTGCTAAATGGCCAAAGCTGGGCTCAACGTGCAATCCTCCTGCTTCATCCTCCCACAGGGCAGGGGCTAGAGGTCTATGCCACCATACCCAGATCACACTCCCTGTTTTTGTCCTTCATACTCCAAGTTTGGCTGGTCTCAGAAGTATTGCTGGGTTTCCAACTTTTGCCTGTGCTGTTTTTACTAGATGTTTTCTCCTCAATTTTGTATCCTTATTACCTCCTATTTAACTTTCCGTTCTTGGTGCAAAAATACGTCTTGCTCAGGGAACTCTCATCAGACCCCTCTGACAGGAGAAAATCCTCACTCAGAGAAGTCATGATTCTTGAACCTACCTACCTAGTGTCCTAGTTCCCTTTTACAGTATAACCCAGTATGTTCAGAAGTTCAGGGATTAGGATGGGGACATTTATGGGCATCGTTAATCTGCCTTCAGACCACAGGTTCCTAGTCTATCTGGGACCTGACCAGAAGGCAGGATATTTTCCATTGCTGGCAAGGTGGCAATTCCCATTTCATTTCTCTATCTTTCACTCTGTGGCCAGGCTGAGCAATGGGAGACTGCCAGGAAACCTATCTCATTCATGAGATGCCAACGATTGTCTTGGCGGGCCAGTGAGAGAGATGGAAATAACTTTATACAAGCCAGTTGGCTCTGTGGGCCCTCGCTTTATTCTTTCTAAGATGTAGGGATGGAATGAGGTATTCTATGAAGTGTGCTGAGGTCTAAATCTAGGAATCCTCAAACACCGTAAAAATAAGACTTTATCAGGGCTGTGATTTAGTCATCTTGAACATTTTAAATCACATTGTTTCAGAGAACTGCAAACTTGAAAAATGTTGATATCTATAGGGCTTTTTTTTTGTTTTACCTTCTCTGCATATTGATTCACAGATGAACACAGTTGGAATTTAATTTTTAAGGAAAAGCTTCATTGACCCAAGTTCAACTAAGTCAAAAAGCTTATACTATACAAATATTGAGTTTTCTTATCTCCATAAGATTTAATTTTTAAAGCTAGTATTTACTGGCTCCTTGAAATACACAGCCAAAGCTCACAAACTCTTCCTCCAACACCACCCCAGCTGATGTTGTCCTCATTTTCATTGGTCCCCAGGTTAAGTGCTTTTTCAGCCTGCTGGTTTCCAAGGAAGCTGGAGGCTTCATTTCTCCTTGCCTCTCTCACAGGGCCCTTGAACATGATAAGTGTTTAAGCACGATTTGTTGAATGAGCACATTTATTCTAAACAGCATTGTAGGGATAGATGAAGCGAATAGGAAGGCACTTAGTGCCCACTCAGGGTAGCAAGTGGGGATCACATGCAATGTTCAACAGCTCATCAATGCTGGCTGGGGGTACAAATAAATGATGGTGTCCAACAGCAGTTGGTCAAGCTGTACCTTAGTGCATGAGATAGTTTCCACTTTAAGTTCAGCAGAGGAGAGGCTGTTTCTTAAAAAAATACGGGCCATGTCATTAGTTTGGAAATGTTTTCACTGCATAAGTCATGGGCTAACCCACTGTTAGCCAAGCTTTGTTCCTTTTTTCAGAAGCATTCTCCTTCAGATCCTTCAGGCTAGCCCCAAATTAGATGTCATTTTAGTTTCAGATCAAATGTCCCCTTTTAATTTTTCTCCACCCTGTGTAAAAGATCTCTAACACCCCTCTGGGTACCTGGAACATCAAGATTGCTTGTTTAATACTTTGTTCATTTAATGCATAGCCAATCCAAGCATGAGACAAAGAAAGGCTTCCAGGTCCCGGATGCCAAAGGCAAGCTCTGAAGCTCCAGAGGAGACTTCTGTGTTCCCGGGCTATGGTTTCCCTGTTTCCCTGTCAGCCCGGCACAGATACACAGCTGATGTAGCCTAGGGCTCAGGGAGAACGTCACTTGTTCTAAACTAGCTGAAGAGCTTTTTTCTTCTTCTGCGGGCTCTCACCTTTGGTTGCTGGGTTTGCCATTGCGTATTGTGCTCACTCTGCCCTGGGCCACTCTTGGGGGCACTGTGGAGCCTCCCAGGAGGACATTCACTGCTCAGGTGCTGCTACCCAGACAGAACTGCAGGTAGCACTGAGCCTCGAAGGGACTGGAGCTGGGACGCTGTGAGAGAGTGGCAGATAGGGGACACCTGAGAGCAGAGTGTTTCGGTCCCACCGGAAGTCTGGCAAATTCCAAGATAAAATTATTGAGCACTTCAAGAGAGTGGCAGCACCCTAAGATCAACATCTCTGGTCTCCCATCCAGGAAGCCCACTGGGGCTGCATACTTAACATGGTGCTGGCAGGCTCTGTCCTCCGCCCTCTTCTCTCTCCCAGGCCTGGTCTCGTGTGTTGACTCCCCCCCCCCCCACACACACACGTGAACCAGGAAGTAGCATATTTGAAAGCGGCTCTCATATTTCGTTTTTATACTTTTCTGCTGGATGGCTAAGACCAAGGTAAAGCAGGACCTATGCAACAAGAGTTGTAGCTTTTGGGTCTGATAAGGTCAGTGAAATCCCCTCATGCTGTTATGTTGAGCTGTAGGGGACTCAGGTCAACAATTTCTGACATTACCAATTAAACAGAAGACCCAATGCTATTATGGGCTACTGGACTCTTTCAGAATATTTTGCTGAGTTTGCACACCTATAATATTCAAATAACGGAACTTAACAAAAAAAGGGGATACAGATGAATGTCCATTTTGTATCTGTGTATTCAAAGTGGTTAGGATAGATATATAGTTACATCCTCTTAATGAATAGAATGATTTGTTCTAATGGTGTTTGTAAATAGGATACCATGCCCGCATCTTGTACAGCAATTAACCAGTAGGAAGAATGTATGCAATGTGTTAATTATTGAAAGTGTCCTACCAATTTGATTTGAAACTGTCTCATTGCTATTTGTTTCTCAATAAAATTATGAAAAAAAAGATAAAAAAATTTTAAATGAAAAAAAAAAAAAAAAAGAAAAGAAAGCGGTTCTCAGAGTGTAGGTTTCTTGCTCCTCCCTCACATCTTTTGACTCTGAGTAGCTTGCAGCCTGCTGGGGCAGGTCTGTGGCTTACTGATCCTCCACCTGTGGTGATTGTCACAGAGCTGGGCTGCCTGGGCCCTGCATGGCACAGAGGCAGCTGTTGTTTGGCCAGGTGCAGCTTTACCCTGACATTACAGCAGAACAGATGTGGTTGGAATTTGTGAGTATGTGAAGCATAGCTGATACAAGGTTGCAGATGCATTAGAAGCTATTGTTCCTTTTATAATCCTATTGCAGAGAATTTGTTTTTTGTTTCCTCAAGGCGTGTTTGCAGCCTAACTTGTCAAACTCACAGAGTATTTTCAGTAGGTTCTTGTTGGACTGTCAATCCCTACCTCATTTTCTCTTCTGTCATAAAACCACCCAATGAGCCCTCCAGCAAGGAAACCACAACCATTTTCTTCCCATGGCCCTCTGCTGTCTCCTGTTTCCCTGGGACCCTGTCTTACCTCATCTCTCCCTCTCTACGGAGCTAGAAAGCCTGCTTCCCACTGAAAAGCTGGAAGTGCAGTTGCTCGAGTCTCCTTTCCTGGAGCCTGACTCACAGCCCTTGGTAAAGCAGAGGTGTCTTCTGGAAAGGGAAACAGAACTACCAAGGGGAGGATCAGGGTCAGGGGATACTCTTGGAAGCCAGTGGGGCCGTGAGTGTAGGTTATAGGTTGTCAGGAGTACAGGGCAGCAGGGGAAGCCCCTGAGGGCACACGGAATGCAGCACCTCATTGTCTGTGGCTCTGGCTATGGATCCCCACTTCGTTTGTGCCTTTTCAAAGCAGTTTTCCAGCCTTACCAATTCTTCTATGAGCTTCCTGATATCATTTTAAGAATTATTTCAGTAGGGCCGGGGAGATAGCTCAGTGGAATAAGCACTTGCCTGGCAAGCAAAAGGACCTGAGTTCAATCCCTGGTTCCGGGAAAAAAAAAAAAAAATTATTTCAGCTTTCACCCACTTTGGATTTTCTACTTATCTATTTTTTTTTTTTTTTTTTTGTACTGAGAGTTGATCAAGTGACACTCTACCACTGTGTCACATTCCTTGCTCTTAAATTGTGTTTCATTTTGAGACAAGGTCTCTCTACATTGTCTAGGCTGGCTTTAGACTCAGTCTTTCTGCTCCAGCCTCTTAAATAGCTGGGATGCCTGATCTGTTGCTACCCTTTAAACATGAGGCCCCTCTCAGCTTGGGGCGTTCGGGCTCTCTTCCTACTTCTTATTGACCCCTAGCATTTCTACTGGTCTTACTGACCACTAGAACATTTACATACATTAGGTTGAACCATATGAAACTGCCATTTGTTCAATTTTGCCTGCAAAAACATCAATTTCCTATGGTTCACTGAATAAAATATGCTGATCTTTTATACTGTTCCCTCTTGCCATAAACTACAGAAAAACAGAGATCTGTTTGTTTTATTAGAATAAGTACATTGGAGTATAGTTACCATACCATAAATTGCTATGCTTAAAAGATATGTTGACATAAAAAATAATGTAAGAGTCATTCTCCAAAGAATAGTGGTATTTATTTGGGAGCAGCAGAGCCCTGGAATGGGAACACACACACCATAGTAAACTCTGGGCACATTCAAGGAGGTTGGGCCATGGGAAGTTTTGATAGACAAAAAGAGGAAGATCTATGTTGACTGCTTGGGTACAAATTCCTTGGACTGAAAGACCTCAAGCAGAAATTAGTGTTGGCTCTTCCAGGGAGGTGCTCTTTCTGGGCAAGTGTTCCATGGAGACCATCTTGTTGGAAGCTTTGCAATCCTAAGGAAAGTTCGAGGACAACATTGAGACAGGAATCTGTGCATACAATGAACATGCAAAGCACGGAGCACACGTAAAGTGGAATGGAATTTCTTTTTGCGCATTTGGGGCTTCCTCCAGCGGTGCGTGGCTCAGACAGGCAGAGATGAGTTCTTTTTGTTTTTGTTATTGCCCAGCTCTGATTTGTCTGGGTTTATAAAATTTTTTTTCTTGAAATTAGTAATTTTAAAAGGTGAAATTTGACAAGTTTTGCTTCATAAAAGTATCATTGCAGTCAAAGCAGTGATCCTGACATTCCACTGATGGTTTTCTTGAAACACCTCCTGCTCTTCCTCATGCTTTGACCCTCTCCTGTCCCCGGAAAACTGCTGTTCTGCTTTCCCTATAGATTTTCAGTTTGAGAAGTTCATGTAAATAGGGCCCCTTAGTACATGATCTTTTGGGAGAGGTCTGGCTACTTTTATTTTGAAAACTATTCATGCCATTTCCTTCATCAGCAGTGCATTGCTTTTAATCAGTGATTACTATCCCTTCGTATGGTTAAGCAACAACTTATCCATTCATTCACTGATGGACGGATGTTGGGTTAGTTTCTGTCTTTGACTATTGTAAATATAGCTATATGAACCAGTAAAAGTTTTTGTAGGGATCTATATTTTCACTTGTGTTGGGGAAACACCTAGAATTGGAATGGACTGTTGGGTCATAGGGCAGTGGTGCTGTGCAAGGGGTTGTAACAGTCCAGGCTCTTGCATACAATGAGGAAAGAATTGCCGAATGGACGCTCAGTCGTGAGCAGCAAGCAGCTCCATTCCCTGGAGATTTCAGAAGCTGTGCTTAGGGCAAGTCCATGCCAACAAAAGATACCACACAGATGACAAAAGGTGCCCTGGTGACAGAAAAACCCTGCACAGAGGCTGAAGCACACAGGCACAACAACAGCAACAGAAAGTGGATAAATCCAACTTTTGGAATTTCCAGGTCAGGCTCCTCTACCCAAGTGCCTCCTCTCCTGAATCTCCAGGTGTGATGGACAGGAATGACAGACAGGTTGTGGAGTCATCGAGGGGCTGTCCACATGCTTTACCCAGAATTCACTCTGACTTGATTATATTTATGATGTGTAGCACTTGCTTAGCAGGTGGGAGTAGGGTGAAGGTGCCTGAGGTCAGACTAGGAGACCCAATGCTCACGAGCTTTCGCTGAGAGCTTCGGCGTTCTCCTTTATTTTCTACTCTTCTCAGGACAGTGGAAGGAGGAATGATGATCTGGTATTTTTAAGAATTAAATAGAAGAAAGTGGCTCCCTAGCACTATTGTTTCTGACTGCACTACTAGGTTTTTATGTAACGTGTAAAGAAATTGACAAAATAATTCCATTGTTGCTTTACCCCTTTACATTGCTTAGCAGACATCAGTTATATTACAGGGTTGCTGAGAGTAGAAGCAGCTTAGCTGGGTGTCTCACAATGCCAAAGGCCGAGCTGCCAGTCAGGGTTCAGGGGATGGAAGACTGGCAGGGACTGCAGGGCTGGCTTCCACCTTGCTCCCCGCCAGTGGGTGACAGCCTCAGTTTCTTCTTGGCTGGTGGACAGAGACCTCTGTCCCTACCACATAGACTGCTTTCCTGGGCCGTTGGGTGTAGCAAATGACTTCCCCAAAACAAATGAGAGAGAGAGAGAGAGAGAGAGAGAGAGAGAGAGAGAGAGAGAGAGA
>NW_004524672.1:4183068-4185139 GCF_000260255.1 Octodon degus
AGAGAGAGAGAGAGAGAGAGAGAGAGAGAGAGAGAGAGAGAGAAAGAGAGACAGAGAGACAGGGAAAGAGGGAGGGAAGGAGAAGGAGGGAGGCAGAGGGATGGAGGGGGGAGAGAGAGACAGAGAGAGACAGAGACAGAGAGACAGAGACAGAGACAAAGAGAGACAGAGAGACAGAGAGACAGAGAGAAAGGGAGGGAAGGAGAATGAGGGAGGGAGAGGGATGGGGGAGAGAGAGAGAGAGAGAGACAGAGACAGAGACAAAGAGAGACAGAGAGACAGGGAGAGAGGGAGGGAAGGAGGAGGGAGGGAGAGGGATGGGGGAGAGAGAGAGACAGAGACAGAGACAAAGAGAGACAGAGAGACAGGGAGAGAAGGAGGGAAGGAGAAGGAGGGAGGGAGGGAGAGGGAGAGAACAAAACATCTTTTATAGTCTAATCTCAAATATTTCTCCTAACAGGAGGGATGTGGGTAAGTGGGTTGGTATGCTCTGCTGGAGTTGGGAGAAATTTTCTTCTGATTTTTCAAATGCTGAGAAGTTGGATGTGATGTTGTTGGCTGAGAAACTGTTATCTAATTTTGCTCTCTATCTTCAAGCCAAGTATCACCCTGGATTTATTTTTATTTTCTTAATTTGGCCCTAAACAGGTGAAGCATAAAAGAGAAATTCCAGATAAATACTAAACTGACTAATTAAACAGAAGAAGAGGTGGCTAAATTTTGTTTTCAGAAATTAAAACAAAAATCAAATAATGAACACCCAGTGAGGAATCTGTTACCAGTGCAGCTGCCTCATCCTTCCAGAACACTTGCTGAGAATTAATATTAATATGTAGTTTCCATTTAGACCTTTACAGCTGCAGAAACAATCAAGTTGCATCAACAATAGCCCTGGCAGCTTGTGGAGCCTGCATGTGACTCCCTGTTCCAGATACTTAGCTTCCGACTGCTGCATCTGCACATGAGTCTGAGCTCATGCCCTGCAAGGATCCTGGATGCTGCTTTCACTGTTGCCTCATTCAGGACCAAGGCGCGTGCGATTAAGTCCTGCAGCTTCCTTCTTAGGAGAACTAGGACTTTCCTGGGCTGTTGGATGTAGCAACTGACTTCCCCCAAAACAACGGGGCAGGGGAGAAAGACAGACAGACAGACAGACTGACAGAATATGACTTGAAAGGTCAGAATTCTTTTTTCTTTAGAGACAACGGGTCTCTCCAAACATAACCAGGCCGAGGGCATAGCCCTCACTTCTTCCTATGTTCTGATCCTGGCCCAGGAGGTCACAGTCCAACTTTGTGTCCATAGAAAAGAAAAGAGGAGAGGAAAAGAGCTGGGAGGGGAGGAGGAAGCCTGGCACTGTGTCACTGTGTCTTATCTCCCTTCTGAGCTTTACTGTTTTGCTATAAACCTTGCACAGCTGAACCTCAGAAGATGATGATTTGTGGCAGTAAGAGTTCCCTCCATCTTCGGAGAGCTAACTGTACATAAATCCTTTTTCCTTACACCTGGCCTCCTGTGGTGTGTGTGTGTGTGTGTGTGTGTGTGCATGCACATGCATCTGGCATACTACCTTAGCAGTCAGTGACAGAACCACTAAAATGTGTGACACTTATGTGAGCTCTGCTCCAGTGGGTCTGCATCTTATCATGCCAAATGAGCTGAGCTTTAGAAATCTCCACGGTGTGGCTGGCCAAATAGCTCAGCAGATTAAAGTGCCTGCAAGGAGGCGCAAGGGCCAGGCTTTTGATCCCTGGGCCTGCCATGCCAGCCCCACCCCCAGGGCGTGCTGAGACAGCGATTGAGACTGGGCATGAGGGACCATGCCTGTAAGCCCAGCTCTTGGGAGGCTGTAAACAGGCAGATCACTAGGAGTCTGATCTAGTAGTAAGACCTGAGCACCCTGTATACCCCTCCTGAAAGTACAAAAGAAGAAGAAGGAGAAGAAGAAGGAGGAGGAGGAGGAGGAGGAGAAAGAGGAGGAAGAAGAGAAGAAGGAGGAGGAGGAGAAGGAGAAGGAGAGGAAGAGGAAGAGAAGGAAGAAGAAGAAGAAGAAGAAGAAGAAGAAGAAGAA
>NW_004524672.1:4185259-4192055 GCF_000260255.1 Octodon degus
GGGGAAGGAGAAGAAGAAGAAGAAGAAGAAGAAGAAGAAGAAGAAGAAGAAGAAGAAGAAGAAGAAGAAGAAGAAGAAGAAGAAGAAGAAGAAAGAAGAAGAAGAAGAAGAAGAAGAAGAAGAAGAAGAAGAAGAAGAAGAAGAAAGAAGAAGAAGAAGAAGAAGAAGAAGAGGAAGAAATCCCCACGATGTCACAGCAATGGCCCCTCCTGCAGAACCCTTAGCATCTTCCTGGAACCATCCCTTGATGGGTCCCCAAAGCAATTGTGAAGGTGTGAAAGGGGTTCAGATTCCATACGAAGGGAGAGCTTTTGTGAGCAGAGCACTACTGAAGTCAGTTCTCCTCTGCTGAGATGGGGGTGATTTCAGGTCTCCACTCCACCTGTGAAGGTGTCCATGGATTTGGGGCCAGAATGAACTATGTTAGGTTTGCAAATAAAAATAAGCTATTTCAATGTGGAAAACTGTTTGTTTCTTAAGACCACTTTTTCCTTTAATTTAAGAAAAATAGGGAGGTGCAGATACCCCCTGAACCATCTCTCTTAAGTCTAGAAATGCTCCTTTATTGCCCTTTGACCTACAAAAAAAGGGCACTATTCAGTTATCCTAAGAGCTATCTAGCTTTATCTTAGCATGAACTAAAATTGAGATCATAAGATTCTAGGCAGGAGCTTTGTCTACGTGTCTTTGTACCTGTGTGTGTGTGTGTGTGTGTGTGTGTGTGTGTGTGTGTGTGTGTACACATTCACATCTACAGAGCCGACACCAGACTTCTCTTTTAGGGAAAGCCATCATAACATATTTAAACATTTTCTATTCCACTGCCTCGGGGGATCAGGATGGGCGAGGTCACGGCTGCTGACAGACATGAAGAAGGGCTCAGAATTCAGGGAATGGTGGGCTGAGGTGTGTTGCACTGTCTTGGTTTTCACCCTGTTCGAGGGGCTGCTTTCCAGTGTCTGCTTAATCACAGACCCAGAAGCCTGCAGAGCCCACCAGCTGGATGGCACTTGGATCCTACCGTGGATCTTGGCTCAGTTGTTTCCTGCGTGAAGGGTGGAAGGACTGGAAGGAGACAGAAGCCATGAGCAGCAGAGCTTTTCTGTAGTTGGGGGCAGGGGGTGATGTACGGATGGTATCATGGGCCACGGGGGCCAGCAATGCAGAGTTCCATGAGAGATGCCACTTCCTTACCTTGACTTAATGACTTTTTTTTTTTACATTAGATTTTAGTGGCACATTTGCATATTCTTAATGATCACATTCATCAGAGAGAATTTTTACATGTACATGATATAATTTGTTGTTTTCTGTGTTCCCCTACCTTCCCTGCAGCCCTTCCTCCCTCACCATTTATAAAGCTTTGTTTGCTTGTTTTCCTGCCTTTCTCATTTATGTTTACTTTTGCTTCTTTCCTTTCCCCCCTCCTCTCTTTTTCCTCTTCCTATTTGAACATTTGCCTTTTATATCAAAATAAATGTTGGTCCTTATATACACTTTTGGTTTCTCACACTAGGGAAACAATGTGGTATCCACACATGTGTGTATGATTTATTTCACTTAAGAGTGTGGTCTCAAGATGCATCCATTTACCTAGAAAAGTCTCAAATGTATCCCTTTTTATGGCAGAGGAATACTCCACTGTATAAAAATCCTCTATATCATCTTTGTCCACTTACCATTGGCAGGTAGTTGGATTATTTCCAAGATTTGGCTCTTACAACCTGTGCTACTATAAACATGGATGTGCTTATGTCACTGTGGTATGATGCTTTTGATTTGTTTGGGAAGATACTCAAACAAAGGAAGGGCTGAAACATCTAGTCCTAGTTTTTTGAGAAATCTCCATGCTGATTTCCACAGTGGTTGCACCAGCCTGTACTCCCATGAACAGTGGAAAAGTGTTTCTTTCCCTCCCTCCCCCACAGCATTTTTTATCAGTTGATTTCTAGATTATAGCCACACATTTAGGGGAGAGATGGAATTGAATCTCAGTGTTGTTTTAATTTTTTTCCAAGAGAATTAAATTGTTTATTGATTACACGTGGTAATGGATGACACACAGCTTCAATCCCACCTATCATTGTATCTGGTACCATTGTTCAATTTAGATATATAGGATGTGCCAACAATCATTTTTATAACCAACTAGCTGACTGTTTGCTTGAGTGACCTTTTTAATCATCAAATTCAGAAGTCACAACAGTAATTGTCAGTTCAGCTACACCAAGGTTTCTGAGGACAATGACTTCTTTAACTAAGAAATTGTAAAGACATTTTAAATGGAACCTGGCATCACCCTGAAGGAGTTCTAACTGCACACTGTTGGGGATGTTAACCAAGATGGCTTCAGAGTAGACTAACTTTACACAGCACATTTAAAAAAAAAGAGACACATTTATTCAGCATCATGATCAGACTATTACATTTAGCAATCAACAGCATGGGTGCAAAGAAAGGTCTACATTAAAACCCTTTGTTGGAATGCAGAACAGAAACTAAAACAAGCTGTTATACAATTAGTCACAAATACAGTCCTTGAGTTTTTTGCCCATATGTATGAGCATTGTCTAAAATATGTCTTCTTTGTAGCCACTGGGCCCTGCCACCACTGTGCTTGGCTGAGTTCACAAATCTGTTGTAACCTGTAGCTTCCCTGTCGCTTCTCTGGCTCTCCTCTCCCACTAAGCTTTGTGTTCTGGAAGTGTTTAAAACCTTCTGCCACTGCCATAGCTACTGCTGCTGCTGGAGCCACCATAGCCCCCTTGATTTCGTGGTTTGGTAAAATATTGGCCTCTACCACCATAGGACCCAGAGCTTCTGCCACCAAAGTTTCCCCCCTTTATGGATCCAAATTTTGAAGACTGATTGTTGTAACTGCCAAATTCATTATAGCTTTCACCACCTCCATAATTGCTTCCATATTACTAAATCCATTGTAGTCATGTCCACTGCCACCATATCTACCCCCACCACGGCTGCCACCAAAGCCACCTCGACCACTGAAGTTTCCTCCATGACTGAAACTGTCACTGCTACCAAAACCACCTCCACAACTGCCACCAAAATTTCCAGAACCACTTCGACCTCTTTGGCTAGATGAAGCACTAGTCATCTCCTGCTTCAACAGGGCTTTCCTCACTTCACTGTGGTGGCTGTCCACAATGTGGTATTTTTTTAGTGTGGTATTTTTGAATGACAGTCTTAGCCACAGAATCATGGTTATCAAAGGTTACAAAAGCAAAGCCCTTCTTCTTTCCACTGCTTTGGTCAGTGGAAAAATCACTTCAATTTTTCCATATTGTTCAAAATAATCTCATAGGTGATGTTCTTTAGTATCTTCTTTAATGCCACCAATAAAGATCTTCTTCATTGTCAAGTGGGAACCTGGTCTTTGAGAATCATCTCTTGAGGCAGCTGTGTCTTTGGTTTCACAACTCTTCCATCCATTTTGTGTGGCCTTGCATTCATGGCTGCATCCATCTCCTCCACAGTGGCATAAGTAACAAACCCAAAGCCCCGGGAACACTTGGCATTTGGGTCTCTCATTACCACACAGTCTGTGAGTGTTCCCCATTGCTCAAAATGGCTCCTCAGACTCTCATCAGTTGTTTCAAAGCTCAGCCCTCCGATGAAGCATTTCTATAGATGTTTGGGCTCCCTGGGAGACTCTGACTTAGATATGATGGCAGTTGGAGGAGAGACTGATGATGCTTCCTCTGTGGTGCCCACCAGCAGAACTTAGTGTTTTAATTTGCATCTCACAAATGACCAGGGATGATGAAGTTTTGTTTTCATATATTTATTTGATGCTTGTATTTCATCTGAGAAGTATATGTTCATCTCAGATGCCCACTTTTGGATTGTGTCTTTAAATTTGGGAGGTCTGATTTTTTAAAATATGTTCTTCATAGTAATTCCTTATCTGAGGAACAGCTGGAAAACAATATTTCCCTGAAGAGACAACACTATGGGTTGTCTCTTCACTGTGTTGGTGGTATCTTTTGCTGTGAAAAGGCTTTTTTAATAAGATGAGATCCTAGTTCTTGACTCTTTGAGATAGCTCTTTGAGATGTGCTATCTGGGTTTTATTTATTAAGTCTTTGCCTACATCAATGTCTTCAAGAGTTTTGCCTGGTTTATCTTCCATTAGATTTAGCATTTCTACTTTGGATTTAGATCTTTGACCCATCTAATTTAGTTTAGAGCATGGTAGAAGATATGGTCTGATTTTAACCTTCAATATGTGCAGAGCCAGTTTTTCTGGCCCCATATGTTAGAGGCTTTCTTTTTTTCCAGTGAATATACTTGTCACCTTTGTCAAAGATGAGGTGGCTGACCATGTATGAAGTTGTTTTTCTAACTTTTAATCTGTTCCACTGACCCTCAGGTCTGGTTTTTCTTTTGCCAGTACCATGCTGTTTTTATCACAGTATGATTTCAGGTTGGGAATTGTGATGCTCCCTGCCTTCCTTTTGTTGCCTGGAATTACCTTCGCTATTCTATGTTTTGCTGGTTCCAAAAGAATTTTAGGATTGTTTTCTCTAATTCTGTGAAATATGCTGTTGGAAATTTGATTGGAATTGCATTACATCTGCGTAACAGTTTTGGAAGTATGGTCATTTTCACTGTACTAGTTCTTCCCACATCATAGCAAGGAATAACTTTCCAGTTTCTGATATCTGCTTCAATCTTTTTCAGAGTACTGTAGCTTTCGGTGTAGAGGTCTTTTGCATCCTTCATTAGGTTGATTCCTAGGTGTTTCATTTTTTTGGATGTGATTATGAAAGATGTTATTTCCCTAATTTCCCCGTGAGTTTGTTATTCCTGTACAGGAAGACTACTTATGTTTTAGTGTTAACTTTATATCCAACTATATTACTAAATTTACTTTTTAAGTCTAGCAATCTTTTAGTGGAGTTTTCTGGGTCTATATATAGTATCTTTTTATATAAGATAATGCAAATTTAATTTTTTTCTTTTCTGTTACTATTCCTTTTTATTTATTTCTCTTGTTTAATTGTTCTGGCTAAAGTTTCCAGGACTATTTTGAATAAGAGTAGAGACAGTGGACATCCTTGTGTTGTTCCTGATTTTAGAGTGAAAGCTTTTAGTTGTCCATTTAGTATGATTTGGCTGTTGGTTTGTTATATATGGCCTTTATCAGACTGAGATAAAGATTATCTGTTCCAATTTTCTGCAGTTTTTTAAAAATCGTGAATAGGTACTTCAAAAGCTTTGTCTCCATCAAGTGAGATGTTGATGTCATTTTTGTCTTTGGTTCTGTTGATGTGGTGTATTCCATGTATTGCATTTATTGATTTGTGTATGCTAAGCCATCCTTGTATCCCTGGGATGAATCTAACTTGGTCATAGTGTACAATTCTTCTTGATAGTTTGCTGCATTGTGTGTGCTAGTACCTTATTAAGGACTTTTCCATCTATGTTTATTAGGGAGATTGGTCTATGGTTCTTTTTCTTAGTCACACCCTCTAGTTTTGGTACCAGAATAATGCTTGCTTACAGAAATGACTTTGGAAGTGTTGCTTCCTGTTCAATTTTATTAAAAAGTTTGAGATGTATTGTGTAAGTCTTCTCTAACTTTCTTACAGAAGTCAGCAATTAATCCATCAGGGCCTGGGCTTTTCTTTGTTGGTAGATTTTTAATTACATCTTCAATTTCATTAACTAACATTGGTGTACTTAGTATTTTTATATGTTCTTGATTCAGCTTTGGTAATTCACATGTATTCAGGAATCTGATCATTTTTCAGGTTATAACAATCTGGGCTGGAGATTGTTTTTCTTTAGAGCTCAAAGTACTTCACTTCAAGCTCTCCTTGAGTAGAGAGTTTGTGCTGAGAAGTCAGCTGTGATTCTGATGGGCTTTCCTTTATAAGTGATTTGTTTCTTTTCCTTAACAGATTTTAGTATTCTATTCTTGTATTGAATTTGTGGAATCTTGACTATGATAGGCCTGGCTATTTATTCTTTGATCACAGGTAATTGGAGTTCTACATGCCTCTCTTACTGTATTTCAAATTATTTTTTGCTACTGGGGAAGTTTTCTGTGAAAATGTCAATGAACAGTTTTTTAAAAAATCATTTGTTGTGGCTGGGGATTCGGCTCAGTGCTAGAACGCTTTCCTAGCAAGCTGGAAGCCCTGGGTTCAGTTGTCGGCACCAAAACCAAAAAATAATCCTCCCTTAAAAATCATTTCTTCTATATTATTTTACAGTGATTCTAATCAATATTCTTCTTTGCATAATATAGCATATGATTGATTGATTTTTCATGGTCCCTTGCTAATTTTTTAATGCATTTGGTGTAGGGTCTCACCACGCAGCTAAGACTCATAATGATCCTCTTGTTTTCAGCCTCCCAAACTCTGGGATTATAGACGTGTGCCTGTGCCACCATGCCTGGTCCTGGAGGCTGGCTCACTGCACCTGGAGACATGGATGGAGTGGCCTGTGATGCTGGGGATCAAACCCTGGTCCCTGTGCTTGCCAAAGCAGGTGCTCAGTCCCTTGAGCTATCTTGCCAGCCCTTCCCTTATAATTTTAAGAAATCTATCTTTTCATGATCACTAATCACAAACCTGTTTTCTTTTCTTTTTTTTTTTAGCATTCTTTTTATTATTTTTTTTCTACAGTTTTACTGATAAACATATAGCAATGAGACAGTTTCAAATCAAATTGGAAGTACAGTTTCAACAAATAATACACTGCATATATTCTTCTTAGTGGTTAATTGCTGTACAAGATGCGGACTTGTGATCCTATTTACAAACAC
>NW_004524672.1:4195690-4208249 GCF_000260255.1 Octodon degus
AGCAGGAAACTCTCCGCACACTCACTGGACCTGGGCTAGGAGTGGGTCTACAAACCTGTTTTCTGTATCTGAGCTTCTGTCTACACAGTGTCTCCTTCTGCTGTGGATGCTTTCAATTGAGTTTCTTCTCTTGGATATCTGAATCTGTCTTATGGATTTTATTTATTTCCTATGTTGGGCATTCATGGATTTCATCATTTTCTTAAGCTACTCTTTTTTTTTTTTTCTACAATCGGTATCTCCTATACAGTTATTAAGCATAGTTCCCATTCTGGCAGTTATCTGATAAATTATTTCTGATTTGACCTTTTCTAGAGCCTCATTTAATTGCTTAATTGCTAATACCACTTTAGAGAGGCCAGGTGGTTGGCCTCTGGATTTTCCCACCTTACTGCTCACTGTGCCCTGGGTTTACTTTGGTGAACTGGACAGCTGGGGTTGCATCTATCTGTCTTCTCAGTTTCTTTTTTGTTTTTAAGTTTAATTCATGGGTTGATGTTCATAAATTGTCTACTATGAGTTGCTTTGTTGGTAGTATTTAGAACCTTTAGAAATGATTACTGGAAGTCTTTTCATTAGAAAAAACACTCTGAGGTATCTTCCAGGTATAGTTGGTATTTTAGGTTCTGAGTCTTTCACAAGATCCTACCTCTTCAAATTGTTGATGATGAGAAGTTGCTGCCTACTTGGCCCAGCTCCTGGTTCTTTGGCACTGTGCTGCAGTATTTTATATGACCTTTAGTCAATCTCAGTCTTGGAATACCAGGAAGAACAGATGGCCAGAACAATTATATCCCTTCTTCCGGCTCCAGGCACTTGGCAGCTCTGGTTTACAGGGACATTATGGCCAAGCCCAAGACCCACACCACATACAACCAGTCCTCAAAATGGTACAGAAATGGCATCAAGAAACCTCAGTCACAAAGATACAAATCTCAGAAGGAAGTAGATCCCAAGTTCCTTAGGAACATGCATATTTTCCAAGAAGTACAACAAGAAGGGCTTCAAGAAGATGCAAGCAAACATTGCCAAGGCCATGAGTGCATGTGCCAAGGCTATCAAGGCCCTTGTGCAGCCCAACGAGGTCAAGTCCAAGATCATCCCAAAGGGATTAAACTGTCGGTTCTCTCACCTTGCCTATATTGCCCACCCAAGCTTGGGAAGCATAACTGTGCCCACATTGCCAAGGGTTGCAGGCCTTGCCAGCCAAAGGCCTAGGCTCCAGCTTCTGCTCCAGCCCAGGCTGCCAAAGGTGCCCAGGCCCCCAAAGGTGCCCAGGCCCCTGTAAAGGCTCCACAGTAAAAGCCTCTTCTCTGCTGATGTAAAAGCAGGACTGGGGTGACCTCTGGGGTGTCATCTGTGTGTGTGTGTGTGGGGGGGTGTCCTCCTGTGTTCTTTGTACAAATAAACCTGAGGCAGGAAAAAAAAGAACAATTATGTCACTTTCTGCTAAAGTGATACCATCAGCAATAACAGAAGCATCAAACCAGCTAGGAAAATAACAAGCTGAGCTACATTAATTTGCAACCTTTAACTGTATGAACTAGATTTATGGTTATGTAACAAAATCTAAAACAAACCAAAAAGTTATGTGCACTGTATAAGTCCTTTATAAAAAATATGCTAATTTTACTTGTAGTGCTTAAAATTTAAAGGGGCTTAGGAAAAAGTAGAGAAGCAGAAGAAGAGGAGGATGAGATCAGAAGGCTGGAGAACAAAGGGGGATCACCATGCCTTTGGGAAACCAGTTCAGAAGACAGGAGGAAAAGAGGGAAGGAAGAAATAAAAGGAAGAGTAGAACAGAGCAACAACCACAAAGAGGCTAGAAGCCATGGTAACACTTGTGTAAAAACAAGCTCAAACAACAAAGGAGAAAAAATATTCACCATCACGACAACAAAAGATGAGAGAGAGAGAGAGAGAGAGAGAGAGAGAGAGAGAGAGAGAGAAAATTAAAGAAAAAAAAAGCCTTCTTCCAGGTTTGTCTCTGCCATCACTGGTAGGCAATGTGTGGAGGCAGAGGCAGAGTCCGGGTCTATGTTGATTTGTCCCAGAAAGCCATCAGCGGCTGTACAGTAGGGGTTGGACGCGCTTAGTGTGCCTCCACTTTTATTCCCCTAAAGTTTAGGCTGTCGTCTGGCCATGAGTGCCAAGATCACACCCTTCCAGCCTGAAGCAGTCAGCACACCTTCTGGGAGCTTGAATTCAGCTGGGAGCCACTAGATGGACCCCGAAGTTGTTCAGAATTGAGCTCCATTGGCCCCTTTCCAGGACAACTCTTGGCCAGTTGCTCTCTCCTGTGGGAAGAGTGAGTCCTCAGCACACACCCACAGCCCATGCAGAGCTTCACATCCACTGCTCCCTTCCATTGCTGTGTCTCTCCATGGCAGCTTCTGGCACCCCCAGTAGTCACTGTGTGTCTGCGGGCTTGAACTGCTCCTCCCCCGCAGTGAGTCTCAACTCAGGGCGAAGGCCCTGCCTGTTACTTCCTTCTTGGCTGAAGTTTCTCCCCATGTGCTTCAGTCCTCACTTCTGATCCTTCCTGGCCCAGGGGACCCACTGCCCTCCTTCTTGTCCTCCTCACATTTCTATGTCCACTGTCTGGATGGCAACTCTGAGAGGCTCTTTCTCTGCTGCTTAGCACCCTGTCCTCTTCCTGGAAGTCCCAGCTCATCATCTTTTCATTGCATCCCACTCAGTCATTTCCAAACACTCCAGCTGTGTGAGAGCTTGTTTCTGTCACCAGAAAATTCAGACCTTGTTCCCAACTGAGGTCCTTTGTATAGGCTGCTCACAATGGATGCTGCTCAGCACGGGCACTTGTGCTTGCCTATTCCATCTATTTCTCTCCTCTTTTTTCCCCCTTTATATATTTGGTGAAGGGTCTCACTATGCAGCTCCGACTTGTAGTGACCTTCGTGTTTCAGCCTCACCGGTGCTGGGATTATAGGTGTGTGCCACCACACCCAGTCTCGGTGGCTGGCTCGGTGCACCCTGGGAGTGGGACCCATGTGGCGTGTGGGGCCTGGTCTATTTCTCTTTTCTATTCTTTCTTTTTTCACTGGCTAGAACTTGAGCTTCCACACAGACATGGCTGCATCTCCACAACCAGAATAGATGCCTGGAGGTGGTCTTAATTTCCACTAATGAGGCACAGGAATTAGAAACAAAGGAGACTGTTATGATCAACAGATGAATGGCTGGTGAGATAGCTCGGTGGACTAAGTGTCTGCCTTGGCAAGTACAGAGACTGGGGTTCGATCTCTGGCTCCACAGTTCCGCACCAGCCCCACCCCTGGGCATGCTGAGCCTGTGATAGAGTCTGGGCATAGTGGCGTGCACCTGTAATCCCAGCACTGGGGAGGCTGAAAGCAGGAGGGTCACTATGAGTTCCAGCTGCTTAATGAGATGTTGTGCATGTGCACACACAAACACACACACACACACACACACACACACACACACACACACGCAGATGATGTGGTTGTGCCCATTGAAACCCCAAAGCTGTTGATAAGATAATTTAGCAAATTTTCTGGATGCAAACATCATCTACAAAAACCAATTAATTCTATATTCCTATAATACACAACTTAGATATGTTTTTCTAAAAAGCATAAAAATTAAGGGTACAAATTATAGGCTTTGTGGTAGATAAAACTGAACCAAATATTCTGAATAATTTATTTTTTCTATTAATAGATGTTGTGGTTACTTTTCTTTCATTGCAGAGACAAAATACCTAATGCACAAAGATAAAAAGAGGAAAGGTTTATTTGTAGAGACCTCAGAATGGAGGTGGCCAGCTTCAAGAATGAGCAGTACATGGCAAAGGGGCATTGCACACAGGAGAGCGATTCATGGTGGCCATGAGATAGCAAAAGCAACAAGGGGACCTTATCAGCATGTTTCTGCCCCTTTTATCTTATCTAGAATATGCAGGGTGGTAGCACGCACACCCCTCATCCTAGCGCCCTTGAGCCTAGCAACCCCAACATCACACACTCTAGATCCAGCTGCCTTTGGAAAAGCCCCATCTATGACCACAGGAGGCTTTGGGGGGGACATCAATACACATGGCATGACAATAGAGAACATTCAAAGTCATCCTATGACACCATCATTTTTATGCTGTTATATTCTCATGTTTCACAAGACAGATGAATTCTCGTGCACTGAGACGTGATAATGTACCTATAGCTGACTTTCATTCTTTCTTTTTTAATCTTTTATTTATTTATTTGATACAGAGTTTCACTATGCAGCTTGGACCCATAGTGATCCTCCTGTCTCAGCCTCCCCAGCGCTGGGATTATAGGTGTGTGTCACCACACCAGGTGTCAAGGACCGCATGGCCTGCAGTACTGGAGATTGAACCCGGGTCCGTGGACTTCCCAGGCAGGCGCTTAGACTGCCAAACTATCTCTCCAGCTCTGTTGCTGACTTTTATTCATTCTGGTCACGTATGAACTTACTTTATGGAGGAAGACCAAGAATATAACAAACTGTATATAATAAATATATTTTTTCACTTTAGAGGTGCCAGAATTGTGTGGTGAAAATTCCTTGTGGAGTATCTCTAATTAAAAATAACAAAATTCAAGAGAAAGCTATGCAAATAAGATTTGCAGTCAAGTTATTACATTAAATTATTTTTAAATTATAAATACTATATAATTCAATAACCACGTAAGGCCTAAGTTTATTTTAATAACACATTTTTGTTAAGCATAGTAATATTAGCTGATGAGCTGAGGTAGTATTTCTCATTAAAGCAGTTATAAAATTGAAAATGCAATGAAAAGTTTGAAAACCATAAGTGGGTTTGCGGTTGTGTAAAGAGCAGGTCAGATTATTGTCAGAATAATAAAATAATGACTAGTGTGCACCCGCCTTGGAGGAAGGAAATCAAGTTTTAATTGTGTTATCCCCAAACCTGCACTGAGAGCGGGGCATTTTCGGGTTCTCTAGTTCGGATAGCCGCGCTTCTGTACAGCTAATTCAGCGTGGAACAGAGGTGGGTGGGGGTGTGCAGATTCCTGGGGCGTGAAGAGCATCACGGGAATGCTTGGTTGCTTCCTGCGAAAGGAAAGCAGCCAACACGGAGATGGCGTGGATGGGAATAAAGCAAGCAGAGCCGCGTTAGTCACCCAGACTCCAGTTTATTGTCTTCTTCTGGATTCAGTTTTTTTAATTTTTTTATTTTTTAGGGAAGGGTCTACAAGGTGTTCAGGGCCTCACTACTAGATCAGACTCCTAGTGATCCGCCTGTTTACAGCTTCCCAAGAGCTGGGATTACAGGTGCACGCCACCATGCCCAGTCTCAATTGCCGTCTCAGCACACCCAGAGATCGAACCCCTGGCCCTGCTCCTGCTTGCAGGCGCTTTAATCCGCTAAGCTATTTGGTTGACCCTAGATTCAGTTTTTTTTTTTTTTTTTTTTTTTTAAGAAGATAAAGGTGTCAAGGCCTGGACTCTGCAGAGGTTTCTGTTGTAGCTCAAAAATCTAATGACAATGAGGCAAGTCCAAAAATTAAAAGAAGTGCTTTATTTTAGCTGGTACCCAGCGGCAACACCCAGCACAAAGTGCCTAAGTGCACTCTGAGCATTGACAAGGGTCAGTATTTAAGCTTGAAAACAGCAAAAACAGGGAAGGGGTGGGTAGGAAGAAGTGGCAGGGTCACAAGCTTATTGGGTGGACCCATTGGGTGGGGGTGCTGAGGTCGGCAAGCGCACAGAGTTCATCAGTTCATTAGTTCATTGGGTGGATCTATTGGGTGGGGGGATCACACAGAGTTCATCAAGATAAGATAAAGTTTGGGTACAGATGTCATAAGACTTGGGTCATAGGGGTGAGGAGTTGGGAGGGGTAGACGCATACAAAACAGGAACATGGCGAGGTTAGAAGGGCAACAAAATGGAGTCAATTTTGTCAGGGTATAACAGTTTCCTGTGTCAGTCATCCCAGCCAAGGAGGTCTTTGGGAGAAAGGTGGGGAGGTGCAGGGCGAAAGGGAGGCCACTGAGACTCTCTCAGAGCTGTGGGCAGGGGGACAAGCTCACGTGGAGCGGGGGTGACTTCCCGTTGACATGTCCAAGGGCACTGCTTTTTCATCTAGAAGATGACAATACAGAAATGCATACATAAGTCCGCCTGTATTACAAAGAGACATACATCCTTGTTCTCATATTAAGGACTCACCCTCTTTCCTATTCAATAAAGAACTTTATCAAATGCTTTTTGGTATCTAAAGGGATGACAATATGATTTATCAAATGCATAATTAAATATGCAAATTTTCTTTTTTGGGTTGCCTTGGTTAGGTATTGCTGTTATGATCTATAAAAATTTTAAGTTTCCTTCTTACTCTGTGATCTGGAACAGTTTCAATGGCATTTAAATTACTGTTGCCTCATATTTTGGTAGAATTCAGATGAAAAATAATCTGATGCTTTACTGTTAGTTTTAATTTTAGTCAGTTTTGATTCTTTTCTTACCCTGCTTAATTTAATTTGGACTTTTGGAGATGCAAACCATTAGCATAAATCAGAAGTCTACAGTGTTCGCAGAATCACGATTTTTGCTTCATTCCCTATTTCTGGCAGCTCACTAATGTCTCCAGCAGGGATAGCATCACTAAGCATCCTATTGTCTCCCTAGTGTAAGAACATGAAAGAGAAATAAAATCTGAAAGGTACAATAGGTCCTGTGAAAGGCAAAGAATTTGTCCACTGGAAGGAACAACTGGGATGAGGGAAAAGACAAAAGAAGGAAAGAAGGAAGGGGAAAAGAAATATTTATGTATATATACAGGTAGGTTGAATAATTGTACTGCTGGTTTCTGCTGGTCTTTTGAAAGGAGAAATTAATGTTAATTTTTTTCTCTCTCCTTTTAAATTTTTTATACTTTTTGGGGGACCATTTGTGCCTGCTTATCTCTGGTATTCTGAACAACCAACTTGAAGCCAACAATATGCAATATAACAACAATTGTTAAATTCCTATTATCATTTAGTAAAAATCTGTTTCTATTTTTTTACTACTTTCTATTATCTTTAAAAAATAAGTGAAATAAAGCAAAAAAAAATTGTCAAAAACTTTCCTGCAGCTGTGTTTTACCACAAGACTGAGTCCACTAAAAATGTACAGATGCCTTTTTAAAATTGGCTCTGGGGATTGGATCCTGGATCCTATCTTGCACTGAGCTACAACTCCAACCCATTTGTAGTTTTATTTTTCGAGACAGGGTCTGTCTAAGTTGCCCAATCTGCGTTTAAACTCCCAATCCTTCTGCCTCAGTCCATAATTGCTTCTCTATATCCATTTAAGTTTGATTTATATTTATTTAAAGTATTTATAAGCTTATAAAGTATAAAACAAGGGAAAAAAGCCAATTTTGATGGATATTTTATTTTTAGCACTTAGATATATGATTGTATGAAAAAATGAAGTGCTTTGTGTGGGCTATAGCTTTCTACTTTCTCTTTTCTCTAATTTTGTGTGTAATATTGTTGCTTGTAATGTCCATATTTTATAAATATATGTTTCATTTGATATATATAAACTCAAGATTTTGTAGGCTTCATTTTGCGTATAAATAGATTTATCCCTCTTACTGTCTCTAAAAAGTCCTTCTAGAAATTCTTCATGAGTTTTAGTGCTTATCTCTTTGTGAAGGGTGTAATTTGTGGGTGTCCACTTTCTTCCTAAGTCCAGGGACATGGATCCATAGTCAGTTGAACCCAGCCAAATAGAGGACTTTTTAATGCCTGAAGGATGCTTCCTTTTTTCTTGGAAATAAATACAGTCAACTGGGTGTTACGGTTTGTGTCTAGTTGTCCCCACAAAGCCTCATGCAGTCATGGGGCAGGGACTTCTAATAGAGTTTGTGATTAACTCATGATCCACTGGGATTATGCATGTGAGTGCTGCTGGGATTATGGGTGAGTGAGATTTAAGGGAGACAGACTTCCTCTCTTTAGGGAACATGCACAAATGTTTAGAAATAAAAGCTTTAGTAATCATGATATCATCCTTAGCATTGTTAATCTAATATGTGTGTATAATATACAACAGTGGAAATAGAGCAAATAATTAGGAAACAAATCTTTCAGAGTGAAAATAATTAGAAATATGAAGCCCAATAAAACCTTCAAAATCTAAATCTGAAATGGGAAGCTTAACATTATCTTACAATGAGTTTCCTTTTACAATTCTAAAATAGATACTTTGGAGTACCTGGTATCAATGAGCACCTCAGCCTCTTGAATATGGCCTTGAAATGGCATTTCTCACCATAAGCAACCAGAGATTCTTAGAAGTATGATTAATTCCAAGATTAAAGAATCTCCAAATATTGTTGAAGACCTGGGAAAAGCCTTCAGAAACCAACTTGGAGAGATTTCTGTCAGTCAAAGATCAGATGATTTGCATGTGCAAAAAACCATTGTAATGAGTTGAAACATAAAATATGTTAGAATTTCATGAGTTCATAAAGTTACCCTCCCTCTAAAGTTCTCGCATCACTACATCGGCCTCCTGTAGAAGTTACTAGGAAATAACTGATAGTCTTAAAACCCAGTAAATGAAAGGTCATCGAAGCATTTTCCCTAGGTACTACATTTTAGATAAATAATTCTTTGTTGAGCTAAAATTAGAAATTCCACAAGACCCAGCCATTCTCCTTGTAGTTATCTTCCCAAAAGTGCTTGAGACATCGTACTACGGTGATGCATGCAAACCGATGTCTACAGCAGCACGATTTATAATAGCTACATCCTGAAAACAGCCTGCATACCTGTCAATAAATGACTGGATGAAGACATTGTGGCATCTATATATAAGGGAACACTACTCAGTTAAAAAGAAGGATACATTTGAGATATTTGTAGAAAGATGTAAAAACCTGGAAAATATAATATTGAGTGCCCTAAATCAGACACATAAACCCAAATATGGTTCTTCTTATCTGAATAAAACAAAGTACAAAATAAGAGAAAAACAGGGAAGGATAAAAGGAGACAAAAGGGTGGGAAGGAAGAAGGGAGAGGTCCAGCAGGCCAAGGGGATGGGGTGAGGGGAGAGAGGATGGGGAAACAGGTGGAGGGAAGATATTCCAGGTAACAACCTCAATGAATGTAGACATTATATGTCATAAATACGAATTAAGAAAAATAACAAGAATGAAGGCCTGGGAGATAGCTCAGTAGAATAAGTGCTTGCCTGGCAAGTGCAAGGGCATGAGTTCAATCACCAGTTCTGCCTAAATAAATAAATAAATAAATAAAAACAAGAATGAGAAGGGGGAAAGGTGATCTAGAGAAGGAAGGAAGGGAGGGAAGAGGACTGAAAAAAGAAACAAGCTCAACTGTGTACATGACTCATCATTCCTACAATTCCTGAAACCTAGATTTCAGCAAGTGATGACCAGTGGCTGCTAAAAACCTTAACTCCTACTGGATTGGCCTTACTAGCCTACTAGACAGCATAGCAGAAACTAATGATTAAACAATTAAAAGATGCATCAAATACATGCCATCTGTGGTCCTGCACCAAATTCTTTTTTTTTTCATAATTTTTTTGAGAAACAAATAGCAATGAGACAGTTTCAAATCAAATTGGTAGGACACTTTCAATAATTAACACATTGCATACGTTCTTCCTACTGGTCAATTGCTGTACAAGATGTGGACATGATATCCTATTTACAAACACCATTAGAACAAATCCCTTTATTCATTAAGAGAATGTAATTATATATCTATCCTAACCATTCTCAATGCACAGATACAAAGTGGACATTCAACTGTACATGGTTTTTTTTGTTAAGTTCATTATTTGAATATTATAGGTGTGTAAACTCAGCAAAATATTCTAAGAGTCCAGTAGCCCATAATAGTATTGGGTCTTCCACTTGACTGGCAATGTCAGAAATTGTTGACCTGAGTCCCCTACAGCTCAACATAATACTATGGCTTTACTTCTTATATTTCGTTTTTATACTTTTTTGCTGGATAGTTAAGACCAAGGTAAAGCAGGACCTATGCAACAAGAGTTGTAACTTTTGGGTCTGATAAGGTCAGTGAAATCCCTTCAGGATTTATCCTGAGATCCTGTACCTTAGATTGTAGAACCTTTGTCAGTGTCAGCCATGTGGATGAGTCACGGCCATTGCTTGGCCAATGTGCTCTCTGTGAAAGGCTGAGAGAATGTTTCCTCTCCATGTGACTCTCCTTAGGCACACTCTACATCATCAATCATTTTCCTCTTTGGCCCCATAATCTCCTTGATCAGAAAATTTGGGAGCCTACCGAGTTACATGACGTTACATTATAAGTTCTCATATGTCCTGAGTCTAAATTGACCTTGGAAGGCAAGGGCCAAAATGTTGGATTTCCTTGCAGCCCTCCTTTTTCTAATTTTGGTCTGCTAACTTAGGTTGTTAACCCTCCAGAAGACAAGCTTATTGTTATTACTATGCAACTTAGGCTGTTAAACTTAACCTCACTATCTGTTTGAATATCAAACATCTTAGGCAAAACATGGAACAGGTATTTTTCATCAAGTATTGGTATGTTGAACTTTAAGTCCCTACAGAATATGATGAAATAACATTTAAAAATTAGAATATATTTTTAAAAAATAGTCATAAAGAATTACATGCTTCTTATGTTTACACATAAGTCCAAAAATCTAACCATATACAACCTTGAAGAAGGACAGTCCCACAATATTCCTTTTCTTATGTCTTGCCTTCATTCACCACCCCCTTCTTTTTGAACAATCATCTACCTGAGAGACAGCACAGCAGCAACTGGCATGTCATGACAAGCAGCCCGTGTTCAGAAGACCAGAATGACAGACACTCCAAGCATGAAACCACTGTTACAGATTACCATCTGCAGTGCAGTTGCTTATTTCACAGGTATCAGTATACATACTTAGTTAGGGCGAGAATCTTTCCAATTAATTGCTAGATTCAAAAGTCTTCTGGAGATTCTCAGGATCATTGCCTTGCCCATCTTCTACATATAACTGTACGGCTTGACATTGTCATATTTCCTAGCTCTTCTCTTTCCCTCTCGATTAGTTAGTCCTTGAGATCCTGCTTTCCTTTTACTTGTATTATACCTTTCTATTTGTATTTCTTCTTTAGAGTTCTTATACTAGGGAAACTATATGATATTTACACGTGTGTCTGGTTTATTTCACTTGTATATCTTCAAGTGGCATCCACTTCAATATAGAGGCTTCCAGTTTATTATTCTTAATAGCTGAATAATATTCCATTGTGTAAAAATACCACATCTTTTTCAAACATTCCTCAGGTGATGGGCATCTTGGTTGTTTTCAAGATTTGGCTATCACAAATTGTGCTGCTATAAGCATAGGCACACATATATCCCTATGATATGATGTTTTCAGATCCTCTGGGAAAATTCCCAGTAGAGGAATAGCTGGTTGAAATGGGATTTCCAGTCCAACTTTCCTAAGGAGTCTCCACACTGATTTCCATAACAGTTGCAGCAGTCTACATTCCCACCAGCAGTGGAGAAGGGTTCCTTTCTCCCCACAGCCTCTCCAGCATTTGTTGTTGGGTGATTTCTTTATGACAGCCATTCTTTCTGGGGAGATGATATTTCAAAGTTGTTTTAATTTGCATTTCTCATATGGCTAGTGATGTGGAGCATTTTTTTATACATTTATTGGCTTCTTTAATTTCATCCTCTGAATAGCATGTGTTCATCTCAGATGCCCATTTCAGGACTGTGTCTTTAAATGTTGGGGTCCTAGTGCTTTTTAGTTCTTTATAAATACTAGAGAGCAGACCTTTGTCTGAGTACTTTTTTGTCATGATTTTTTCCAAATTTGTGGGTTGCCTTTTCACTTTTTTATAATATCTTTTGACGTGAAAAAACTTCTCAGTAAGAGCAGGTCCCAGTCGTTAATTCTTTCAACTGTTTCCTGTGCAATTTGATTTCTGTTCATGAAGCCTTTGCCTACCCCTATGTCTTCAAGAGATCCTCCTACTTTCTCTTCCAGGAGATTTAGTGTCTCTGCTTTAATGTTTAGATCTTTAATCCATTTTTGACTTTAGTTTAGTGCATGGCGATAGACCTGGGTCAAGTTTGAGTTTTCGGCATGTAGAGAGCCAGTTTTTCCCACACCATTTGTTAAAGAGACTTTCTTCCAGTGGATATGTTTGACCCCTTTGTCAAAGATAAGGTGGCTGAGTGTCTTCGTAGGGGCTTCAGCGTCTTCTAATCTATTCCATTAATCCTCAGGTCTATTTTGTTGCCAGTACCATGCTGATTTTTTCACAGTAGCCTTATAGTATAATTTCAAGTCAGGAATTGTAATGCCTCCTACCTTGTCTGTATTGCCCAGGATTATCTTTGCTATTCTAGATCTTTTCTGGTTCCAGATAAATTTTAGGAATGATTTCTCTAGGTCTGTGAGGTATGTTCGGGGTATTCTGATAGGGATTGCATTAAATCTGTACAGCAATTTTGGGAGTATGGCCATCTTCACGATGTTGGTTCTTCCTATCCAGGAGCAT
>NW_004524672.1:4209023-4210657 GCF_000260255.1 Octodon degus
TTCTATTTGCTAGTATTTTATTGAGGATTTTGGCATCTATGTTTATGAGGGAGATTGACCTGTAGTTCTCTTTCTTAGTTGTGTCTTTCCCTGGTTTTGGTATCAGTATAATACTTGCCTCCAGGAATGATTTTGGGAGAATTGCTTCCTTTTCAATTTCATGGAAGAGTTTGAGGAGTACAGGGACTACATCTTCAGTAAATTTCTTGTAGAATTCAGCTGTGAATCCATTCAGACCTGGACTTTTCTTTGTCAGTAGTTTTTAATCACATCTTGTATTTCATTGGCATTATTGGGCTATTGAGAGTGGTTGTATCTTGTCGATTCAGTTGTGGTAATTTCTACCTTTCTAGGAATCTGTCCATTTCTTCTGTGTCTTCTATTCTATGAGAGTAAAGATTCTCAAAGTAGCTATTGATAATCTTCTAAATTTCCACTGGGTCTGTGGTAACTACACACTTTTCATTCCTTATTTCTTGTATTTGAATTTTTTCTTTCCTCTTTTTGATTAGGTTAGCTAGGGGATTATCCATTTTATTTAATCTTTCAAAGAACTAGCTTTTGCTTTTTTAATTCTTTGAATTGTTTTCTTCATCTCAATTGAATTAATTTCTGATGTATTCTTTATGATTTCTTCCTGTCTTTGGGCTCTGGGTTTGGTTTGCTCTTCCTTTTCTAGTTGTTGAAGGTGCAGCATTAGGGTATTTATTTGTTCCCGTTCTGTTTTCCTAATGTGTGAGTTCACAGTTTTGAATTTCCTTCTGAGAAATTTCCTTCCCATACATTCCAGTAAGTTGTGCTTGAATTTTCATTGACTTGTAGATATTGTTGAATTTCTTGTTTAATTTCATCTGTGACCCATTGGTTGCTGAGTAGGGTGTCATTTAATTTCTATGTAGTTAAGGTTTTTTTCTGGTTTCTTTTGTCATTTATTTCCAGTTTCATTGCACTGTGGTCAGATAATGTGCATGGGATAATTCCTGTTTTCTTACATATACTTAAGCATGACCTATGCACCAGTATATAGTCTATTTTAGAAAATGACCCAGGTGCAGCTGAGTAAAATGTGGATTCAGCTGTGTTTGGATGGAACACTCTGTATATGTCCACCAAGTCCATTTGTTTCAAGCTGTTTCAGTTCTGGTATTTCTTTGCTAAGTTATTATCTGATTTTCCTATCTTTTGGGGCTAAGGGGGTGTTAAGGTCTCCTGTTAAGATTGTGGCATTGGAAATTAGATTTTTCATGTCCATTAAGATTTGCTTTATATAGTTGGGTGCTTGTGTGTTTGGTGCATCCATATATATGAGTGTTACCTCTTCCTTTTGAATTTTCTCCTAACCAGTATATAGTGGCCTTCTCTATTTCACTTGACCATTCTTGGTTTGCATTTGTGACTGTCTGAGAATAGGATTGCTACCCCTGCTTTTTTCTGAGGTGCTGGGGCATGTAGTATTATCTTAAATCCTTTGACTTCCAGCCTATGAATGTCTTTATGAGTTAAATGTGTTTCTTGTATTGAGCATATTGTTGGATTTTGTTTCCTAATCCACTGTGCCAGTCTATTTCTCTTAATTGGTGAATTGAGTCCACTTACATTGATGGTTAGAATTGAGATGTATTGACTTACGATTG
>NW_004524672.1:4210962-4214070 GCF_000260255.1 Octodon degus
ACCTGAAGTACTCTGCTCCATGCTCTTCTTGCCTGCATGGTTTGTGAAGAGAAGTTGGCCGTAATTCTGATCGGTTTTCCTTTGAATGTGATCTGCTTCTTTTCTCTAGCGGCTTTCAGTATATTATTATTGTGCTGAATTTCTGGGATCTTGACTAATATATGTCTCAGTGTGCTTTTCATTGGGTTGAGGTTACTTGGCATTCTGTATGCTTCGGTTACCTGAATGTCACATTGTTTTCTCACATTTGGGAAGTTTTCTGTTATTACTTCTGCCCATATTTTTTTTAAATGTCATTTGTATTGACTCCTTCTTTCTTATTGATGCCTATTAGTCTCACATTGTTCATCTTTGCATCATCTTGCAGGTGATGGATTATTTTTTCCTGCATCCTCGTTGTTTTTAAGAGATCCTTTCTTATCTTTTCACTAGCTGCAGCAGCGTCTTCAAGATCTGAAACTGTCTTCACTTTCACTTAAATGGTTTTGGAAGCTTGTGATTGAGATTTTAATTTCCTCTATATCTCTGACTCTTCTTCATGTGATCTATTTCTTTCCTGTATTGCTCATTCAAGAAATCCATCATTTTTCTAATCACCTCTATTTTTTTAAATCAATGTCTTCTTTAGAAGCAGTTATTAGTTCTTTTACTGCATTTTTTTTCAGATTGAGTTTCCTCCCTATGTTTCTGTAGTTGATTCTTTACCTCAGATGCTATGAGTTCTGAGAATTCTTTTTTCATTTCAGAAAAGAATTGCGCTCTGAGTTCCTCTATAACTTTCTGCTGTTGCTTTCTTACTATTGACGTTATTAATTCGTACATTTGAGCTGAGCTAGTAGAAAAGAATTCTGCTCTGAGTTCCTCTATGACTTTCTGCTGTTGCTTACTTACTATCGATGCTATTAATTCATACATTTGAGCCAAGCTAGTGTCCTCCGTACTTGTTCTGGGTGGGCATTGGGTTTCCTCCATATGTTTCTGCATTTGATTCTTTACTGCAGATGTTATTAATTCAGGGATTTCTTTTTTCATTCGCATTCTGAGTTCCTCTATACCTTTCTGCAGCTGTTTCTTTGTTTCAGAAGCCATTGATTCATTGTTTTCAGCTGTGTGATTCCCAATTTGTTCTGTGTTAGTGTCCTCTGCACTTGTTAGGGGTGGGCTTGGCTTCTGAGGTTGCATTTTGCTCCTTCTCATTGTCATTTTGTGTAGCACTGTCTTCTGACCTTTGTTGTAGATCTTTGTTGCAGTTATAACCTTATTACCTACTGAAGTTCAGGTGCAGATCTACAAAGTTTGGATTTATCTAGCTGTGACTGGCTTGGGTCTGTCTGCTGTGCTCAACTCTTTCCTGGTGCTGCCCTTGGGGTTGAACCTGTTGTGCCCCTCTGGCAAGATGTTTTGCTCCTGGACTAGCTGGGTGGTTCTGTCCCCTACAATCTCTGCAGGGATTACAGCTGCAGGGTTACACCCCAGGCCTGTATGCCAGGCCTGACCTGAGTCTGGAGGAGACAAGTTGGTGTAGGGGGAAGAGGCAGCTCTCCCACACACTCACTGGGCCTGGACTAGGACTGGATCTGGGGGTTCCAGGAATTCCTACTCTGTGGGCAGGGTGTGGAGGCATTGAATGGAGTGATATGGGGTGTCCCAAGAGGGTGAAAGAGGGTGTCACTCAAGCTGCGCCTGGGCTGGGACCCACACTAAATTCTAATAGAAACCCCCTAACAAGATGTTTCAAGTATAAGAAGCAACAGTAGTACAAGATGAGAAATTTGAAGTTTGAATGGATATTTGGTATTAAGGAATTCTTGTCAATGGATTTTATTTGTGTTAAAGTATAGTATGACAGTGTTTGTTTCTAAGTCCATGGATTTTATTAAAGTGTAATGAAGTGCCTATAAAATATGTATAATTTCCTTCAACACAGCAGTGGTGTGAGTGTGTGTGTGTGTGTGTGTGTGTGTGTGTGTGTGTGTGTAAGGGTCACCAGTATTCGCTGTGTGCAGACAACTTTTGAAACCTGGAGTATGTTTCCAATGGCAGCTTGTTATTGCAGATTTGGCTCAACACAGCATAAATTTATTCCGCATTTCTGCAGGTCAAATTAAAATCAGCTTCTGGAGGCTGAGGCCAAGCGGTTTGCAGGGCCACATTCCCTGAAGCCCTAGCTGAGGATCCATTTCTTTGCCTTTTCCAGTCTTGGTCAGTTGCCTTTGCACCTTTGGTTCTTGGATCCTTCTTCTGTCTTCAAGTCAGTGGTATGGCACCTTCTGTCCATTTTCCATTACTTCTCCCCTGGTTTTTTCCCCTTGTGCTGAGTTTGTTCAGCTTCCCTGTTACACAGATGCATGGAAAGGTACAATAGGGCCCATCTGGGTCACCTAAGGTGATATTCCATCTCATGATCCCTAACACAAGGGCATCTAGAAGATCCTTTCTGCGCACACTTCCACAGTCACAGATGCAGGGATTAGAACCCAGGTATCTTTGCAAACTATCATTCAACCCACGGACTGGGTGACAAACACATGGGGATTCATTACCTCAGTCTCTGGACTGTAATAATGTTGGACAATTCTTCACATCAGTGAGTAAAACATAAACTTGTTCAGTGTATAAGCACAGGAACTTGTGCAATGTCATTGGTTTAGATGGGATCTCAGGGCCTGAGCAATGCAAAACAGTTCCTCAGGTGGCCTTAGACTGATCCAGGCCTCCCCCACTTCTTCTTTATAATTTTGCAGAGTGACTGTAGAATGTCCTGGAAGGGGTAGCTGGGGCTGTTACATTCCCAGGAGATGTTCTCCTGTGCATGAGATGTCCTGCTACCTTGCATCCCAATGTGTCCTCTATCCCCTGGTAAGCATGTGACCTTCTGAGGCCCCTCAGCCATGGGCAAAGTGAGGCATATACAAGCAAGACTGGACACTCAACTTTTATGAGGCCTGAGAGTGGGAGGGAGATGGCTTGCTGTGAATCCTAGAGTTCATTTTCCCTGCTGTCTATCTGTATGTAATGAATCTGCTTCCTGTAGCCACTATTGCGGCCTCCTCCTCCTCTTCCTTCTCTTCATCCTCCTCCTCCTCCTCCTTCCTCCTCCTCTTCCTC
>NW_004524672.1:4214172-4239749 GCF_000260255.1 Octodon degus
CTCCTCCTCCTCCTCCTCCTCCTCCTCCTCTTCCTTCTCATCATTCTAATATGGTACTAAGGATTGCACCAAACTACATCCTAGACCTTTATTTTTATTTTGAGACAGTCTTGCTAAGTTCCTAAGTTACCCAGGCTAGGGTCCAACTCGAGATCCTCCTGCCTCAGTCTCCCAAAGTGCCAGGACTATAGGCATGTGCCACTGCACCTGGCTTTAGGGAGCTTCTTGTGTGTGACTGTGTTCTGTTCTACCAGACTCAGAGGGATTGATAACCCATGCACAGGGAACCTGCTTCACCCAAGTGTTACTCAGATAAACCAAATTGTGCTGCCAGCTACCACAGATGTAAGAAACTATAAACAAACTGTGAGGCTTGATGAATTAGTAGCCTACAAGAATGCTTTGCTTTTGGCAGAGGTACTTCATTAATTGCAACAACCACAAAACATCTTGAGTCCCTTCTAGCAATTCAGGGCAAATCAGGTGCCAGCAGAGACTTGGTGCTATGGACTGCTACCCGGGTTACACCAGCTGGGACAAGGAACCCTTTGCTGATTCTGAACACAGATCTTGCAGGTACAGACAACCAGTGAGGTAGGGCTTTTGTGATTATTGTTGCCGCTGTTCCTATCTGCCTCCTCTTTCTTCCCCATACACCAAACAAGCCTCACAGTTTGCTTATAGTTTCTTACATCTGTGGTAGCTGGCATATGTTAACCTCTAAATATGCTGCACTCACATAAAATGTCATAGTTATAACAAAAAAAGAAATGTTGGGTGTGGTAGCACATGTGGATAATCCCAGTACTCTGGGAGGCTGAAGCAAGGAGATTGCAAGTAGCTTGGGCCATTTAGTGAGACCTTGATTCAAAGTTGAAAAACAAAAGAAGGACTGGGGATTTAGCTCAGTGAAGAGGTTGTTTTCAATCCTCACTGCCTGAAAAGTAAAGGAAAAATAAAGGCTAGGTAAAGAATGGGAATTTCTTTTTCACTAAAATGTGTATATGAGGTTTCTTTTGAATGAAATGTTTTCTCCATGCACTCTAATTTCATGAGTTTTCCTGGACGTATTTAAGGAAAATAACGTCCTTACTGACAATATAGTCCTCAATGTTTTCTACTGTAATGGAATTATAAATCATGAAAAACACTCTCTCCAATGAAGCAGGCTGATGATTTTGTTAAAACAACTGTCAATAGTAACCAGACATTTTACCGAGTTTCGGGCTACGACGACAAAGTGAGAATAGGGATTGTACAGCCCGTGAGTGCTTCAACAGCTGGTTCCTGTTCCCTCTGTTCCTGTTTCCGTCAGCTGACAGACACGTATTCAGCTTCCTTGTTTATAATTAATTATAAACTGTTCACTGCATGAAACTAAAGACAATGAAGTTTAAAAAGCACCTTCTTACCTTTGAAGGTGGTAAGAAATCCACTGCAATGTCAAAGACTTTCCTTCTCATTTAAATAAGCAAGGATGGCTTTTTGCAACCTGGAGAATGTGATTAGTGTCAGTAAAATGATACCTTTATTATATGAGTCATAATTCTTGTACCATTAACACGACAAACCAGCAATTACTTAAAGCTCTACCTTTCTATCTGGGATTCCACAAATGTGATTTTTAGATTCTAAGCCACTTAACTTTTGGTGTGGAGGTGACATTCCAGTAATTATATCATTTCTACATTTTCTGCATTAGAAACCTGGATTTGTGTGTGGGTGTTAACAGTATTTGGTATCCTATAAGTAGCTTAATAGCTGAGCTTTCTTGCTTAATCTCCCTAAGGAAATAAAAATAATTTTCAAACAAGGAACAGTTTATATTAAGTGACATTGAAATCATTTTCCAAACAAATTGTTTTTGTGAGGTTGCAACTCTTATTGGGCTTAGTTTCTTGTTTTGATAATATCCTTTGACTAGTTGTTTGGAGAAAGAGCAAAGTTTCTAGTCAACAACTTCTGACATTGCCAGTCCTATGGATAACCCAGTACTATTATGGACTACTGGACTATATTGAATTATTTTGCTGAATTCACGCACCTACAATATCTAAATGGCAATGGAATACCCAGCTCTGACAAAATTAAACAAAAAAGGAGGATATAAATGAAGGTCCATTTTGTAGTAATATATATATATATATATATATGCAAAATAGTTAGGACAGATGCATAACTACTTTCTCTTAATTCAATGAGAAGAAAGATTTGTACTAATAGTGTTTGGACAGGATATCCTGTCTGCATCTTGCTCTATGAATAACTCTATGAAGACAACAATATGCAATGTATTAATTATTATAATTGTCTTACTAACCTGTTTTGAAACTGTCTCATTGCTATTTGTTTCTCAATAAAATTAATAAAAAAGAAATTTAAAAACATTTTAGAAATAAAAGAAAAAAAAATCAGTATAATAAAATTAGTTGCATGATGTAGCCTGCTACAGATTCGGTGTGTGTAAATATCTGTACGGAGATGTATACATAACGTTCCCCCACAGAGTTATATAAGGTTGCTAACGTGTGATGTTTTGTGGCTTTTAGAGAAAAGTAAACACCCCTAAGATTTCCTTAAAAAAACGAAACCACAACGAAGATTCACTTCAGAATGTTCCAATAGATCTTTTTCTCTCCGCTACCCGTGGGAGTCCTTCCGAGGTAGCTGGCTGCTTCTTCCTGATCCCTCAACACCAACTTGAAAAACCTCCTTATTCCCAGAAAAGAGGCTGAATTGATTCATATAATAAATCAGTCTGGGAGCTGAAGGACAAGAGGCTTGAGCTATAGGACAGAGGTGAGGATTTTCCTTACGCAAGATTTCCAAGCAGGGACACAAAACTGAAAAATGAAATATAAGGTTTTAAAGAAGTTTTACATAGGTTATACAGTCTTCCCATTTAATCTCCTTTGAGAGGAGCCAATAAATGAAGTTTTTAAAAAATACTGTTGACTATTAAACTTTGTTTATCAATATAATTCTGTACAGAGATCGAGCCATGAACCTTGTATCTTCTGCATTGCCTCACACTAATCAATAGCAGACATTTTTTATTTTATTTATCTATGTCTGAGTTACTGCGATCATGAAACAAAAACAGTTCACTAACAAATATATTTGGATAATCAGCTTAAAGGTCAAAAGTATCAAGGAACTCCCAGTGAAAGGACCACGGAACTATTGCTATAGATAAACAGATAAATGAGGGTTATTGCTCTTTCCAGCCATAAAAAACATGCAGTGCAGGAACAGGGCATCTCAGAAGGAAGAAATCTGGTGGTATGGGGTGGATTTTCATGGGGTGACTCAGGGAAGAGTCTACAGAAGTGAGAACCTGCTTCAGATTGAGGGAACTCAGAAGGGAAGTGTGGAGAGGTGCATAGTATTTTGTCAGTGACACGATGACCGGGTTTCTGTTTGTGTTTAGATAAAATTATGAAGGAACCTTGCTTGCTTTTGCTTTATCGGAGTCTCCCAGTAACCTCGTCTCGAGGTTGGGTTTCGGTGACGTTATTTAGGAAATTATTTACCCAGGAGATATCACGGACTAGCTGTGAGTGTCAGAATGACTTCTGAATGTCAGGGGCAGCTTTTAACATTTTTATTATTGTTATTCTTAAATTTAGCCAGAGGCACGGGGAGTCACACGACGGGACATTCATCTATGATACTTAGGTGTCTCTCCCTCCCTCTCTTTCTCTCTCTCCCTCCCTCTCCCTTCCCAGTTAAAGACTTCTCTGTTTTTCCTGTATTATACATAAACGCAGTAAGTAAATTTGCCATAATACAAATTCCTACTGTATAACCAAGAAGAAATCAAGGGTTATATGATTATCCCTGACAACTGTGGTGCTTTCATTTGTATTAATTTATTTGGTTTTCAGAGCAGAAATTGTATCATGTATGTTTCCTGCTAAAAGTAGAGACAAATTCTCAATCATATTTAAAAAAAATTGTTGGAATAGAGTCTCACTATGCAGCTCAGACTCATAGTGATCCTCCTGTCTCAGCCTCCCCAGTGCTGAGGTCATAGGCATGTACCACCACACTGTGTTCCAGGGCTGGCAGCACGTGTGGTACCGGGGGATTGAACTTGGGACCTTGCCCTTGCCAGGCAGGTGCTTAGACTGCTGAGCTATCTCACCTGCCCCTGAATCACGTTTTCTAATTGAACTTCTTTCTGTCATGGAAATCGTAATTGCAACAATAAATGCTTAGAAGCATTTTCGAATAACTCATGCTTACTTTACTTTAGAAGTGTTTAATATTACTTCCGGGAATGCAGGATTTCCTGGATGGATAGTGGTTGACTAGGAATATACAAGGCACATTGGTGCATGGTATCCCATTATAAGATGCAATAATCCTAGTGAACCGCAGGTTGCATTGCAGCAGAGGTATCATTTATTATAATTGGGGGGTACCAATTTTGTGTTCTTGATTTGCACAAATCTTTGAGTGGAAATAAACAGTTCCTGCAAAGAAGGTTAAGGTGTCTTAGCAGAGAACAAACTGACTTTCACAGCCAGAATAGCACCAAAATTAGTGTCCGTTCCTGGTTAGGAATATGAGGCCTCACTGACAGGAGTGTGACAACACTAGCAAAGTATTTGTTGATGCGGATGTAAAGCCCAATATTTGCAAGAATGAACGTTGAGATTAATAATGCTGGGAAATTTATAAACCAGAAAGGGCCAATCAAAGGGAATCTGTTTCCTGAAGTGTAGAAGGAGTCAATTAGTAAAAAATTTAAAAGCATCAGGTGACAGATTCAGCTAACTAAGAGATTCAAGTGGCAACTATAGCTGAGTTTTGTTTTTCCTGAAGTAGTAGGAAGAGACCAGATGGGGGTCAGGAAGAGACGGCTGAGGTGAGTATGAAGAAAATCATACTGATGTGCCAGAGAGTGTCAAACAACATGCAGCCAGTGGGGTTGAAGAATCAGCCAGCAGCTCTTTCATTTGGGGCCATTCTGTTCTGAGAGCCTCTACTTGATCCATTGGTCTTGGGCAAAGTCTCTCCACCTCGGGATTCAGTCTCTTTTGGAAGATTTTTAGGCATCACCAATTTAAGGTTTCTAGATTCAACATCTGTCAATCAGTCAGGAAAAAAGGATGTGTAGTTTTTAAACTGAGAGCACGATTTAAACTCAACCATTTGGAGTTTCACAAATGGTTCGGTTGTTAATGTCTTCTGATAAGGACTCTTCCATAAAGACTGGAGGGTGACAGAGATAAGGCTGGTGATTAGGAAATGTAGCTCATAACCATTGCTTAAGCAGCCCAAGATAGCATATGACCTCCATGCAGTAATCATATTTAATTATGATGTAAAATTTAAGATTGAAGTTGAGATGTCTAAATTTCATGGTATAACCTTTTATTAATAGAAAGCTGACATGTACATTATGAGGGAATTGGCAAGGATACAAAACTAATGAGAGTATTTTAGGCCCTAGGGCTTCAAGGTTTCTAAGAGCTTTGCTAATTTTTGTTTTGAATTTCATGAGTTCTTTTTTCTTTTTTTCTGAGAACTGAATGATAAGAAAAGTAAAATTTCTAGGGAAAAGACAAAACTTTACAGAGCTTCTTAGCAAAAGTATCTGTAAAATGAATGTTTCTGTCGCTATAGTGACAGTTTTAAATGGGAATTCTTTAGAGTAGCAAAAAAAAATATATTCTGTTCTTCAGTGGGATTTAAATTTCACTAGCAAGGAAAGGCTTAAACTCACACTGGGGATTAACAGTAGTAATCAGGAGATACTCATTCTGACTTGCCAGAGGAAATAATTATTAAAAGTATTTGTGTATTCTCTTAAATCTCTTTCTATGTTTAAATAGATTGTCGATAGATAATAAGTGGATGGCTAGGTGCTTTATAATGTCTCAGGATGGTGGGCTATGTTATTTGGACAAATATTTCCAATCAGTGTAGGAGAAAGGGTTTAAAATATCAAAAAGATGATAAAGAAGAAATTGCAAAACTAAAGCTGAAGAGGAATTAGGCTGTCATGTGGTGGAAGCATGAACCTACTTTTCTCCCTGATAGCAGTCACATCAATGAACAGCTTGAACTGCTTTAGGCCTTGTAGGCAGATGAGACTATTGAAGCCCAGGGCTTACTCATGGGCAGGAAGCTTAAGGAGTGATTACGTTTTCACAGTGTGAAAGGAAGAATGGGTGCTTCTGAAGCAATAGGCCTCTCTGGGTTCTATGTCATGTGGGCTGTGAACCTGTTTCAGGAGACCCCAGAGTCCTTGAGCCTTAGGATTCTGAAGAGGCAAGCTCACCTCTAGAACAAAGTATTGGTTTCCTTGGCTTCATATTTATTCTCCAGATTATTCCTCAAGTCAGTGGCCATAGCATAATGAAGAATAGCAATCTGAATGAGAAAAGTAGGCCTCCAGAGTAAGAAAAGAACCAGGATGAGAGAAAGAAAAATAAAAAAAACAAGACCAGAAACAGAGCAAAATTTCTCATCCCCCGAATAATAGACACCCATAGAAACACATCCACGTGAGTTGACATGTTGGAATTGTCTACACAGAGTGTGAAGTCAGTTATGGTTGCCATCCTAAAATGTATCTGAATAGTGAGAAAAGTGATGGCAAATTTAACATTCAAATATCAAATAAAGTTTTAGAAATAAGCACAATAAATAGATTTATAACTCCAGGAGAAATAATAAACAACCCAATTAGAAGAGTAAAAGAAAGAAAACACTGGTGAGAGGTTCAAGTGGATTGTGGTAGGTACACAATCAGTCCCAATGTAACTAAAAAATGACGGGCTCTACAGTTCACTTACAAGACAGACATGGAAGCCTCAATAAATATGTACCTATATGTTATGTTTTTCAGAGTTAAAATTAAAAGATGTGTGTTTGCATTTTGTTTCATTCCTTAGCTGACATAAGTGATGAATATTTCTCATGTCTGTGCATAGCCTTCCAACTAAGATTCAGATGATTTTATGATTGCATTGAACAGGACATTGCAGTGCTGGCCCCACCCCCAGAGATGGAGACTGGGTGTGGTGTTGCGCGCCTGTAAACCCAGCACTTGGGAGGCTGAAAACAGGAGAATCACTATGAGTCTGATGTACATGGTGAGACGTTGTAGACCCTGTACCCCATAGACCCTGTAGACCCTGTATCATGTAGACCCTGTACTATTATATATTTCTTCAAGAATAAGAAGAACTAAATCATTTCATATATTTTCTGGCCACTTGTATTTTTCTTTTGAATATTCTGCATTCTTGGTCTACTTGAGGTTAATATTTAGCTAGTTAGAGAATGGGATGTATTGAAATGCATGTGTCAGGAGGAGAGAGTTTTTTTTCTCTGTCATAATTAGGACTGAAAATTTCCTAGGCTTATAGTGGAATAATAGCTTTATTCCTGGGTTTGTTCTGTATGGAATAAATGCCATTGAGAAATAACCAAGTAGCAAATTTTTTGTAATTTTCCTAAAGAAACTGATATACATACGTCTTTGTCTAGTGTAGCATGAAAATCACAAAGATTGGCATCAAGAACAATTAACTATGGCTTTTCTTAATTCCTCAGAGGAATTAAACCATTGACATTTAACTCTATAAAAATAGGCTATATTTTGCGTCAAATTTTCAGGGAGAAAATTTGATAGTGATAGTTCAATTGGATATATTAAAAAAGGGGACCATATTGATAGAGACAGGGGTTTGAAATTCCAGTACGTAGTGTCAAGAGGAACTATCACAGTCAAAGCAAGATTGTAAAATTCGCTGGTGATTATTGCTAATTCCTACATCTGTGTCTGCCAACCAGAATATCCTAATTAAAATCTTCAAGTTGGAACCATGTCAAAAATATTTTTTTTTAAAAATACACATTTTTGTTTTGTATTTACGGAAGCTATCTTCATCAGCAGCGTGTGCCTATGCTTTCTTTGTAGAGACCTGAGACCTTCTAGCTTTTGCTACCTCCACAGCTGGCTAGTCTAGGCAGAGGCTATCAGCTTGGAAACGGTGAACATAGAGGACATGGGGCTCAGCAGGCATATGGGATTATTTGTTGGTTTTATGTGGGAATCCTAATAGTGTGGTAGAGAATGAAGTACCTCCAGGGTTGTTTTTTGTTGTTATTTATTTATTTATTTTTTGCCATAACCGTGGCAGCAGTGCAGCCCCTCTGAGCAGAAGGTGACTTCTGTGGTTGACTATGCAGAAAAACGAATGGATTTCTCTAAGCTGGTGACTTACCTTACCAAACAGACCAGCAGCACCTGGAGGCACCCAAACTGAACCTGTTCTACACTCTCCCCCTGCATGGTACAATTCCACAAGACAGTCCTGCGCGGCTTAGGGTTGCTGGCTGTCACCCATCTCTATAGACATTTGATTTGTGAAACTTCTTGATGGGTGGAAATGGTAGGTTAAATCTCAGTTGCTGACTTGATAATGGAATCCTTGGCTGAGCTATTCTCAAAGAAGTGAAGGAAAAGCTCTGATTTTTGAGGCACAACATTGCCAATTTCAGTTATCCTTACTGTCTGAGTTGGTGATGAAGCTCATATTTATCATCCTTTGGATTTCTTGTCTGAATTAATACTGTTGACTGAGTCTAAGCCTCTGTACACAGGTTCTCAGTAAAATGAGTGAAGTGGAGAGCTCCTGCTTAGTTTTTATTGCAAAACAAAAACAAAACAAACAAATCCAAGCACAAAACCCCAAGACATATTCTGGATAAAATCTGCTGTAATAGTTTATCTTTTCAGAGACAAACAAGTATTCATCCCTCCATATCCCTCAGATTTTCATAACTTCGATATAACTTTATCTGGTCTGATATCTCTGAAAGCTAGAAAATTGAGGTATTTCTCTTCCTGTCTCTTCTAATGATAAAAATCAGTTTGTGTTCCACAGTAGATCAGGATATGCTGAAGTTGGATTAGGACTTGGCTAGCTTTTTATATTTTAGGCATGCTTATGTGTGTGTACTGGGGACAGAACATGATTCTTCTGTATGCTAGCCAAGTACTCTGTCACTGAGCTACGGCCCCAACCCTGGTCTTTGTCAACCGGTGAATTTTCTTGACATCCTGACACAATCACTGAATTTTGTGGTTTCTTGTGTTTGCCACATCATAAGGAAGAAATTGCTGCCAATTTAGAAGAATTACATTGTATACATAGCAAATATAATTAAATAATCCAAATGCACTATTTTTAATTTTTTAAACATTTTATAAAGAATCTTTCATTTCTTTATTTGGTACGAGGCCTCACTATTCAGCTCAGACTCATAGTAATTCTCCTGTCTCAGCCTCCCCAGCTCAGGGATTATAGGTGTGCACCACCATGCCCAGTTCTTGGTGACCAGCTCAGGACTCCCAGGGTTCTGGTAAGGCTGAATCAAAATGGTATGTAGTACTAAGGATTGAACTTGGGTCCTTGCACTTGCCAGGCAGGCACTTAGATCACTAAGTTGTCTCCCCAGCTCTATTCTTATTTTTAAAACAATTTTAGAGTATCTTTAAGTAGTTCAGTTGATAATAACCATTAATAACAGAAAATGCCCAAAAGTAAGGAATGAGGCTTAAAATATCATTCTGAGTTGCTGAAACAGCCTCAAAACTTTGCAAGAAGGCTGGCCAGATAGCTCAGTGGATTAAAGCATCTGCTTAGGCAGACGCAGGGACCAGGGTTCGATGCCTGGCATGCTATGCTGGCCTTGCCCCCAGGGTGAACTGAGACATTGATAGGAACTGGACATAGTGGCACACACCTGTAATCCCAGGTGTTGGGAGGCTGAAAACAGAAGAATTACTACAAGTCCAATCTGTGGAGTGAGACTCTGTAGATCCTGTACTAAATACATAAACAAAATAAAAAACAAACAGAAAAACTTTTCAAGAGGTTCCAAGTCAGTTGTTTTGTGTGGGAGAGGGTATTTGCCAAGGTAATCTAGTTTTTTTATTTGAATTTTGTATCATTAGTATCCTTTCCTTAAGTAAAACTACATATCTGGGAAGATAGGCAGATTTAAAACATTTCCTTATTTTTGGATATTGATGTTTCATATTTGAAGGACATCACCACTACTGGTGTTTTAAAATCTGGTAGAAATGAATATCAATTAAAAAAAAAACACTGGGGATACCTATGGAGGCCCATAGGGGACAAGAAAGGCAGGGTGTCATGGTTGGGACTCTCAGGCCACCATGGAGCAGCATGAACCATTCACCTGGAGGAGGAGCATTAACCAGTGAGGGGAGACTGAGGAAGACACTGGCCATGTCAAGACCAAACCACAGGGAGGCTTACCATACAATTGGGAATTAAGGTGTTGCGTGGCATTGGAGCCTTCCCAGAGCTGCTCAAAGTCAATTTCTCCTCCCTTCATGGAATAAAGAGACCTTTGTTGTTCTAATAGGCAAATTAAAAATTTTGATGAGAGTGGTAGAAGTTCTCTCTTTCCAAGTAAGAGAGTTCCTTAAGAAGTGAATTGAGGAAAAGGAGATAATCCATAAATGAAAGATGAAAAATGGTAACATTTCTTTTTCTTTCAAAGACCAGAAGGATATTTGCAGTAGGACACAGGCATTCAAAGGGATGACATAGGTTTAACGGTAGATTACAGCAGAGAGGAGGTAACAAAAAAACTAAAGATTAACAATATGCCAGGGACACTTTGGAACCATCAGAAGCATTGCTGAGAGAAACAACAGTTTGGTGAATGTGTCCTATTAGCCAAACTTACCTTTCAGGACTCCAAAATATTCATTCATACAGTATTTTGGTAGTGACAAAATTTACCAGCAGGGGGTGCCATCCCCTAAAAATTCCTTTCTTCGATGCTAAAGGTCATTCTCAAAAGTTTTGCATCTTTGTAGAAAAGCTAATTGTCAACTCCCCAAGTAATTAAGTGCTCAGATGTTACACCATCTAGGTGGGGCATCATCCACGCGGGATCAGCACTGGGCTGTCAACTCCACTTGCTCTCCCTCATGCCTTGCAAATCTGGCCAGGCAGCTGGCTCTCAGATGACCACCTGTGGCCATGGGGGAACAGCAGAAGAGCCCATAGATGGGCTGATAGTAACCCAACACTCTTCAGGGAAAACCACCACAATGTACACCATCTGCCTTCAAAAAGGGAAGGCATTCTTTTTTGAAAATCAGAATCATTTAGGTTTTTATGTTTATATACTGTGAATGTTGTTGGAAGAATGAAAGACTTAGCTCTTTAAGTCATTTGTCACATCGTAGATAGCAAGTAGCATTAAGTCAAAGCATGTTGGTTCCTACATGTGCCCATGTTCAGTGAACTTATCAGTATTGAGCATACTTTGTTCAAGGCTTTTCGATTTCCTTCAGGGGCCCCTATTTATATTCTTTGAGACCCAAACTGTCCACTTAGGAATCTCCCAGGAGACTTGTTCAATTTGTGCCCAGCTGGCCCAGGCAGCAGGTCCCATGTGAGCTAAGATTTGCAGGGAGGGGATCATGTGCTGTGATCTTAAAACTTGGCTCATGTGACTTTCCACTCTAGGAACACAGCTGCCCTGTCCCTCTTTGCTTGTAACTCCAGTGCTTCAGAGCCTCCCACCCACCCCCAACCCCAGTACCAAGGCTGAGCCTGGAGGTAATAGAACTCTGTGGATTTCTGGATGCCAAGCTCCCAAGTTAGAACCACCTACTCCCCCTCTTCCCAGAACCTGGAATCTAATTCAGGTTTGTTTATTCTTTAAGTTCTCTAGGTTCAAAAGCAGTGGGCACATTCAGCAGAGCCAAATGCCTGACCTGCACCAAGTTCTTCCCCCAGTCTCACTCATGCTGAAGCCCCTCACATCCCAGAATATTTCTTAAGGTCTAAGTGCAACTTTCTGTCCTTTCCTCTTCATTTGTTATCTTCCTCGTGTGCCATTTTGATTCTCTGCTTTCGCTTCTTCATTCAGTCAGCCTTTCCCCCACTCTCACTATCATGAATTATTCAGGAGGCTCTTGGCACAGAAAAACAGTGATTATCAGCTCTAGATGAGGTCAGAATCAAGATGATTTCTGAAAATATGGAGTCTCTGTACCACTCTCTACCACAGTCCCTCTGAAGTAGACACGAGTGTCTCAAGAAAACTCCTCCTACTCAAGGCCATACTGTACATAGCCAAGGTTAAGAACTGCTTAAGGGACAGAATAGACTACAGGGAAATATCCCTGGGAAAAGGAAGCTTAACTTTTAAATATATAGAGTAAAGGAAAAGTAACTGCCAAGGGAAGGAAAGCTGGTAACATGGTTGCCATAGCTTGGATCTTGAATGTTCTCTAGATGCCCATGTATTGGGAAAATGGCTGTCAGTCCCTGGTGCTATGGGGAGGTGGGAGGAGCCTTTAAGAGGCAGGGCCTAAGGAGAGGAAGTTAAGTCATTGAGGAAACTCTTGAGGGAGTGTAGAATACTAGACTCTTTCTCTGTGCTGTCCAGCTGCCATAAATTGAATAGCTTGTTTTACCATGTGCTCTTGCATACGTTCATTGTCTTGTCACAGGCTGAAAAGCAATGTGGCCAACTTACTGTGAGCCAAAGTAAAGACTTGTTTCTTGTAAGTGGATTACCTCAGATGTTTTCTTACAGTAGTGGAAAGTTGACTAATACAGTGTGAATTAAACTTCTCCTTCCTACTAATAAAATTGTCACACATGCCTTTTTAAAAATATGTATTTTATCTTTGATATAGTCCTCAGCTTCTTCCATTTCTTTTTTTTCATGGATGGATGAGAGAGGGAGGAAATAAAGGCTGGATCGAAGACAACTCAACTGAATGGGGAGGGGCTAGACTCCACTGGACTCAGGTCCAGTGGAAAGAGGAGGACTGCAGCACAGTAGCAGGACCTCCCAGCCCATTTGGCCCCTGGCAACCCAGACTGGAACACAAGGAAGATTTTTGCGGGCATGCTCTCTGCTCATGGGTGGTGTTGCTAAGCCAGAAAAATTCTTCCTAGCAACTCTCCCTCCAGTATTCTAAAATCTCCTACTTTTAAAATATATCCATGGTCAACGCTCTTAAAAATGTCCAATGTTCTCACCCTCCAAAACTGTGCTCCTTCTGCTATTCGTGGATAAAGTTTTTCACTGGGCTTCATTATTGACAAAGCATAAGAACTTCAATTTGAGAGTTAGATATTTGTTATCTTTGTCATCTATGTACCAAAGTACATATTGGTAGTATGAATAATTATGAATATTAATCTTACTAGACACAGATAAACTAAATTATCATAAAACTCTGATTTTTGTTATTTCAAGTGATTATATATACATATATACTGTTTATTGCAATAATAAACAAATTTCATGGAGCTGGATATTTCTCAGAGGGCAATAATAATCATTGAATTCATAGAATCCTACAAGCTATTCAGAGCATTCTCAAGTCACACCTCTGCTTTTATGAATAATGCCAGAAAGTAGGAGATTGAGTGATCTTTTGCTCAAAATTACTGGCCCAGGAACACAGCTGTGGCCTCTGGCTTTTCATTCAGTGGAATTTCTTTCTTTTTTAAAATGTATTTAGTGTAGGGTGTACAGGGTCTCACTACATAGATCGGACTCCTAGTGATTCTCCTGCCTTCAGCCTGCCAAATGCTGGGATTACAGGAGTGCACCAACATGCCCAGTCTCAATCACCTTTTCAGCACACCCCAGGGGCGGGGCTGGCATAGTTGTGGTGCTGGAGATTCAACCCCGGTCCCCGCACTATGCCTAAACCAGTGCTTTAGTTTGATGAGCTATCTAGCTGGCTCTCATTCAGTAGACTTTCTAAGTGAAATCACATATGTTGAATTATACCAAAGTTAAGTACTTGACTATGTAAATGGATACTACTTACATGTTGTTATTCTAGTTATCAAATAGAGACACATGTTTGAAAATGTGAGATTCTTTGGAGATCTTTCTTCCATAAAATTCAAATTAATAATATATGATGTTTTCTTGCATCTCTCTGTGAATTACTGACTCAGAATCTCCAGGAAACCAAGAGCAGAAGCTGTTGTAGGCCAGGGTATGTGACTGAGGTCCCATAACTCTGAGGCCAGTGTGATCTGCTTCAGGAACAGAGAAGTGTTTGGAAGGCACGTACTTCCTGGCTGTGAAGAGAAAGCCCATAACCACAGCATTCCTTAGGTTAGATAACATCTGCAGCCATACTGATGTGGAAAAGGACTTGCTCTTCTTGTTCCCCATTTATTGCAGTTGCTGTTCCATGAAAAGTACACTATTCCTTCCCTCGTGTTCCCTGCTTGCTAATAAAAGTGGATGAATGGAGATCATTGTGCCAGTCCACTAGCAGCAGGTTCACCCTGGTCCCCTTGTACCTTACATATATTTTTTTATTTATTCCCTGATGTTACCCCCACAGATATCAGGGAATCTGAGCAGTCCCAGGCAGTTGGCACCCACACGGTGAATGTGAGGCTAAGCGGGGGAGGTCCACCAGAGTGGGAAGAAGCAATGCCAGCATCAGGCGATTCCACCAAATGTGTTGGAGTCTGCAGTACAGAAGTGAAAGTAACTAGTATTGTCACAGAAGTTTACTTAACCAGGATAACGAGGCAGAATTGGGCAGTGGAAGAACAGAGACGTGTGCAGTTGTTGCATATGTTACTCAAATAGTAAAGGCTTAGGCCAGTACTTACTCTTTCTAAAACGTCGAAGGATATTACCAAGCATAACACTTGGCTCACATAAGCAAGAACCATGGATGCATAAAATTGGGATGTGAGAAAATTTAAGAAGGGTCTATGTGAAGAGGGAGCCAGTTTCCCCAGAGGATTCCTCTGTGGATTCTGATAAAGTCAGCACTGGGACCTTTATGGGCTGCAGTGGTTACTGCACCTACTACTGCTTCTCCTGAAGAGGAAAATGGAAAAGACTATGAAGAAGATGGCAAGAGTCTTTCTTAGACCACACCTCCAGAATTCTTTGAGGCTAGTGAAAGCCATCCCTGTTTGGGTAAGTACTAGTAACTTGTTTGGCAGGTTATAATGGCTGGGAATCCCATTGAACCCTATTGCTTCCCTATTATGGTTATACAGTACCTACATAATCAACGACAAAAGATATATGAACATCATGGGATGAAATAAAAGATTTTAAAACAATTGAAATGGAGTGCAATGAATAATAGAGTCCAAGGACCCTTTATGCTGGGACTCTTAGAGTCCGTTTTTGAAGTCCTGGATGTGGCTCCACAAGATATTGAACATGCTGCCTGTTCCTGTCTGTCAATAAGCCAATATCTTCCTTTTAACATACAGAACAGATGCATAGAAATAGGGTGGCTGGGAGACCAGGGATCACAGAGGATATGCTGCTAGGAACAGGGCCTTATGCAGATCCTGTATAACAGTTAACTTATCCTAACGCAACATATGACCAGATGCATTTGATGATGAGACAAGCATGGGCTCATCAGCCAAAGAATGGATAAAAGTAAGAGGTGTTTTTTAATATAGCACAATACTACTCAGCCATAAAGAAGGATAAGCCAGAGACTTTTATAGGTAAAAATGGATGCAACCCGAGACCATAATTGTAAGTAAAATAAATTGGACCATACGTGTAAACATCATATTGTCTCACTAGTATGAGAAACTGAAGAGTAAGTTCTAAAATGTACAACAGATATTGTGAATTCAGAAGAAATTGCTCAAAAGAAAAGACAAACTGTGATGGAGGAAAGGGGAAGAAAGGGAAAAAGAAATATACAGATAGATAGGTAGATATAGATAGAATAGTAAATATAAGATAGTAAAGATAGGAATACAGCTAGCTTCTCTTAGTGCCTTGAAAAGGAAGATCTGTGCTAATATTGTTTGGACAAACTATCATGCCTATATGTTATACTCTGAATAACTACTATGAAGACAACTATATGCAATGTATACACTATTGTAACCCTCCTACTAACCTGTCTTGAAACTGTTTTATTGTCATTTTAATTTTTCTCCTTAAAATAAAAAAGATGAAGAAAAAGAATCTCTGAGTAGAAGGCATAGAGGTGACTGAGCCAGAGTCTAAATGAAAGAAGAGGGCAAGAAGTTGCCAAAATTCTTAAGACAAAATAGAATACAAAAATTACTGATTATCAAAAAAAGGTTTTTATTCCTTTTAATTGTTATTGCAAGAGAGTTACTGTAATTCATCTTGGCCCAATACATCTGAGTGCACCCTGGTCTATTAACAGTCATCTTGTGTGTGCTTGTCTGTCTATTCAACTTGTGACTGGTTAAAATACTTTCAGGTGTTTTGTTAGAGCTCAACATTTTTTTTCCTTCTTTTTCTCTTTTTAAATTTTTAAAACAGTAGTCTATAATTTAAGTTGACTTATACATGTTGTTAGAGTTAAGGACATGCTTCCACCCAAGTTGTCAGCTTTTCAAAAATGATGTCAATACTGATTTTATAAGTGCAATGCATATTGTTGTCTGTGTACAACAATTCAGAAATCTTTCACTGTTCAGGGATAGTGTGTTGTTATGACTTGGTTCTCATAGGTAATCAAAATTTGTTAAGGTAATAATGGGGATCACTTAGTCCTAGGGGAACTGCTGCATAGGACTTCTCTTAGTGAATAAAGGAGAAGCTGCCTGGAAATAGTTTCTCCCAGTCTTTTTCACTAACGGGACCCTAATAATTTCCATAGCATTATGGGAGGCACATCCCAATAAACTTTGCTAAACATGTGATTGTGATATGTTTACACTGATGACCTTCAAAAGGCTAAGTTTTCTGTGGGTGAAACAATAAGGTGTCATTCACAGATGCTCTTGAAACAACACTAAGTTAAGATACAAAGACTTACATATAGCTATGACATTTGGCAAATGGATGTTACTCATATTCCATCCATCAGGCAGTTACAATATGTTCACATCCCCATAGGTGTTTATTCTCACATGACTCATGCCACCAGCCATGGGAGTGAAAAAGTGGGACGTGTTCCTCAGCACGGTTTGCTGCCTTTGCTGCTCTGTGAGTGCCTCATACAATAAAAACTGCTAATGGACCCTCATACATCAAAAACACCTATGTTCTTTCTACTTTGGTATATTAAACATCTCACAGTTATCCCTTATAATCTTTAGGTTCAAGCTATAGTAGAATGTGTGCATCTTTATTTGAAAACACAATTACAGAAGCAAACAGGGTAATGCAGTTATGTCCACAAGCACAACTAGACCTTACCACTTTTACTTTAAATCGTTTGAATCTGATAGCAGAAAATATGCGTACCCTATCAGAGTTTCATTGGCAAAAAGACAAATCAACGAATATACCTAGTGCAAAGTCCTATGGAAAAATGACCCTACAGGAAAATGGGATGGCCTGGCACAATTATAACATGTGGACGAAGGTGTGCTTGTGTATTAACAGGTCACGGAATACCTTTGTGGTTGTCGTCCTGGAAGATGTAGCCATGGAGGAAGAGCTCTAAATCCATGGTGGAGTCTGCTACCTCCAGGCCCATTTGTGCAGAGGAAGTGCCTAAGTGCAGCATTCCTAAGGAAAGATGAGGTCTGCCAAAGACAGTCTGAAGAATGCAGCCATACTGACGTGGAGGCAGGTTCCTCCATTCCCCTTGTACCTTAAATACTGTCTCTTTCTTTATTTCCCACTGTTTATTGACAGGTATCCAGGGATCTGAGAAGCCCCTGCTAGGAACCAGCATTTGCTCTTTGTCTGCATAGGTGAAATAGTCATTATATGAAGCTATGTATTTTTTAGTGTAAACTGGGAGAAAGTTTCAAAGTTTCCATAGCATTCATCTGTATCACATTGATATTTATATTTCTAGATTTGTCCACATGTGGCTTCTTGATCTGGAATCGTCTCTGCCTTCTTAACACAATCCTATCTACGAGTTAGGACTACCACTTGGTTATATGATAGCTTGTGACTGTGTAACAGTATGACGTCAGGAGATCCTCATGGTAGCTAATTAGAGTTATTGCTTCAGCCCTCGTTATACTGCCCAGGGAGTAGAGGCTTAGAGAGGGGAGACAAGCAGCCTCACCACCTCTCTATTAGGTATGGATGTGGGATGTCAGCACACTGTCTCACCGGGTATGAGACACAAGTTTCCCTGCACATCATGCACTACATGACCCAGCTCCCAAGCTCCTGGAATATGAACTCTGAATGACCAATTTAGCACTACATGTAAGCTTTGCTATTCTTTTTCATGTCTTCAGTCTTCCCAGCTAGACCTCAACTCCAGCAAAGACATGAACTCTTTTCTTTAGGACTACACGTTAGACTCAAGTAATATTTGTTAATTGATTAGATATATCAAAGCCTAAATTGGGAAAATGGACAAGATTTATTTTGTAATTAACTATAGAAAATTATCAACTCACAAAAGAAAAATATAAAATCTAGTTTCTGCCTTTGGTCTTGAAGTGAAATTTTTTTTCTACATAAATTTAGGAGTGGAAAGGAAATGCAAAGAGAGCTTTGCTGGAAAGGGAACTGCTTCCAACTGACCAGATTTGGGGTCTGTGAGATCTCAGCCCCATCCTTCTGGGATCACTAAGCTCTATGGGATTGTGCTGACCCAGAAAATATGAAAATTGTGGTTTTACAAAATCTTTTCTTGGCTCAAATCAATTCCATACAAGGCAAGCAATGCAGGCTTCCTTATAGCTGTTCCACCCTGAAATGGCATATCCCTAATCTTTTAACGGAGAACTGGGGAGATGGATTTGCTGATGCCGTTGCAATTCTGAGTTAGGTCATTTTGTAAAATGGATGGATTGAAGTGTGGTTTTATTTGTCTTAGAGAAAAAAGTTTTTAATTTATTGGAACTTAGCTTTTTTCTTCTTTAAGATTAATGTTGGCTTCAACATTAGTGACTAAAGCTAAATTTTAAAAGCCACTTTTAGACAGCATCTGACCTGAATTGAATTCTATTTGAGGGCACTTATATACCCCTAAGTGGAAATTAAAGATATTTGCTGGAGTAAATGCATTCAGTGTATTATTGGAACATGTCTACTAATAATAAATGGTGATCATCTTGAGTCTTCTCTTACTTTAAAAATATTTTTCCTAATTTACCTCAGTGACTCATGAATTTAAAAAAAGTGAGGTATATGTTATCAGGTTTTTCCCAAGTATTTTGAGCATCTAATATCATTCTGCAATTTTTTTATTATCATTTTTCCTTTCAGTATCTCTTATGTTGGGAAAGCCAGGACACTAAAATGAATTATTTCTATTACATTTTAAAACACTGAAAACTAGTGAATTTTACTGGATTTCTAAGGTGACTTAAATTGACAAAATATCTTACCCTCAACAATGAAAATAGAATGTAAGCTAATGCATGATGTGAATACTTTTAATTGGTTCAAGGGACAATTAATGGCAAAAAACATGTCAGATTTCATTAATTTTTCAAAAATCTCAGAAATTAAGTTTTATTTCCTGAAGGATCCAGCACTGTTCTCTTCAATCTTCACCCCATATCTCTGTGGCCAGATGGTCTCTCTTGAAGGGCCTTGATTCATTACTTATGGCCATCTCTATCCTTCAAGTGGCTGTTGTGGGGTCATTGCTCATGCTAGAAGCTTTGAAGCATTTTGGAAAAATGAATTCTCAAAGAATAACTGGAGGGTGTTTGGGCTTATTTGTGTTGCTATAACAAAATACCTAAGACCAGGTTATTTATAAACAACAGGAATTTATTTCTCATGGTTCTTTTTTAAAAATAATTTTTTGAGAAACGTAGCAATGAGACAGTTTCAAAGCCTATTAGTAGGATAGTTTCAATAATTAATACATTGCATATTGTTGTCTTAGTGTTATTCATAGTACAAGATGCAGACATGATATCCTGCCCACAAACACTATTTGAACAAATCTTTCTATTCATTGAATTAAGAGAAAGTAGCTGTATATCTATCACAACTATTTTGTATATACAGATACAAAATGATTGTTCATTTGTATCCCCTTTTTTGTCTAGTTTTGTCAGAGATGGGTATTCCATTGTTATTTAAATATTGTAGGTGTGTGAATTCAGCAAAATATTCCAATATAGTTCAGTAGTACATAATAGTAGTGGGTTGTCCGTAGGACTGGCAAGTGTTAGAAGTTGTTGACTTGAACCATTTACAGCTCAGCATATTAATACAGTTTTACTTTTTGTACTTTGTTTTTATACTTTTCTGCTGGATGGTCAAGACCAAGATAAAGCAAGACCTATATAACAAGAAATGTAACTTTTGTATCTGACAAGGTAGGTCAAATCCCCTCAAGATTTATCCTGAAACCCTGTACCACAGTTTGTAGATCCTTTGTCAGTGTCAACCATGTGGATGAGTCCCAGCCATTGCTTGACCAATTTTCTCTCTGTGAAAGCCTGAGAGAATGTTTTCTTTCCATGTGACTTTCCTTAGGCACACTCTACATCATCGATCACATTGCTCTGTGGCCCCATAATCTCCTTGATCAGAAAATATGCGAGATCAGGCACAAGCACATCTGGTTTTTGACACAGGATAACTCAACATCTTATTGTGCATTCACATGATACAAGGGGCAGGATGGAGCAGAAAACTCACTCCCTGCCACCCTTTTATAAGGGCACAGATCCCATCTCTAAGGACTTAGCCCTCACAGCCCAAGCAGATCCCAGAAGCTTTATCCTTTAATATCACCATTTCAGGAAACTGTGGGTGGACACATTCATCCAAGCCCTAAAAGAGAGGGTGGCCCCCATTTTAATGCCTCATACAATACATTTTGTACATTGGATAATTAGAAACTTATCTATGTGTTTGTCATTCTAGAATATGTACTTGAACAGTCACCCTAGAAGGTGGCACTTATTTTTATGATTTTGTTATTGTCCCAAAGTTTTACACATAGGAAAATAAGGCTCACTGTGTCATATTTCAGATCAAAGTGGAATTCTGCACTGTGATTTCCCACCTTGGTTATACAACTTCAAGTGAGTGACTTTTCATTATTTTCAAAAATCATCCAATGGACAGATTTCACTAGCATTAAAAGTAGTCAAGTGAATGAGTAATTTTTTAAAAAGCAACTCATGAAAGCAGTGTCAAAATAGCTTTTATTTAGTTGAGGCTTGTGTTTGCCTCCCAAGGGCACTTCATTGAAAAGACCATGGCCACTTGTCACATGTGCTTTGGTGCCATTGTTTTATTCTCCCTCACACATTTAATTTAATGTCACTTCATTTCTCAATCCAGACACATTGCTGTCAATAGCTTTTGGAAGTGCAATTTGGTTTTTGAAAAGCATCACATTCTGCTAACATTTTATACAATGGGACACATGGATTTTAGCTTCTGTCTTTCTTTAAAACTCAAGTGCTCTAGATAGGTTACAATTCTAATTATTATAGTGGAGAATAATTAATGTAAAGGCCTCAGTGAAATATATATCCAAGATTGTAAGCTGTTGGTAAGTGACTGAATAACACTTTCACATGTCAAAATCATGCCTTGACAAACTAGATTGGAGATAGCACAGAACTGAATTAGGATGTGGGCTCTTAAAGTTCATGGAGCTATAACCCCATCATATTTTAGATTTATAATACTGATACAAGCTTGTGGGACTTTACTAAGACCACAATTACTAAGAAAATTATTAATTACTAAGAAAATTACTATGTAATTTTCAGCTCTCAGATCCTACTGCTTCAGTAGAATATCACCCTGCTATCTGTCTACCCTGTCCCTATACTGTCACTTTGCTGTCAGTAGCTATCTTAGTTACTTTTCTTGCTGCTAAGACAAAATCACCTAACACCCACAGTGAAAGGAAAAGTTTATTTGGCTTACAGTTTATAGAAGTTTCAGTTCATAACTGACTGGCTCCAAGGCAAGGTAGCACGGCAGAGGGGCATCACAGAGGAGAAATAGCCCATGGCAGGCCGAAGGTAGAAGGAAGCAAGCAGCAAGCCTCAAGCCTCAAGCAACAAGCAGTGTCACCAGCCCTCCTTCTATCTCTCACATTTTATCCAGGCTACTGACCCCTAGGGCAGGTAGTTCTCATACCCAGATGGAGTACCCTTGATGCCACCCAGAGCTATGCCAAAAGCAGTCAGTGGGCTAATTTAGTAATCATACATCCTTGATCACAGCATCGCATACTCTAGATGCAGATATCTCTGAAGAAGACCCAGCTATAACTACATGAGGTTTGGGGGGACATCTAAATACATGACATAACAGTGGTCATCCGTGGCATTGTACATCCAAGACCATGTCTATGCTTCTTTACCCATATCCTTGAATTGATTTCTCATTGTTTATGTAAGTTAATACAGGCATGCCTTGGTTCATCAATACTTTTGTTGCAAACAATTTGTTTCACAAACAAAAGCATCTGGCAAAATTTTGTTTTTGTTTGCAAACTGTAGTGGATTTATAATTAGTGATCAACTTATTATACCTGGCTATGTTAAACTAGCACAGTGCTGGGTATAGGAGGCACACCTGAAGATTGTTGCCAGCAGCATAAAGGCAGGACAAGAGAAGCTGCCAAAATGCTTTTTGGGATGTTTCTTTGGAGAAGCTGTTGGAGCTGCTGGAAGCTGCTAGTTCTCTTGAGCTGTTCTGCTGGAGGACTTGGCATGCTGGCTTTCCTGATGAACTGTGGGGGTGCTCTGGTGCTCACCTTGAGCGTCACTTCCTGGCTTGAGGGGAGGATGGTGCACTGCCTAGCCTCACAGAGAAGCTTGTAGCATTGGCTTTCCTGATGGGAACTCAGCTTTCCTTATCATTGGAGGAGCTTGGGACCTCACTGTTGCTGAGGATGGCTGAGGTACCTTTAGGAGAGCTCTGGTACTTACCATGAGCATTGCTTCCTAGCTCCAGTTCAGATCCCTCAACTTGGTAGTGCAGATCCTTCCTCCTGCTGGCACTGACTTCCTAGATTTCACCACTAACCTTTGGGCCTTTCTAGAACAGATCCATGAAGTAGGCCTGCATGAGACTTTGTCATGTGCCTCTAGTGGGACTTGTGGGAGGCATTGTTATGAGCTCTAGGTTTTCATCTGGACTCATGCAGGATATTAAGATCCAGGCCCTCCGCTGAATTCTTTAGTATTTAGTGTGTTGATAGGTTCCCTGCACTTGTTGTATATGATTCTTAGGTGACTCATTATAAAATAATATATATTTTTATTTTTTTTCCAGGTTTTATTGATAAACAGGTAGCAATGAGACAGTTTCAAATCAAATTGGAAGTACAGTTTCAACAAATAATACACTGCATATATTCTTCTTAGTGGTTAATTGCTGTACAAGATGCGGACTTGTGATCCTATTTACAAACACCATTAGAACAAATCATTCTATTCATTAAGAGAATGCAACTATATATCTATCCCAACCTCTTTGAATACACAGATACAAAATGGACATTCATCGGTATACCCCATTTTTAAAATAATATTATAAAGCGTGTCCTGTACTATATTGTTTGCCTTACAAAAAACCCAAACCCTGACACAAACTCTATATCAGGTGTCAAACACAACCATGCCATCTTTCCAGCCCAAACACAAATGTGGCCAAAATCATGGAACAAATTGAATTTGTAAACCAAGATGCTGTTGTCTACCTCACATATTTGTTTAGTCTATAGTTGCCTGATTTCAATGTAATGTGGATCCTAGACTTTGCATTTTTGGTACCACTCACCCATTCTACTAATGCAATACAAGTTGCCTTTTATAGACTACAGGAAGCAAGGATTTTGTTCAAGGGTTTTTATGTGTGTAACCATTTTCTTTTCTCAATATCATCTACTTAAGCTTGATGAACTCCTATTCACCTTTCCAAGCTGAGAATGCGGGCCACTCCCTTAGGGAATCTTCCTTGACCTCTCAGACACAGTGTGACATGCCCCTTGTTAAATCTTGACCTGGAGCTTCTCCATGTAGGACTCCATATATTTGTAGTTAGCTGCTCATTACAGTCTTCTTCAGTAAGCCTCTGGGCTCCATGAGGAAAAGGATCTCATATGTCTTAGGTTCCAATATCTCTGCAAGATGAAATACACACACAGGGAGCCCTTCTAGTCAGGAGCCTGGGTTACAAGTCACAACTACAATTCACACCAACTTATGCAGGAAGAGCAAGTCAGCAGCTCACACAATAAGGAAGTCTCGGGATAAAGGTAGGTGATTTCAACATAGCTCCATCCCTGGACTAAGGCTTTGTCCTTATGATGACTTTTCCTCTTGTTGCCTTCACTCTTAGATCTGCTGTCTTTCGTGTGGCCGAGTTGACTCTGGTGGCTCCAGACTTAACTGATCTGTCATGTAAGGGATTATTCTTTTAACAGGATAAGGGAATGAGTGCTGGACAGGAAGATACACTGATAGCAGAAAAAGTATTATAATCTTTTATACATATATCCAGTCCTTTATATGGTTTTATTATGTTGTCAATTGTTAAAGATGTTATCTGCTAATGTGTTAACTTGAGATGTTCTTAATTTATGGTTTTGTTAATTTAAAAGATCTTGATAATCACTGTTGAGAAAATGAATGACTAAACATCACTTTCATACATAGGGCCCATGACCCATGCCTGCAGCATAATGGTGATGTTACGATGATGGTGATGATGATGATGATGATGATGATGATGATGATGATGATCACTCTATTGACTACTGAGCTGAATCACTAGCTCTCCCTTTATGACTTAAGAGAGATTGCTCATGGTTTATTAAAAAGCAATCTGAGAACCAATATGTGCATAATGGTCTTTCAGTCCATGTATATTTTTTGCAACTTTGTACATGTCTTTGTTTGTGGCTTACAATTTGCATCTCATTTCTAGCTTTGATTTTTCTCATTTTAACCCAATTACCTGCTATCTCCCTGAGCTCTCTTGAGAAAGCTGACCACATTTTTTCTTGTAATTTTAATTTGTACTTTGGATGTTTACATAATTAACTCAGCTTCTTTCTAGCCCTTCACTTTTTTATCTTCTGTCCCCAACTCTTGGGGTCTTCGTATTGTTCCTTTGAGGACCATTCAGCTTTACAAGATGAATTTTCTATTTAAATTCTGGTCTGAGGAGATTTTACTACTTTACTAAGCCTATTAATTTTGGCTTTCACTTTGTTATTAACTTTTCTTCTTTTTATCTTCCCCATATTTTTATAAGTATTCTAAATTCCTCGCAAACAATTTTCTGTCTGTTCACTGAGCTTTAAGCCTCTTCAAGGAAATCTAGCTAAATTCTTAAAGGGGATCTTGAAACCTCTGAGGCCACCAAACTTTGGCATGTGTGCATAGACAAAAAAAAAAAAAAAAAAGAAAGAAAGAAAGAATAAGAGGCTTTCTCACCAGACTTCATGTTTATTGTTCTTGAATTTTCCAGAGCTGTAATACTCATACTACAATATTGCTCATAATTTAAAAACACATCTTTGATTTCTCCCAGAATGGGGTCAGGGTTGGAAATTTTTCCAGGACTGTGCCTTATCGTTTGCTTAATTCTGTGATATATCCTGGGGAGGAGGAGGAGAAGGAAGACGA